>NW_024070212.1:28718928-29081068 GCF_014754425.2 Oryx dammah | reverse complement strand
ACACACACACACACACACACACACACACACACACACACACACACACATTGCATTTCCAGCCTCAGTCTGTACTTGTAGGATCTACCATTCTATTGAGATTTTCTTGGGCAGTGTGTCATCTAAGAATAATTTTTTTAAACAATAACATCTCTTAATTATTAAAAAAAAAAAACCTTATAAAAAATGTTTAGTGAAAATGCCCAATTCTGATGAAGCTGGGGTGAAATAGGCATATTCATCTAGGGCTGAAGCAGCTCAGGTTGATACAAAATAGACTTGAAAGGCCAGAATCTCATGAAAAACAATGCAGAATAGTTTTCTATTATATTACTCCCAGCATGTATGTTTAATAGTTTGATTTCCTTAACAGTAAATTAATATGTGTGTGTGCACATGCTCAATCGGGGCTGACTCTTTGTGACCCCATGGACTGTAGCCCGCCAGGCTCTTCTCTCCTTAGAATTTTCCAGGCAAGAATCCTGGAGTGAGTTGCTGTTTCTTCCTGCAGGGAATCTTCCTGACCCAGGGATCAAACCCCTGTCTCGTGCATCTCCTGCATCGGCAGGCAGATTCTTCACTACTAGCGCCACCTGTGGGAAGGACAAATTACTACATACAGCATCAGTTCAGTTCAGTTCAGTCGCTCAGTCGTGTCCGACTCTTTGCGACCCCATGAATCGCAGCACGCCAGGCCTCCCTGTCCATCACCAACTCCCGGAGTTCACTCAGACTCACGTCCATCGAGTCCGTGATGCCATCCAGCCATCTCATCCTCTGTCGTCCCCTTCTCCTCCTGCCGACTATGGTTTTCCCAGTGGTCATGTATGGATGTGAGAGTTGGACTGTGAAGAAAGCTGAGTGCTGAAGAAATGATGCTTTTGAACTGTGGCGTTGGAGAAGACTCTTGAGAATCCCTTGGACTGCAAGAAGATCCAACCAGTCCATCCCAAAGGAGATCAACCCTGGGTGTTCATTGGAAAGACTGATGCTGAAGCTGAAACTCCAATACTTTGGCCACCTCATGAGAAGAGTTGACTCGTTGGAAAAGACCCTGATGTACAGGATAACAAACTACAAAAATGTACAGGTTGGGCTTACAGCCTTTTTTGAGATGGTCACTTCTGAGGAGTCCAGAGAATTATCTCACCACTTCAGCTTTTCCAACCAATCTGAGCATCCTGTATCAAATCCCTTTCTACTCAGAGCACCTAGAACACTCAAGAGGGGTTTCAGTTCCTTGTGCAAAACCCTAACCACTGAATGGGTTTGATAACATAGCCCAAAGGAGCAGTGTAATAGACTCAACCGGATGAAAGTAGCATTACTGCTTACTGCTGTGAGTTTTTCTCTTACTGCTGTGAGTTCATTTCAGTTCAGTCACTCAGCTGTGTGTGACTCTCTGACCCCATGGACTGCAGCACACCAGGCCTCCCTGTCCATCACCAACTCCTGGAGTTTACCCAAACTCATGTTCATTGAGTCAGTGATGCCATCCAACCATCTCATCCTCTGTTGTCCCCTTCTCCTCCTGCATTCAATCTTTCCCAGCATCAGGGTCTTTTCAAATGAGTCAGCTCTTTGCATCAGGTGGCCAAAATATTGGAGTTTCAGCTTCAACATCAGTCTTTCCAATAAACACCAAGGACTGGTCTCCTTTAGGATGGACTGGTTGGATCTTCTTGCAGTCCAAGGGACTCTCAAGAGTCTTCTCCAACACCACAGTTCAAAAGCATCAATTCTTCGGCGCTCAGCTTTCTTTATAGTCCAACTCTCACATCCATACATGACCACTGGAAAAACCATAGCCTTGAATAGATGGACCTTTGTTGGCAAAGTAACGTCTCTGCTTTTCAATGTGCTATCTAGGTTGGTCATAACTTTTCTTCAAAGGAGTAAGCGTCTTTTAATTTCATGGCTGCAATCACCATCTGCAGTGATTTTGGAACCCCCAAAAATAAAGTCAGCTACTGTTTCCCCATCTATTTCCCATGAAGTGATGGGACCAGATGTTATGATCTTAGTTTTCTGAATATTGAGCTTTAAGCCAATTTTTTCACTCTCCTCTTTCACTTTCATCAAGAGGCTCTTTAGTTCTTCATTTTGTGCCACAAGGGTGGTATCATCTGCATATCTGAGGTTATTGATATTTCTCTTGGCAATTTTGATTCTACCTTGTGCTTCCTCCAGCCCAGGGTTTCTCATGATGTACTCTGCATAGAAGTTAAATAAGCAGAGTAACAATATACAGCCTTGTTGTACTCCTTTTCCTATTTGGAACCAGTCTGTTGTTCCATGTCCAGTTCTAACTGTTGCTTCCTGGCCTGCATACAGTTTTCTCAAGAGGCAGGTCAACCTAAATCCCTTATTTACTTCTTGTCGATCCCTTGCTGAATAGCTACAATGTCGAGCTCCAAATCAAGGGTCAGGAATTAACATCTCTGCTAGAGAAGGGTGCATCGTAGGCCAGACTGGTGGTGCCTGGGACCTAACCATGGCCCTCCTTACCCCACAGGATGGTGTTTGAAAGGCCCTCATGATGAGTCCCTGGGAGAAGTTTTGTGCAGTTGGATGATACACTTGGTCACATTAGACTCAAAGCTGGCATCCATCTGGTTGACACTGTGCTGCTAAAGTCTATTAATACCTACAGTGGGCGATCAGCCATTAACAAACCATGTTACTGTTCTACTCTAAGCACCTGTCATAAAACATTCAGAGCTAAAAGTGGGTTTCAGTTTAAATGGTCACTGGGCTTTAGTCTGGGCTTCCCAGGTGGCACCGGTGATAAAGAACCTGCCTGCCAGTGCAGGAGACATAGGGGTGCCAGTTTGATCCCTGGGTCACTAAGACCCCCTTAGGAGGGCATGGCAGTCCACTCCAATATTCCTGTCTGGAGAATTCCCATGGACAGAGGAGCCTGTCAGGCTACAGTCCATAGGATCACAAAGAGTTGGACCCAACTGAAGCGACTTAGCACGTATGCATACTTGCAAGCCTTTAGTCCCGTTCTGTGGTGAGCTCTGGTTTTATCATATTTTTGCATAGGCTAGATGTGGACCACAAATGGAAGAGTTCCAGGAGAAGCACCAAAATGGCCTACCTGCCACTGAAGGTGGGGGCCTAGGTGGTAGAGGAATACATGATGGAAGGAATGTCCAGAGCCCTCCATATGGCTGGTCCTATCCCAAGCCTAACACTGACTCTGTGAGAGGCCACCTAAGGCTTGCTTGATGGCGGATTAGAGTATCTGTCCTCCCAGAGGTGTTTGTACCGTTATCAAGAGAGATACTTCTGAGAGGGTCTCTGGTGCCTCAGATGGTAAAGAATCTGCTGGCAATGCAGGAAACCCGGGTTCAATCTCTGGGTTGGGAAGATCCCCTGGAGAAGGAAATGGCAACCCACTCCAGTATTCTTGTCCTTGGAGAATCCCAAGGACAGAGGAACCTGGCAGGCTACAGTCCATGGGGTCCTAAAGAGTCAGACACAACTGAGCTTCTAACATTTTCACTTTCACATGAATAAAGAAGATGAGAATAGATTTTGTTGGAGCACTGGAGACCTTGGTTATCTTGAGTTAAAGAGGCTTCTAAGGGAGAACCTGGATGTTCCAAATGTGAGAATTCCAGTTTTGCACAGAGCCTTCCTCACAGTTCCCCACTCATCCTCTCTCCTTTCCACCTACTTGCCTTATGCTCTCACCTCCTTTCCTGGCAAGTCAGTGCCCCTTGTTGACAGGAAAACGCTGCCCCTTGCTCTGAGAACTCTCCGGAGTCCTCCCCAAGTGTGCTTGTCATATGGCGGCTGACTTTTCTGGAGCAAGGAATGCCAGAGAGAGAACATGGAGGAGCCCCCTATTCTTTTTATTTCCCAATCTCTTATACACCATAATTTCTGCTACAGTCTATTTAATGGAACTGAGTTGTGAGAGTTAGTGTACAACCTAAAGGGAGGTGAGTTGGGCACCACCTTTGAAGGAAAGAGTATCAAAAAAGTTGTGAACATATTTTGCTTAAGCTGTGGGCTGGGCCACTGCCACCGCCCTTTGCAGTTCAGTCCATCAGCAGGTCCTACTGCTCTCCATTTAAAATATATCTCAAACTCGAGCATATTTTTCCATTTTATTAAGGTATGATTCATACACAGAAAAATGTACCCTTTGGTGGATATAGTGCTGCAAGTTTTGACAAACATATAAAGTCATATAATTAACACCACAATAAAGAGAACGGTTCTGTTAACTGTTAAATTTCCCCATGACCCTCAATGGGAAATCCAGGAAGGTCCTACTGGGCTTTCTGATGCTAATGGAAATAGGCAGTCTGTCTTCATGGTAGCTGAATCTTCTGGAAACTCCCTGGGAAGAGAGGGTATTGATATTTTTCAGGAGGCTCTCCTTTAGGCAGATAAGATTTCTTTCTCTATCTTTTATAGCTTAAAATTTTCACTTTACCAACTGTGAGGGGCCCAGTGGCTCCACACCTCTCACCCTCCGGAAGGCTAGACTGGCTTCCTTATTTAGCCTACTATAGGCTGTGATCTGAGAGAAAGCAGAAGCTACAAGTGTCCTGGCATTGAGGCTCTGAAATACACACTAAGACAGGAGGGAAGGGGGCGGGGTGCATCCCTTAAAGAATGACACAGCTGTTGAAAAAAACTGACTATGACAAAAACTGGTTAGAACAAATTAGTCCTAAGATGGCAGAAGATTCGATGTCCAGTGGTCCTTGAGCCTCATTCTAAGCTCACTGTAAGACGTTAACATATGCTGCAAGAACACACCCACAGGCACCACGACAGTTCCAAGGTATATCATAAAAGGCCAAAAAGTGAGTGGTGGCCCAATTCCTGGAATTCCCTGTCTCTTCCCCAAAATAGTTGTAGCAATCTTCCTACTCGTTAGCCTGAGAAATTACCCAACCCTTAAAAACTAACCACCCCATGCGTCAGGGCCATGCTCGCCCTCTGAGATGGAACGCGTTCTGCCTGTGGAATGTGTCTCTCTCTGCAGACCTGCTTTCACGCCACTGTGGCTCACTCCGGAAGCCAGGACCCTCACTTGGCATCCATGCCAGGGACTCACTTAAGACCTAGGACATGACCATCCTCGTCCCCCATTTTCTTGCAACATCTCTACAAAGGAAGAGGAAGAAGGTGGGCCTCTCTCCTTCCCCACTTTTCCTTTGATTATAAAAATGTAGGCAACTTAGTTCTTGAGCAGATTTCTATCCCTCACAAGTGTAGTATATTAATAAATCTACACAAATTAGCTAGTAAACCACCACCACCTCTTCTTCCCTATCACTGTACCCCTCACTGAATCCCTTTTGCACTGAGACATAAAAAACTGGAGCTTCATTCAGTCCTGGGACAAGTTGTGCAGTTTCAATACAGTAGCCATTCTGCTGTATTCTACTGGTCTAAGCAAGACGCAAGAACAGGCCAGACTCAAAGATTGGAGAAATAGACTATACTTCTGAGGGAGGGAGAGCGAAGAATCTGTAGCCATATTTAATCTTCCACAAAGAGTTTGACTGGTATATAGAGCTGTTATTGTTGTTTATTTGCCAAGTCATGTCTGACTCTTTGTGACCCCATGGACTGTAGCCCACCAGGCTCTCTGTCCGTGGGATTCTCCAGGCAAGAATACTGTAGTAAGTTGCCATTTCCTGCTCCAGAGGGTCTTCCCGACCCAGCTATCGAACCTGTGTCTCCTGAATTGCAGGCAAATTCTTCACCCCTGAGCCACTGGGGAAGCCGGGAACAGGGGTAGGTGAAGGCAAACCATCCTTTGCCTTACTGAGCTGGAGTCTTGAAGGAGCCATAATCCCCCTCCCTACACACTGCTCTGCTCCCTTTAGAAAGAAATCAGCAAAAGCCTTATCCCCCGAAGCTCCCAGCATCTCTCCTTTCTCACAACCTCTCTCTGTTCTGTAGCTGAACTACAGCCAAGCTCTAGGATCTTGATTTGTTTGTTTGTTTTTAATTTTGTTATTTGGTTTTGGCTGTGCTGGGTCTTCCTTGCTGTGCATGGGCTTTCTCAGAGACTAGGGGCTATTCTCCAGGTGGGGCATGCAGGCTTTTCATTGCGCTGGCTTCTCGTTGCAGAGCATTGGCTTTAGGCATGCAGGCTTCGGTAGTTGCAGCACACAGGCTGAGTACTTGTGGTCCACCGGCTCACTTGCCCTGAGACGTGGGATTTTCCTGGGCCAGGGAGCAAAGCTGTGTTCCCTGTATTGGCAGGCAGATTCGCAACCACTGGGCCGCCAGGGGAATCCGCTCTGTGATCCTGGGCATGCCACTTTTCCTCCCTGGCCCTCCCTCTCAGACACCCACTGCTCTCCCCACCTTTCACAGCCTGAGAAGTCAGCTCAGAATGAGTTGAGTAGAGAATCAGGAAAGCTCTCTGAAGCTCCTTAGACCTCCCAGTCACAAAAGAAATTTTAGGATAACAAATCTGGGTGGAAAATGAATGATAGAATAGAAGGGCTTGGTGGGGGCACTCACAGGAAGTGGCATGGAAGGGAGCTAAAACAGAAAGTTACCTTTAACTTCCCTGCCTCAGAGGGGTCACATACTGCCCTAGGCATTAACTGTAACGTTTGGGGCCAGTTGTCTTGCTGAGATGATAGCAACTAATAGCCCATAATTACCCGTAATGACTTCACAGGGCTCAGCTCAGGTAGGAGCCCTGGCATCTCCAGGTAATGGCTTTTATTCCCTTTTAATTTTGAGTGTGTAAGCTCCCTGTATGGATTGAAAGGCATTCATTAACACAAGTGCCTTTGATAATTAGGTTGGTTTTGACTCATGTGCTTTTCATTAACTACTTCAGGTCAGTATGGATTAGGGCCCTGCTTCTGGGCCAGGGCAACAGAGACAGAAAACTCAAAGTTTCCTCAAAAGGAGTCCTTGGTGTCCAGAGAAGACAGAGGGAGTTTCATTGCTGTGCTCCTGGGGTAAGAGGAAGAGCAGGTGGAAGATGCTTGAGGGGACAGCTGCAAGAGACAGCACCCATAGGCTGAGCGTCAGTTTTCTCATTTGTGAATTGAGGCTTACAATCAGGGAATTTATCAGGGATTCCTGCCTGCATTTTTATTCATGTAAGGATGAAAGGCTTCCCTGGTGGCTCAGTGGTAAAGAATCTGCCTGCCAGAGTAAGAGATGCAGGTTCGATCCCTGGGTCAGGAAGATCCCCTAGAGAAGGAAATGGCAACCCGCTCCAGTGTTCTTGCCTGGGAGATCCCAGGGATGGAGGAGCCTGGCAGGTTACAGTCCATGGGTTTGCAAAAGAGTTGGACACAACTTAGCAACTAAAACAAGGAAAACTAGAGAGGTGAGACTTTGAAATTAAGTGGGAGTCCTGACGTGAACAGCTCATAGATCCAGGTAATCTCTGCCTGGTTTGTCTTTGACTGGGCTATTTTACAACCTGTAGAGGTAAAAGTTTAAATACACACGCATGCATGCATGCCTAGTCACTTCAGTCCTGTCTGAATCTTTGCGACCCTATAGGCTGTAGCCTGCCAGGCTTCTGTGTCCATGGGATTCTTCAGGCAAGAATACTGGAGTGGGTTGCCATGCCCTCCTCCAGGGGGTCTTCCTGACCCAGCGATTGAGCCCACATCCTCGCCTCTCAGTCTCCTGCATTGGTAGGTGGGTTCTTTACCACTAGCGCCACCTCATAGTAGGGCAATTAATTCATTTCTAAAGAAATGCAAACTGGCCATTCCACAATGGATGCTATTGATTCCTGTGGGTATTGGCCAGTTTTGCCAGTTCCTCCAGTTTCCAGCTATTTGTTTATTCATTTTGACATTGCTTATCTGACTATAAATCTGTAGTCCTTTGGCATTCTTTGGACTTGGTTGTAATACCTCAGGGCTTCCTCATTTAATAATGAGTTAAGTTTTTGACACAGGTACATTTTGTATCTGAGTAAGAGCAGTATCCTCTTAACATCTTACAGAGAAGCATAAGAAGGTCCAGAGAGGGGATGGAACGTTCTCAGGATCACACAGCTTATTTGTGCGAAAGCCGTGACCAGAAGCGGGCTCTTTTGACTGATCTGTGTTCAGTAATCCCTGGTGTAACTCACAGAATTGTCTCGAGAGCCAGAAGGTAGAAGAGAGAAAACGGTGTGAAAAGTGAGACACGCTGCTGTGAGGAGGTGAGGGGTCCTTGTGTAGCGGGTGGGGGTGGGGAGAGGAGGCTCATCAGGTCCTGGGTTTCAGCCTCACCTACCAGGCATGTGAGCATAACCAGGTCATTCCGCCTCCCTCAGTCTTATTACCTGCCCTGCTTACCTCACAGAGCCCTGGTAGAGGAGGTGAGGTGAGAAAGGGTGCTTGCGAAAGAGTTCTCATGATTTTTTTTAAATGTGCCCACGTATTCTCTGGTACTCCTCTCTTCAGGAGATGGAGCCTCATTCCCCTTGCTTGCATGTGGGCTGGATTTTGTTAGACGTGACTCAATTCTGACAGGGCAAAGCAGAAGTGAGGGTGTGACTAGGTCATGAAATAGCATGGTGGCTCCCACTTGGCTAAACTGTCTCGAGTTTCTCTTGGGGGAAAAGCCAGCTGCCCTGTCTTGAGAATACTGACAGGAGGAGAGGCCCTCATGAGGAACAGAGACCTCCAGCCAACAGCCACGTGTAGTCAGTTTGAGAGATTTCAGGGCTGATCAAGGAAAAAGATAACCAGGAGGTTGGCAGTAGCAGACAATGAGCTTTATTTGGGTTTGCACAGGTAAAAGGGCTTTCAAGTCTTTTATAACATGAGACCTTCCATGGTCAGTCACTTGGGCCCTTCACCGAGAAGAGGAGGGCAAGGAGACTCCTGGAGGAGAGGGAGATGGAGAGGCCCCTTCATGTCTAGATGCTGTTGTCCAGCAACGTGGTGGGGAGTCTCAAGATGAGAGAGCCCCAAGGGGCAGCGGTGGCTTGGATCATCAGTAGCCCCAGAGTTTACTGTACTGATGGCTTGCAGATGGGGTTCAGCGTGGGGAGGGATGCAAAGCAGGCAGGGTCCAAATGGCTAGAGAGAAATTTAAAACAACTGGGGGTGTAAAAATTTGAATTTGGCACCAGTAGGCTTTTGAGCCAATGGTCTCAGCTGGCTGTGAGGGGCCATCTTTGCCTCATTAAATAACCATGTCAGTCTTAGAAGAAGAGACTTCAATCCCAATGAAGTCTCAGATGACTTTAGCCCCAGAAGAACTTGATTGAAATTTCATGAGAGACTCTGAGCCACAACAACCCAGCTCCCACATTTCTAACCCTCAGACACTGTGTGAGATACAAATGCTTGTTGTCTTAAGCTACTAAGCTTTGGGATCTTTGTTCCACAGCAGTAGATAACTGATACAGGTGCACAAAGCCAGTCAAGTGGCAATAAAGGCTGCCTTTGTGCTCACTCCCTCTTTCTCCCAGGAGACCAGTTGTTGCTTTGGGACTGAAAAGGCACAAATCCCATTAGCAGCAGCCACTTGCTTTCTAAATTATTTAGCCCTCCTTTGCCTTCATCCATGCCCCAGATCTTTTAAAATATCAAGACTTTACATAGGCTTGGGAAACTATCGATCCATTTCTCTCCCACCCTGCCACACTCTCCTCAACCCAAAGCCAGAAAGGTCTTGAAGAAAGCTGTGTCTGCCCTGATTGATCTTTCCCCTTTGCTGTGGCTCGGAGTAATTGACTCCAACTGAGTGCTAAGTAGGGAACTGGCTTCAGCAGTCCTGGGAGCTGGATGGTGGCGCTGCCCAGCTGGCGGACACCTGTCCCCTTGCAGTCTCACCACCCTCAGCCTGGATGTTATTTCAGGGCTCTGGCTTGAATCTCTCCTGACCCAGCTTAACTCTGCACCCTTCTCACTTTCTCAACAAAGGAGTTTCTTCCCAGCAAATGCAGCCTCCTGTTTGCCCCAGCTCATGGGGCTTTGTCAGAGCTGGTAGTCTGAGCCCAGCGCCTCTCACTCCCAGCATGGCCCACTGACCCCCTCCCAGAAGAGGACAAAGCCCACACTGTGTGTGGCATGCTTCATCATCAGCCAACTCTCAGCTCCCTTGCTGCCCCAGGGAGGCCGGTGAAGCTTCTGGGGATCCCTGCACCCCACACAGCTGAGACCGGGAGAGGAGTCCCAAGCTCTCGTCTCAGCTCTGTCCTCTGCTCTCCTGGGTGGCTCCCCTGGACCTCCATGTCCTCACTTGCTAGTCGAGAGTGGGGCATCTGTCTCTCTGGGCTGCAGAAGCTTGAGTCTCCATTTGACCAATAGAAAAGCTAAGACAGGCAGTCCAGCTTGGCTGGGTCCCTGGGACCGGAGTTCCTGCTCAGTGCTCAGTCCCCCAGACAGCCAGGCTAGCCCTCACCTGCCACCCAGACCCTGCTCTGGCATGCGGGGTGGGGGAGAGGGCCCCGGGATTCAAGGATGGTTCCCTCCTGTTTCCCAACCTCCCCCGGGGTTCTTCCCCCATCTCCTCTGTCTGGAGAACTCTGACGCTTCCTTCTGAGCTCAGGGCAGAGGCCACCTTCTCTGATCCTTCCCTGACCCCTCAGAAGAGGACTGGAAGACCCAGGGACCCCTCCAGCCCCTTCCCATCCTATCTTGGTGCTTTGAGGGCACTCCCAATTTACACTTATTCTCTCTCCCCCTGTTAGTTTGTCACCTCCAGCCAGGATAGGAAAGGGCCCCTGGTGCTCACGGCTGTGTCTGTGTTTCAGCCCTTCCTGGTTGTTGCAGCCGTAAGTTTGAGAACCACTTGGCTAATTCCCAGCCTCTCCTGACTAGGGAGGCACCACAGCTTCAGCTTAACACACCCCACTTGGGCTACTGGAAGGGAGGACGCAAGATCCAGCTCAGCCCAGGAGTACCTCAGAAGGGCCCTGGAAATGTCTGACTGGAGCAGCGGCTGACGGGGCTGCTTACAGAAGGAAAGTGTCCAGGCCATGGGGTGACCGTCTTACTATGCATTGGCTCCGCTGTCTGGGGGCAGTTCGGCACCTCGGCAGTGGGTCACACGCGCGTCCTCAGGGCTGCTGAGGGGCGGGGGCAAGGTCTACACGTCCTGTCTTCCTCACAGCCTGGGCCATCCTGGCCCCACACAGAACCTTGCGCTGTGGCTCTGCGTGGCAGGAGCTGACTGGTATGAGGAGAGCCGTCAAGCAGTCCCCACTGTCCAGGCACCGGAAGGGCCACTCTGAGATGACATGTCCCTCACGGTCAGCGTTGCACCAGGGCCCCATCGGCCGGGTCCGATCTGGCCACGTCGCTGTGCTGGGAGGGAGGCTGGGCTAGGTGACTCCTGTAAGTTGCCAGTTGCTCAGTATGAATCCCTTTCCACCACAGTTTAATACCTGAGTAAGTAAAGTTCCTCCGGTGAGCCCTTAGGTGATAGCTGAGGAAGGTTGTTTTTGGGCAGTGGATCCAGGTCAGCGTTTCTGAAATCACTGCTCCTGGAAAATTAGTACCCTGTTCCTCTAACTGAGCTGGGTCACCCCAGCTGACCTGTCCCTGAGAGATAGGAGCCAGGGTCCTGATTGGGGTGGTCTGTTTCCTCTACCCCTTCCTCTCTGCCCTCCCCTGAGGGGCCCATAGAAGGAGTGAGTAAGGAAGGGGCATCCAGAGTCAGACTATCTCTTTAATTATCATCCAGAAGTTCCAAGAGAAACCAGCTCATTCCAGTTCCCACCACGCAAAAAAGTGCAAGTCGCTCAGTCGTGTCCGACTCTTTGCAACCCTGGGAAGCAAGAGACCAGCCTCACCTGAGGAGGGCTCACTGGTGCTCTGAATGGAGCACCTCCCACCACGCAGAGGCCCTACGCAAAACTTAAAATCCCGTCTCCTTTTTTTGAGGGGCATGGGGGGTAAGCAATTAATGAGTGCTCTGTTCATAATGATGGAGATCAGAATTATGATTTGTTTGTGAATTTTTCATTTTCTTCCACTTTCTCGAGAAGTGGCTTCAGTGCAGGAAAGGAACAAGAAAAAAAGGAACTAATATTTAGTGAGCATTTGTTAAATGCAGCAGGATTCTGTGTTAAGGGCTCTCATGAAATTGCTACCAGTTGCACAGTATCTGTTCCCCTTTCTTAACATATAAGGAGGAGATATGTGATTCTCCTTTGATCAACACAAGACCTGGGTGCAAAGGTAGGTATCTCCATTCAGAGCACCAGTGAGCTTTCCTCAGGTAGGGCTAGTCTCTTGCTTCCCCAGGGACACAAAAATTTATCTGTTGGCTGGGATCCATGAAAGCCTCTTTCACCTCCCAGGCTTCTGGGCCCCTCCACACACACACACAGCCATATGTGGAATCTGGATATGTGAATAAGCAGGATATTATTGTATACAATGCAGTGTAAACCAGAAACAGATTTGACAGTTGCCTGTTAAATGGGACATTTGTATACCCTAATACCCAGCATCTTATTTCTTATATTTACATAGGGAAATGTTAGGACTGTGTCCCGGAACACATGTACAAAATGTCTTGGTATCATTGTTCAAAGTGAAATAGTAGAAGTAGAAAATGGAAACAGTAGTAGGATCAGAAACTGCCAGCATCTATCAAAAGGGGAGTGGGTGAACAGATAATGGCATAGTCACTGTATCAGCTGGGCCCAGTCTGTGAAGCAGAAGTTACACTTTCAATTAGAGAAGTTACTACAGCGTGTTGTTAGCAGATGCCCCGGAGCGCTGGAAGAAGACAGACGGAGTGCTGAGCTCATCCCTTAATAAAAGTCAGAAAGCAGCTCCCTGCTTTCTGGAGAAGCAAAGGGTGGAGAAGCAAAGGGTCAGGAGAGGGTTATATAGACTTCACAGGAGCTTGGAGGAAGAGCTCTAAGGAAGTGGAACTCTGACCTCCGAGGACCCCACCCACTGCTGCCTCTGAGAGGAAGCGAGAGGTTTGAGGGGAATGAAGAAAGGACTGGAGGCTGGGGTTAAGTGCCACCACTGGAGAATCCCTGGAAGGAACCAGCAGGGATGGAGATAAAGGGAGCCTTTTCTTCACTCCTCCACCCTTTTTCTTCAGTGCTCCCCGTTAGAACCTGACAGATGCCAACTGAAAATGAGTCAAGAACCTGAGTGCAAGAACTTAAAAAAAAAAAACAGTTATCAATTTATTTTCCCTTCTGGCTGTGCTGGGTCTTCGCTGCTCCACCAGAGTTTTCTCCGGTTGCGGGGCTGGGGGTGCTACTCTTCACTGCAGTGCACAGGCTTCTGGCTGTGGTGCCTTCTCTTGCTTCCGAGCGCAGGCTCCGGGACATGCAGGCTCTGTAGTTTCGACTTGCCGGCTCTAGCGCAGAGGCTCAGGCTCAGTGGTTGTGGAGCATGGGCTTAGTTGCTCCTAGGCATGTGGAGTCTTCCTGGACCAGGCATCGAGCTGGTGTCCCTCGCATTGCAAGGTGGATTCTTAGCCACTGGACCACCAGGGAAGCCCCAAACTATACACTTTCAAATGGCTGATTTTAAAAGGAAAATTGGGGTAAAAAAAAGGCAAGAGAAAATATGAAATTTAAGACAGTGGTTACTTCTTGTTTGGGGAGAAAGAAGGGAATGGGATGAAGAGCAACACAAAGGAAGATGCAGGTTGTTGATATTTCACCTCTCTTGGGTTGCAGCCTCATGGGTGTTAACCATATTATGTTTTATAGATAATATTTCCTTATGTATGTATCTTATGTTTTGTATCTTATGTATCTTTCTTATTGTATGTCTTTTAAAATGCATTGTTGTTCAATCAGTCATGTCCAACTCTTTGCGAGCCCACAGACTGCAGCATGCCAGGCTTCCCTGTCCTTCACTATCACCCAGAGTTTGCTCAGACTCATGTCTCTTAAGTCGATGATGCCATCCAACCATCTCATCCTCTGTCATGCCCCTCTCCTCCTGCCCTCAATCTTTCCCAGCATCAGGGTCTTTTCCATTGAGTCAGCTGTTCGCATCAGGTGGCCAAAGTATTGGAGCTTCAGCTTCAGCATCAGTCCTTCCAATGAATATTCAGGGTTGATTTCCTTTTGGATTGACTGGTCTGATCTCCTTGCTATCCAAGGGTCTTCTCCAGCACTACAGTTTGAAGGCATCAATTCTTCAGCAGTCTGCCTTCTTTATGGTCCAGCTCTCACACCCGTACATGACTACTAGAGAAACCATAGCTGACTGTATAGACCTGTCGACTAAAAAAAGATGTACAACTTGGGAGTTGTGAGTTAAGTTTTATTGGGGGCAGAATGAGGACTGCAGGCCGGGAGGCAGCACCTCAGATAGCTCTGAGAGACTGCTCCAAAACGGCAGTGGGGGAAGGTCGATATATAAGGTTTTGGTGAAGGAGGAGTTCAATACCATTAAGCATTTATTTTATAAAAAGTTTGTTGCTATTCACAAGGACCTGATGTCACCATGAAGGGACTTAGTGCTTTTCTAGATATGAGGAGATGCAAGGATTGGGATCATAACATCTGTTCCTGAAACAGCCATCTGAAGATCTGTCCCACCAGACTCCCTTGAGCACAGAGTGCCTTACTCCACCCTGAACTCCCTCAGTGGGTGCTCAAGGTCAACAGTTTTGCAGGGTTTAGTCTCCGCAGAGGCAGACAGCGAATGCCCTTGTTGTTCAGTCATCGGCAGCCATCTGCGCAAGTGCCAATCTGTAGTTGACAGACCTTTGTCAGCAAAGTGATGTCTTTGCTTTTTTTTAACCTGTCTAGGTTTTAACGGCTGTCTTGGAGACCCCGGTTTGATTCCTGGGTTGGGAAGGTCCACCGGAGGAGGGATAGACTACTCACTCCAGGATTCTTGGGCTTCCTTTGGGACTCAGTGAAGAATCCGCCTGCAAGGTGAGAGACCAGAGTTTGATCTGTAGGTTGGAAAGATCCCCTGGAGAAGGGAAAGGCTACCTACTCCAGTATTCTGGCCTGGATAATTCCATGGACTGTGTAGTCCATGGGATCACAAAGAGTCTAACACGACTGAGCAACTTTCACTTCACTTCTAGGTTTTAAAATGCGTAGAATTTTGAATTTTAAAATATAAGTGAGAAAACATTCAGAGGTAAAAGGAGGGAATGTAGCTTGGAGGCAGGCCAGTTGGAATAGTGGACGTGGGCAGTGCAGAGCCTTGACATCTGTGGGACAGCCCGGGAGGGGCTCCCGGAGGAGGGCAGTTGGGGTACAGGAAGAGGGCAGCCCGGGACCCTGGCGGTGGGGCTGCAGGTCCGCCCTTGCCCACACGAGGGCGCCCCACGCTACTACATCTAAGCGGCGGTGGCGGCCGGGCGTGCCAGGATGGGCTGGGGACAGGAAAGGAGAGTAGCCCGGGAGAGGCCTTCTGGGGAAAGTAGGGTGGAGGAGAGCATCCTGTCCACCTACAGACTGGCCCCTCAGGTTTCTTGTGTGGTCAAACCTTGAAGACGGTCGGTGTGAGATTCGAATGGAAGCAGAGCCAGCTTTCAGGCTGGGAGGAATTCATGGGAGTCTCCATCAAGGCTGCCTGTGGGGGGCGGGGTGGGCGTTTGCTGTTTATTGAGGGGTGTGTGGTATGCCTGTGCTGTGCTGGGAGTGACTATCTAGGTTAGAGGGTGTGGGTGTGTGTTTTCCCCAGGAATATAGTGGAGAGTGGGAGCAGGGCGCGGAGAGGGGCAGTTCCTGCTTCCCTAGGGTCTGAGGCTGGCACAAACAGGAAGAGGAACCTGCAGCAAGATCCAGCTGGTGAGGACTCAGAACTTTTCCCCCTCAGAGGAGCCCCGGGTGGGAAAGAGGAGGGAGGAGCCTGGCTGCTGGCCTGTGGAGGACACCTCCCTCAGTCTGGCCCAGCAGGACTGGGGCCTTCCTCGTGGGTCTGCAGACACCCCCTCCCCCACCAAGCCTTCTAGTGGTGGCTCAGCACCCAAGGCTGGCATGCCACAGCGCTGCCAGACCCTGGATCCTGCCTATTCCTGCTGCTCAGGGACTTGGTGTTACTAACTTGTGCCCCAGGGCATAGCCCAGCAGAGGTCTGTGACCTGAGAAACCCCGCTGACCTCACTTTAGGCCAGAACATTTTTTTTCCTCCTAAAACCAGTGGCAGGGAGCCCAGGTTTGAGGAGGGTATGAAGAGTGGGAGAATAGGCCATCTCAAATACGCCTCCAGGGCAGAAGGATTATTTTGAGCTGATTATTTTCAGAAACTACAGACAAAGGAAGCTTCTGAAAAACAGTAGAAATGACTCTTTTGAGAGAGATGTGCATTTATAAAAGGAATCTCCATTTGCGAGGGTGTCTCCCACAGTGGGTGGAGAAGTTGACTATAAATCACAGAATTATAAAAATCTGTGGAAAGGGCGTTTACTTAAATCTACATAACAATCCTTCCCCTTGTTTACTCTGCTTTTCCTGGTAATCTCCCAGAACTGGCTTCCTCCCTGACCCGCTCTCACCTTTGCTTCCTCTGTTTTTGGCGGAAGGTAGTGTTTAAACTGCTAGCTTAGGCCCCTTGGGAGAGTTAATTTTTTTCTCCTGGGTATCTCCCTGGTGTACAAGTATATGTGAATAAACTTCGGTTTCTTTCTTATTTATCTTTTTGTTTACAGAGGTCTCAGTCGAGAGCTCAGAAGAGTTGAGGAAAGTTATTTTTCCTCCCCTATGGGGGATGGGGGTGAAGGGGGTTGGGGGCACAGCTAGGGGGACTTGGAGGCTCCTCCCCATCCCACCAGTCACAGCTACTGCATGTAAAAGTGCTCTGTGGGCTGTATCCTGGAGCCTCAGCCCAGAATTTGAGAGCATTATAGTGGAAATTAAGCCCAGGGTGGCAGCCTCTGGCCAGTAAGCTGAGGCCCCGGGCAGTGTCCCAGAGCAGAGAAGAGAAAGTCCTGCAACTTCTCAGGCAAAGGAAGAGGAGGGATAGGAAGTCACAGCTGTCCTCTGGATGAGCAGGACTTTGAGGTGCCAGGAGACACCCTATGGGGGAGGGAGAACAAGAGTGAGGCTCCAGACATCCCAGGGGCCTGGCCCTGGCTCTGTACACCTCATCTTTCTAGGCGCCTCATTTCTAGGTCCAGCCAAACAACCATGAGGAAGATGTGAGAGAACAGCATCCTTCTGGGATGGGACCACCCTGGGGAGTAGCGGAAACCTGGCTGGTTCAGGGAGCAAGGCTTAATGACCATGTAGTCATTAAGAAGGCATTAGTGGGCTTCCTTGGTGGCCCAGTGGTAAAGAATCTGCCTGCTAGTGTAGGGGACGTGGACCTGATCCCTGGGCTGCGAAGCCACCACCTGCCACGGGACGGCTGAGCCCATGCACCACAGTGACTAAGCCCTCGCTCTAGAGCCCAGGAGAATAAACAGAGAAGGCGCTGCAATCAGAAGCCTGCAAACTGCAGCTAGAGAGCAGCACCCACTTGCTGAAACCGGAGAAGACCCAGCACAGCCATAAATAAATAAATCTTAAAAAAAAAAAAAAAAAAGGCATTAGCATCAGTCCTGGGTTGGTTGAAATTCCACTCAGCCACCTAGTAGCCATGTGAACTTAAATGAGCAGATTACTTAATTTCAGTTCCATCATCTACAAAATGGGGACAATAATTACATTGCAGAATTATTAAGATTTAGAAATTAGGAGTGTGGAATGCTGAATCAATAGTAAATGCTGTTACTATTGAAACTGCTGCTGCTGCTGCTAAGTCGCTTCAGTCGTGTCCGACTGTGCGACCCCATAGATGGCAGCCCACCAGGCTCCGCTGTCCCTGGGATTCTCCAGGCAAGAACACTGGAGTGGGGTGCCATTTCCTTCTCCAGTGCATGAAAGTGAAAAGTGAAAGTGAAGTCACTGAGTCGTGTCCAACTCTCAGCGACCCCATGGACAGCAGCCCACCAGGCTCCTCCGTCCATGGGATTTTCCAGGCAAGAGTACTGGAGTGGGGTGCCATTGCCTTCTCCTATTGAAACTGACCCCCCCACACACACACACACAAAAAAACTGAGTTCTTCTGCTGAGTTTATGCTTAATCTCTCTATGCAAAACTTTATTCCCTTTCTTGTCCCACATGTATTCCCTTCAGGATTGAGGATTATCAAAGAAAAAAGTGAATTGAAACCTAGCAGGGGTCTCCCAACTACAAAAAGCCTTTCCATTTGTTTGTAGGAAAAGGCGTTAGTCTTCTAGGCCTGAGTAGATTCAAGCAGTTACTGACTAGGGAAGTGAGGGAATGCTGAAATAAAGGAAAAGCAGCCAAGAGACAATAGTTGAGTGATAAATCAGAGTCCTGATATATAGCAATCTGACATATATCTTTGAGTTGTTCTGTAGGAACTGAGACCCCTACTCAGGTGGAGGTCAAGCTGAGCACAAGCACACAGATCCAGAGGTAGGAACCAGAAGGCTGGTGATTAAGATTCCTGAATTATCACGCTGTTACCTCATCACCAGCCAGTCAGAAGAAAGTCACGCACCCAGCAGCCCTTCACCCCAAATGTTGCCTTTAAAAACAGTGCCATGAAAGCCAGCTGGGAGTTTGGATCTTTCGAGTGTCCAAGCCGCCTCTCCGCCTTGCTGGGCCCTGCAGTAAACGCTGTACCTGCCTTCATCACAACTTGGAGTTAGTAAGTTGGCTTTGCTATGCCATGAGCAAGCAGAGCCAAGTTCAGTTCGGTAACACTGTCGTTATTTTCCAATGCCCAGACCCTCGTAGGATAGGATGGCTCCAGGCCTCTCTTCTAGGCTCTGACCAAAGCCAGCCTGTAATTTGCCTGCACTACCCTACTGTGATAGTGAATCGCTAAGAAGATACTATGTTATGACAGGAGTGGATTCATGTCTCTCTGTTGAAAAGAGCCTCTGGGGGGATTCATGTCTCTCTGTTGAAAAGAGCCTCTGGGGAAATGCCTTGATTCCAAAGGCTGAGTCTGTTGGATGGTGGGCCTATCCTTTCATCAAGAATCTCACAGCAGAAGGAACATAGAGCTTTCAGAGAAGGAGACCAGGGGTGGTGTCTGTCTCCACTGCCTTCCCCAGTAGAAGCTGGGAGCCCAGGAGTTCTGTGTAAGGCTGTGTGTGCTGATGTCCCTCGTACCTTTCCTATCATGAGGGTCAGAGGTCAGGGGTCAAGACCCTTTGGCAGGAGGAGGAAGAGAAAATGGCCTGAACTTAGGCTTTCCTAAATTGTAACTTGTATGTATAGCTTTCCCCTTCTCTCTGCTCTGGAGTCTCTCAGACATCCAGTTAAAATTCCCCTTCTCTCTGCTCTGGAGTCTCTCAGACATCCAGTTAAAACTCCCTTAGGTGAGGTAGGGAGATGCCTCCCTGGTTCATAGCCCATAAATAGTTGGTTAATAAATGTTGCTAGAACTGAATTGAATACAGCCACTAAGGTTGATGGGAGGGAAGGGGCTTTATGTGAGTTCAGTCTACAGGAAGGAGCCTGTAGGTGGGCACCACCCAGGATCAGGTGCCAGGAGTTGATGGGGGCCCCGCCCTTCCAGGTGTGCCTGCTGCTGAAACCTGGCAGCCACCCTGGGTTTCTCCCTGTTCCCACTCCCACCTTACTCTGTCCACTCTGCCTTGTAAACTCGATTGAATCTGCTCAGCCTTTTCTGTTGTCCTCTTCTTGGCAACCCTATTTCCAGCCCAGACTACTGTAACACCATACCTGAAACCCCCACTTCCAACTGATTGCACAAAATGCATCAAAGTGATATTACTGAAACCAGAATGGGAGAGCCTTCTCCCTGCTTAAACTCTACTATGTGTACCCATTGCGCTTCCCTGGTGGCTTGCCTGCCAGTGCAGGAGATGTGGGTTTGATCCCCAGGTCGGGAAGATCCCCTGGAGAAGGAAATGACAACCCCATCCAGTATTCTGGCCTGGGAAATGCCATGGACAGAGGAGCCTGGTGGGCTACAGTCTATGGGTCATGAAAGAGCTGGACACAGCAACTAAACAACAATAGCGGGCATCCCCATTGCCTACAAGATAAAGCTCAGATTCTTCCAAAAATGACATGTAAAGCTCCATGCTCCTGCTTTCTTCTCCTTTCTTATACATGCCTCACCCCACCCCCACTCTGGGCACTGGGCAGACTTAACTGTCCACTAGTGGGGAATGCCAAGCACTCTTTTTTATCTTCCAGGGCTTTGTATATGTATATGCTTCCTCAAGGTGGAAATTACCATAGACACACACACAAACACACACCCTATTTCCTCCTGCTTAGTCTGGTTAATTTCTAGCTCTCCTTCAAGCCTCATATTAGACTCCACTGCTACTGGGGCCTGGCACTTGCCTCTGTCCCCTCCCACCCCACCAGTGTGGCCTGGGTGCCCCCTCTGTGCTCCCAGGCCTTCACAGAACACTTCCGCTTCAACTCCTTGCCTTCGTGATCCCAGCATTTGCTCCCCTGGACTCTCCTCGCTACTTCAGGATCTGGCCCTGCCTTGTTCACTGCTGTATCTCCAGGCCCTGGCCCAGCGCTTGCACATGGCAGGCATGTAGCCATAACCACTGTAACATTTGCCAGAGCCCAGGACCTGGGAGGGTGCCTCCTGGCATAAATGCGGTTAATCCTCACATGGTTCAGTAGCACCCAGAATCCATCCCCACCTGTTTCCTCTCCTTTAGAAGTGGAAAGCTAAAGCCTCACCTCCCAGACTCACTTCTCCGGGAGTGGTGGGTGCACACTGAGAAAGCCTCACATGGGATTTGGAGGGTGGAAGGGAACGAGGCCACCTTCCTGCTGCTTTGGCTGCTCCCTTCTGGCAAGCAGGGTCACACAGATGGGCATCATTTCTGGCAGCGTGTCCATTGTGCAGTCCACATTCCTAGCAGCAGCAGTGGCGCCGCTGCCTGCTCCCGGGATCACAGCCAAGTCAGTGTATCCTGAACTGAGAACTCAGGTTGCCAGTGGCAACCTCCATTTGCCCACCTTCCTCTCCTGCCTGGGACTGGGGAGCAGATCTCCAGAGACTCAGCCTTACCTCCTCCCCTCCTCCATCCAACCATCCCATAAGCATCTAGCCCCATCTCAAGTCACTCTGCTCAAAACACCTCGAGTGGTTCCTATTTCCTGCAGTGAACTCCGGCTGATACAACTGTTGTCATCCGTGATTTACAGATGGGGAAATCGAGGCACGGGGAAGCAAAGTGGTCTTCCCAGAGCTACACAGCCAGTGAGTGGTAGGGCCAGGCTCGAAACCCAGATATTCCTGAGCTCCGAGCTGTTAGCCCACCAGGCTCTTCTGCCCATGGTATTCTCCAGGCAAGAATACTGGAGTAGGTTGTCATTTCCTTCTCCATGGGAACTTCTTGACCCAGATGGAACCTACATCTCCTGCTTTGACAGGTGGATTCTTTACCACTGAGGCATCAGGAAAGCCCTCCTGCCAGCACACCCTCTCCTGTTAGGCAGCTAAGAGTGTAGAGGAAGCCAAAGGATTGTCCTGTGAGGAGAAAAGTAAATCAAAGCAGTTGTTTAATACTTAAATACTAATTCCTTTAGTATTTAAAGGACACCAGTCTTGCTGACGACATGTGTGGGCAGCCAGTGGGCTAGCCCCTCTCCCTGGACAGATCTTCCTCTGGGGTCTTCACTCATTTATTCATTCATTCTTTTATAGATTCAACAAATAAGTGCTATCATAATCAGATCTCCCATGCCTCACAGAGATGTTCCAGGGGGAAACAAGTCTTCTACATTCCGTTGTTGGCTAGTCCCCTTTCAACATCCCCTCTTTCCACAGGTGGACACCAATTTCTTAGCAACGACTCCAAGCATGCTAGTTGCCTGTGAGACGTGGGGAGTGCTGCTGGATTGCCTATGCCTGTAATGAGGACTTATTCCTAGAGATCTGAGATAACTCGGATGTTAATTCTCCACAGCCACAGGTCTGCCAGCAGAAGTTCAGCCAAAAGGTAGGAAGGGAGAGGAGGGAGCCTAACAATGGGTGTAGAACACAGATGGTTTTTCATTCACTTCTCTGAGGCTGTGCATAGGCTTTACAGGATCTCCTGTGTTTGTCCCTTTATCAGATCTGGGCTTGGAAAATGTTGCTGGTAATTCACTTGAGCTCCTGAAGGCCACCTTCTGGGTCTTTAGGGTCCTCATCACACTGTATTGTAAGCACTGGTTTTCTGTGGTTGCCCTCATCAGACAGAGACTGTGTTCCTAGTCTAACCCAGGGCCTTGTGCATGGTCTGCGTCTCACACTTGCTTGGCCAGTCGTTTCTACCTTGGTGCCAACACAGGTCTCTCTGGATGCTTTCCTCCAGGAGAAATGTTGCTTTCTCTTTCTCTACCCAGCTCAAATCAAAAGGGCTCAACAACTTTGCATGTTATCCCCTCTATCTCAAGGAACTCACAGTCTGGTTCAGGTTTAGAAAAGCAAACTGACGTGTGCCATGCACTGCAGTGCCAGGAAAAACTATGACAGACTAAAATGGGCAAAGGCTCACTGGATGTTCTTTCAGTGGAACGCTCTGAGTTGTCTAGGATTCCAGGCTGTCTGATCCTCTAGGGGACTAACTGCACATTTGATTGTCTTTTGCTGGGCCAGTTTATAACTCTGCAGTGATGGAAATTAACTTGTAGAGGGCTGTTGATGGTGCACATGCTTCCTGTCTGATGTGTGATACAAACTGTTTATGTTCAAGGCAATGCAAATGAGTTTTGTCCAGTAGAGAGTTTGTTGTTGTTCAGTCACTGAGTCATGTATCTTTGCAACCCCATGGACTGCAGCACGCCACTTCCCTCCACTGTGTCCAAGAATTTGCTCAAATTCCTGTCCACTGAGTCAGTGATGCTATCCAGCCACCTCATCCTCAGTCACCCTCCCCTCCTTTTGCCTTCAGTCTTTCCCAACATCAGGGAGTTGGCTCTTTGCATCAGGTGGCCAAAGTATTGGAGTTTCAGCATCAGACCTTCTAGTGAATATTCAGGGCTGATCTCCTTGCAGTCCAAGGGGCTCTCAGGAGAGAAAAGTCTCTGTAAGTCCAATTCTCATTTAAAAGTTGTAAGATCTTACTGATTCTTTCCTTAATTAATGAGTTATATAAACATGTTAATTTTATTATTTCTCTATGAGAGGCTTGATTTTACCACTTGGAAAATTATGCTTCAGTGGTCACTGTGACAGAGGCAGTGAAAATAGGTACTGAGTATTTATTCTGTGTCAGGAAGTATGCTAAAGGTTTTATAGTTATTGTATTTAATTCTCATAGCAGCCCTATAAGGTAAGTTCTATTTATTAGCCCCATTTTATAGATATAGGAACTGAAGCCTAGAAGTTAAGTAACTTGCTTAAAGACCGAGAGATAATCAGTGGTCTGTCTGTACTTTGAACCCAGCGACCTGGGATTTGACACTAAGATTCATGTTCTAACTGCACTGTAGACAGAAAGACACTCAAAAACAAATTGGGGCAGCCACTGTGGAAAGCAATATGGAGGTTTCTCAGAAAAACAAAAATAGAGCTACCATATGACCCAGCAATTCCACTCCTGGCTATATGTCTGGAAAAAAAAGTACTAATTTGAAAAGATACATGCATCCCAGTGTATATAATAATAGCATTATTTGCAACTGTTAAGATATGGTGACTTCCCAGGCAGTCTAGTGGCTGAGACTTTGAGTTTCCACTGCAGGGGGTGATTTCGATCCCTAATCAGGGAACTAAGATCCTACATGCCATATGGAGTGGCCAAAAAACTAAAAAAAGAAAGGATACGGAAGCAGCCTAAGTGTCTATCAACAGATGAACAGATAAAGAAGTTGGGTATACCTACGTATACATACACACACACACACACACAAACACACACACAATGGAATACTCATGGGTGGTTCTGCTGTCAGTCACTAAGCTCTGTCTGGCTCTTTGCAACCCCACAGTCTATAGCCTGACAGGCTCCTCTGTCCATGAGATTATCCAAGCAAGAATACTGGAGTGGTTGCCATTTCTTCCTCCAGGGGATCTTCCGGACCCAGGGATTGAACCTGCACGTCTGGCATTGGCAGGCGGATTCTATACCACTGAGCCACCTGGGAAGCCCACAGTGGAATACTATTCAGTCATAAAAAGAATGGAAATTTCCCATCTGCAGCAACATGGACAGACTTGGAGGGTGTTACACTAAGTGAAATAAGTCAAAGACATACTATATGTTATCATTTGTATGTGGAATCTTAAAATTACAATAAACCTGTGAATAAAACGAAAAAGCAGACTCACAGACATGGAGAACAACCTAGTCCTGCTACCAGTGGGGAGGGAGGGGCAATATAGGGGCAGGAGGAAAAAGTGTGTTATCAAGAAGGGATTCTATGAAATCATATGTGTGAAACTTTTGAAGATTGTAATGCACTCATCTCCTCCTGAGAGAGCACTGAAATCGCAACTAGCTGTTGAAGAACCATCAAAAGGAGGATGGCTGGAACCCACTCCCAAAGACAAAGAAGAGACAGCAGGAGGGGTGCAGGCATGATGAAATCCAATCCTAGACCTGTCAGACGGGCGACCCACAAACTGGAGAACAGTAATACCGAAGGAAGTCTCCCACTGTTGTGACAGATCTGAGCCTCATATCAGGCTTCCCAGCTTGGGGATCCAGCAAAGGGACTGGGAATCCCCCAGGAATCTGACTTTGAAGGCCAGTGAGATATGATTACAGAACTTCCACAGGACTGGGGGAAGCAGGCTCCTGGGGGACACAGACACAGCCTTGTGGAGCAGTGGCCCCACAAGTAGACTAAGCCAGACCTGCCTGTGAATGTCTAAGGGTCTTCTGCAGAGGTGTGGGTCAAGAGTGGCCTGCCGCAGGGATGGGGTCCTAGTGGCATCTGTCCTGGGAGACACCTGTTGGCATAAATCCCCTTGGAGGTCGCCAGTAGCCCTACAACAGAGCCTGCAGACTCCAGGACTGGGTTGCCTCAGGACAAGCAACCGGGAGGGAGCTTAGCCCCACTCTTCAGCAGACAGTTGGATTAAAGACTTACTGAGCATGGCTCTGCCGACCCAGATTTCCTCATAGCAAGTCCCTCCCATCAGACACCTTGCACAAGCCTCTTATCCTCATCCATCAGAGGGCAGACAGAAGAAGCAAGAACTACAGTGCCATAGCCTCCAGAACAAAAACCACAATCACACAAGGCTAACCAAAATGATCACATGGATGACTTGTCGTGGCAAAGGGGCCTGTGTAACTCAATGAAGCTATGACAAAACGTGGCCCACTGGAAGAGGGAATGACAAATCACTCCAGTATTCTTGCCTCAAGAATGCCATGAACAGTATGAAAAGGCAAAAAGATATGACACTGGAAGTTGAGCCCCTCGCCCCCAGGTCAGTAGGCATCCAGTATGCTACTGGGCAAGAGCAGAGAAATAGCTCCAGAAATAGAGCTGTGCCAAAGTAGAGACAAGGCTCAGCTGTGGATGTGTCTGACAGTAAAGTCAAGTCTGATGTTATAAAGAACAATATTGCATAGAAACCTGAAATGTTAGGTCCATGAGTCACGGTAAATTGGAGGTGGTCAAGCAGAAGATGGCAAGAGTGAACATCAACATTTTAGGAATCAGTGAACTAACATGGATGGGAATGGGCAAATTTAATTCAGATGAGCATTATATCTACTACTGTGGGCAAGGATCCCTTAGAAGAAATGGAGTAACCCTCACAGTAAACAAGAGAGTCCAAAATGCAGTACTTGGGTGCAGCCACAAAAACAACAGAATGATCTGTTCATTTCCAAGGCAAACCATTCAAAATCACACTAATCCAAGTCTGTGCCCCAACCACTAATGCCAAAGAGTATGAAGACAAACTTCTAGACCGTCTAGAACTAACACTCAAAAGAGATGTCCTTTTTAAAACAGGGAATTGGAATGCAAAAGTAGAAATGCAGGAGATACCTGGAGTAACAGGCAAGTTTGGCCTTGGAGTACAAAATGAAGCAGGGCAAAGGCTAACAGAGCTTTGTCAACAGAACATGCTGGTCATAGCAAACACCCTCTTCCAGTAACACAAGAAACAACTCTGCACATGGACATCACCAGACGGTCAATAACGAAATCAGATTGTACAGAGTTTCTCCATCTTTTATATTCTTTGCAGCCAAAGATGGAGAAGCTCTATACAGTCAGGAAAAATAAGGCCTGGTGCTAACTGTGGCTCAGATTGTGAGCTTCCTTTGCAAAATGCAGGCTTAAATGGAAGAAAGTAGGGAAAACCACTAAGCCATTCAGGTTTGGCCTAAATCAAACCCCTTATGATTATACACTGGAGGTGATGAATAAATTCGAGGGGCTAGATCTGGTAGACAGAGTGCCTGAAGAACTATGAGGCAGTGACCAAAACTATCCCAAAGAAAAAGAAATGGAAGAAGGCAAAGTGGGTGTCTGAGGAGGCCTTAAGGATAGTTAAGAAGACACGTGAAAGGCAAAGGAGAAAGGGGGAAATATACCCAAATGAATGCAGAGTTCCAGAGAATAGCAATGAGAGATAAGAAAGCATTCTTGTGTGAACAATGCAAAAAAATAAGAGGAAAACAATTGAATGGGAAAGACTAGAGATCTCTTCAAGAAAATTGGGGACATCAAGGGAATATTTCATACAAGGATGGGCACAATAAAGGAGAGAGACAGCAAGGACCTAACAGAAGTAGAAGAGATTAAGAAAAGGTAGCAAGAATACACAGAAGAACTATACATAAAAGGTCATAATGACTTGGATAACCATGATGGTGAGGTCACACACCTAGAGCCAGACATCCTGGAGTGTGAAGTCAAGTGGGCCTTAGGAAGCATTACTACAAACAAAGCTAATGGAGGTGATGGAATTCCCACTCAGCTATTTCAAATCCTAAAAGATGATGCTATTAAAATGCTGCACTGAATACTTCAGCAAATTTGGAAAACTCAGCAGTGGCCACAGGACTGGAAAAAGTCAGTTTTCATTCCAGTCCCAAAAAGGGGCAATGCCAAAGAATGTTCCAACTACTGTAAATTGTGTTCATTTCACATGCTCACAAGGTAATAGTCAAAATCCTTCAAGCTAGGCTTCAACAGTATGTGAACTGAGAACTTACAGATGTACCAGCTGGATTTAGAAAAGGCAGAGGAACCAGAGATCAAATTGCCAACATCCATTGGATCATAGAGAAAGCAAGGAATTCCAGAAGAATGTCTACTTCTGCTTCATTGACTATGCTAAGGCCTTTGACTGTGTGGATCACAACAAACTGGAAAATTCTTAAAGGGATGGAAATACCAGACCACCTTACCTGCCTCCTGAGAAACCCCTATGCAGGTCAAGAAGCAACAGTCAGAACCAGACATGGAACAATAGAATGGTTCAAAATTGAGAAAGGAGTTTGCCAAGTCTGTCACCCTACTTATTTAACTTCTATGCAAAGTACATCATGCAAAATGCTGGGCTGGATGAATCACAAGCTGGAATCAAGACTGCCGGGAAAAACAGCAACAACCTCAGATATACAGATGATATACCACTATAATGGCAGAAAGCAAAGAGGAACTGAAGAGCCTCTTGATGAGGGTGAAAGAGGAGAGTGAAAAAGCTGACTTAAAACTCAACATTCAAGAAACTAAGATCATGACATCCGGTCCCATTACTTCATGGCGAATAGATGGGGAAAAAGTGGAAACAGTGACAAATTTTATTTTCCTGGGCTCCAGAATCACTGTGAATGCTGACTGTAGCCATGAAATTAAAAGACATTTGCTTCTTTGAAGGAAAGCTGTGACAAACCTAGACAGCATATTAAAAATCAGAGACATTACTTTGCCAACAAAGGCCCGTCTAGTCAAAGCTATGGTTTTTCCAGTGTCATGTATGGATGTGAGAGCTGGACACATCTGAGCACTGTAGTAAGCTAAGCACTGAAGAACTGATGCTTTTTAATTGTGGTGCTGAAGACTCTTTAGAGTCCCTTGGACTGCAAGGAGATCAAATCAGTCCATCCTAAAGGAAATCAACCCTGAATATTCATTGAAAGGACTGATGCTGAAGCTTCAGCTTTGGCCACCTGATGCAAAGAGCTGACTCATTGGAAAAGACCCGGATGCTGGGAAAGATTAAAGACAGGAGAAGCGGATGACAGGAGGATGAGATTGTTGGATGGCATTACTGACACAATGAATCTGAGCAAACTCTAGGAGATAGTGAAGGACAGGGAAGCCTGGCATGCAGGAGTCTGTGGGGTCGCTAATAGATATATGCCTTTGCAACTGAACAACAACACACTACAGAATTTAAAGAATCCTTCATTCAGTTAAAAAAAAAACAACAAAAGATCAGCAGGACAACAAAAACGATCTGGGGACTCAGATAAGGCCCCCTGTAAAAGCAGGGATGAACCAAGTTTCAAAAGTCAGATAGGAGTTGGTGCTGAGGAGAAAGGAGGGAGGGGCTTCTGCTGCTGCTGCTGAGTCGCTTCAGTTGTGTCTGACTCTGTGAGACCCCATAGACGGCAGCCCACCAGGCTCCCCCGTCCCTGGGATTCTCCAGGCAAGAACACTGGAGTGGGTTGCCATTTCCCTCTCCAATGCATGAAAGTGAAAAGTGAAAGTGAAGTCGCTCAGTCGGGTCTCTTAGCGACCCCATGGACTGCAGCCCACCAGGCTCCTCCGTCCATGGGATTTTCCAGGCAAGAGTGCTGGACTGGGGTGCCATTGCCTTCTCCGGCGGGGCTTCTAGGCATTAGCATTTAGGAAGGCAGGGGTCTGAAACAAGGTCTTAAAGAACTAAGTAATTCAGTTGGGCTGGGGAGCAGGGTGCGGGCTGAGGACTGATCTGATGCAGAAGCTAATTAAGAAGGGCCCTATGGGTCCTGCTAAGGACTTTGGACTTTATTCTCAAATTACGGATTTAAAGCAGAGTGAGTGATTAATGAGTTTTATCTTTATTGCTTTGAGGTTATAAAGGCAGCTGAAAATCTGGCCTTTTTAGAAAAGTCTTTTAGCAGCAGTGTTGAGGCTGGATTGAAGGTGGTGAGAACTGATAGAGAGGCTGTTAAAAATGAAGCCTATGGCAGGGAAGAGGGCACTGTAAGGAGAAACAGTAAGTAAAATCTAAATATTTGGGCAACCAAAGAGGAATGTGGGGGTGGGAATGGGGAGAGGTGTGGGCTGGGGAACAGGTAGTTTAAGCTCGCAGCTCTGTCTGCTGCAGGCCTGTTTATGCTCATTTTTTAAAGTTAACTGATTTATTTGGCTGTATCAGGTCTTAATTGTGGCACACGAGATGTTCACTGCATCATGGGGGATTTTTCCTTGTGGGACAAGGACTCCCAAGGGTTGTTTTTTTTTCTTTTGGTTTAGTTGCTCCATGCACGTGGCATGTTAGTTCCCCATCCAGGGATCAAACCTATCCCTGCATCCCCTGCATTGCAAGGTGGTCCTTGTTTATGCTCATTCTTAGCATCTGCAAAACAAGATAACACTGGGAACTTAAAAGGTTGTTACCAAAAAGTCTCTTAACGTTCCCATTGCTGAAAAGTATATATAACTAAGGCCTAACACAAAAGCAGACCCCGGTTTCATTCCTGGGTCAGGAAGATCCCCTGGAGAAGGCTCAGGATACCCACTCCAGCATTCCTGGGCTCCCTAGTGGCTCTGACGGTAAAGAATCCGCCTGCAGTGGAGGAGACCTGGGTTTGATCCATGGGTTGGGAAGATCCCTGGAAGAGGGCACGGCAACCCACTCCAGTATTCTTGCCTGGAGAATCCGACAGACAAAGGAGCCTGGCGGACTACAGTCCATGGGGTCACAAAGAGTCGGACACGACTGAACGAGTAAGCATAGCATAACACGAAAGCACCCAGGTGGTACTAGTGATAAAGAACCCACTTGCCAATGCAAGAGATGCAAGAGACATGGGTTCGATCTCTGGTGGGAAAGATCTCCTAGAGAAGGAAATGGCAACCCACTCCAGTCAGTGTTCTTGCCGGAAGAATCCCACGGACAGATGAGCCTGGGGAGACCATGAGTTGCAAAGAGTCGGATACGAATGCAGTGACTTAGCAGGCACACATTTTTGTTTTGGTTTCAAAGGAAAAAAAAATAAGATAGGGCAAGATAGACCACAATGACAAGAACTATTACAAACCTTCTCCTGATAACTATGGATGTACAGATTGTCAGCATACCAGGTGATTTTTAATCACCTCCTGGCTACTTAATGGCTGCTAGCCACTTCCTCTTGGGATCTGGCCAGGGTAAGCTCCGGAAATGCAAACTTTTAATTCTAGAATCAGTAAAGCACATTAGGAAAGGAAATCTCACAAGTAAAGAAATCACATTATGAATTCCAAAGCCAAGGAAAATGACTGTAAGTCAGATTGGGAATTCACTGGGGTCAGGACCATTGGTGCAGAGTCCAAGTGATTGGTCTGTATTCATCCTTCAAGATTACCCAGGATACAACCTTTCTCATTCTTGTGTTTCCAAACTTCCATGCAGTAACAACCTTCAGCTCCAGCAGCTGAGCTGTATGCAGGGGTTGGGGAGAGGGGTAAAACCCAGTTAAAGGGTATTTTTCACTTATACCCACTGGTGGTACAGTGGTAAAGAATCTACCACCTGCCAGTGCAGGAGATGCAAGAGACAGTGGTTCAATCCCTGGGTCAGGAAGATCCCCTGGAGGAGGAAATGGCAACCTACTCCTGCATTCTTGCCTGGGAAATCCTAGGGACAGAGGAGCTTGGCAAGCTACAGTTCATGGGGTCACAAAGAATGGGGCATGACTCAGTGACTGAGCACACACACAATACAGCCTAGGGTACTGCACCAATCAGATGATATACTGGAAAGGCCTTTGTGTACGCCAGTGACTGTTCGGGTTGACGACAACTGACACTGTTTAATTTTTAAAACTACTATGAGCTCAACTAATACTACTGTTCATTCAACTGTATGCAGTGTACATTCACAATCCTCACAATAAATATGTTTAATTTACCAAAGAGGCTTAGACAAATTAACTTGCTCAAGAGTATATACTTTTTTGTCCTCTTTAGGCCCTTCTGAGATTGGGTTAGAGATTCTCCATGTGATGTCCTGTCACAGCACTTCCTATGCAGTCTTCCCTCTGGAACAGAAGCTGTGGATGCCAGGAACCCTGATCATTATTATCCCTTCTATCTAGAAACCAGACAGGCACATAGATAGCACTCCAAAAATACTATTTAGGTGAATGAATTAATGAAGGTTTTATCTCATATCCATATTCCTGTTTTCCTTTTAACTTGCTCTTCACTGTCTGCTTTCCCTTACTACAAAGTAGCATGTAAAGACATTATTATGTTAATGGCTGGATTCTCAAAACTTTGAACAATGCTTGGGAACTAGTAGTTCAGTTAAGTCGCTCAGTCGTGTCTGACTCTGTGACCCCATGGACCGCAGCACACCAGGCCTCCCTGTCCATCACCAACTCCTGGAGTTTGCTCAAACTCATGTCCATCGAGTTGGTGATGCCATCCAACCATCTCATCCTCTGTCATCCCCTTCTCCTCCCACCTTCAATCTTTCCCAGCATCAGGGTCTTTTCCAATGAGTCAGTTCTTCGCATCAGGTGGCCAAAGTATTGGAATTTCAGCTTCAGCATCAGTCATTCCAATGAATATTCAGGACTGATTTCCTTTAGGATGGACTGGTTTGGTCTTGCAGTCCAGGGAACTATCAAGAGTCTTCTCCAACACCACAGTTCAAAAGCATCACTTCTTCAGCGCTTGGCTTTCTGTCTAGGTTTGTCATAGTTTTCCTTCCAAAGAGCAATCGTCTTTTAATTTCATGGCTCCAGTCACTACCTGCAGTGATTTTAGAGCCCAAGGAAATAAAGTCTGTCACTGTTTCCATTGTTTCCCCATCTATTTGCCATGAAGTGATGGGACCAGATGCCATGATCTTAGTTTTCTGAATGTTGAGTTTTAAGCCAGCTTTTTCACTCTCCTCTTTCACTTTCATCAAGAGGCTCTTTAGTTCTTCTTTGCTTTCTGCCATAAGGGTGGTGTCATCTGCATATCTGAGGTTATTGGTATTTCTTCCGGCAATCTTGGTTTCAGCTTGTGCTTCATCCAGCCCAGCATTTCACATGACATACCCTGCATATAAGTTAAATAAGCAGGGTAACAATATACAGCCTTGATGTACTCATTTCTCAATTTGGAACCAGTCCATTTTCCCATGTCCTGTTCTAACTGTTGCTTCTTGACCTGCATACAGATTTCTCAGGAGGCAGGTCAGGTGATCTGGTATTCTCATCTCTTTAAGAATTTTCCATTTTATTGTGATCCACACAGTCAAAGGCTTTTGTGTAGTCAATAAAAGCAGCAAAACTTTGCCAATATGTTGTACCAATTTATTCAGCCACCAACTGATGACAATTTATGATTTAAATCATGTTATCAATGTAGTAGGGAAAAATTCAAAGCTCATCAATCTTTCAGTTTACATTAAGAACATTTACATTTAAGAACTAGGTAGAGAAGACTTCAGTCATGACTGGCTGCTCATTATATTTCTGCTGTTTTTATTAATCAGGTGCTTCTTCCTTGTAGGGGCAGTGAACAAAGACCAAGGGCTTTGGAATTCAAACCTGCCTAAAGAGCACCACTCTCATGCGGTGTTAGTTTCCACTCATTACCAAACAGGGACCATTACCTTTGTAAGAGTAAAAGGAGGATAGGTCTAAAAGGAGTTTGATCATTTAGCTAACAGTCTTACCTTTAAGAGTCACTCCCAAACTATCCTCTGTGAGGCTCCACCCACCTTGGGAATTAGAAGAGCTCAATTTTTCCCCAAGTACTACATATCTTTGATATATATATATTTTAAATAGGTGCTTACATTTATTAAGCCCTTGCCTAATACAAGCTGTCACATATCAACTAAACTTCATTACAGCCCTGGGGCAACAAATGGCATTAATTATTAACACCTTTACAGAAGAAAACACCTGATGCTTAGGTTTGAGGTCACATAGCCTTTGTTTGAACCCTGGCAGTCTATACTGTTAAACATACCAGTAGGCTGTGATTTCTTTGCTAGCTATTCCAGTGTCTTCTAGCAAGTCACAGTAAAAAGCCAGCAGAAAGTAAATCAGTGCTGTATAGCCAAGAAAAGATACTCTACTGAATGACTGTCACAACGGCCCAGACTAAGTGGGGAGAGGATGACTCAATCTGAAATCCTAAAGCTAAAACACATTTCAGGAATGATGTATTTGAAACTGCCTTAGATGCTTCTAATCTGAAGCAACTTGGCTTAATTGCTCACATTTGGGCAAGCCAGGCAAGCTTGGGCCATCACTTCCTTACAAGTTTTCATAGTAGCCGAAGTCTGTCATTAACCTCTTTCTTCAAGTACCTGATCTGATTATTAAAACAAGCCATGTTGCAAAGGTAGACATACACTGTTCACCTTTTCTCATCTTTTCAACGACAAGAGGGCGGGGGGGAGGGTGGGATGGGTGACGCACACCTGATAATTAAATTTATTATACTATGAACCATTTCCTAGGGAAGATGTAAAACCTGGACACTGAGGTTTTTCATATAAACCAATTCTGAATTTATCAATCTGAAATTCAATACAATAAAACAAGAATAAGATTATTCATTAGTGTGATTAAATCAGGGATAAAAATACCTCCCTGAATTTTCTATAGTTTTAGCATCATCCTTTTCTGAATACTTTCTGTAGAAATTATTTTGAATAGGTTAAGATGATTTCAGTTCTCAAAAAATGACTATAATGTGATAATATGGTCTTGTTGCCATGATCATCTGCAACTGTCCAGTCTACCAGTTTCTTAAACAATTTTTCAGCTTTGAATCGAGACTATTTCAGAGCATACTCTTGACCAGTCCCCAGCCTCTTTGGGCACAACAATCTAGAGAGCTATATGTTTCGTGACTTAACAGAGTGTGGGACAGAGGGAAGCAAGGATAGGCAGGTACTCTATTTTCCCAAAGCAGCCACTGAAACTCTGTCAACTGAAATAAAACTTAAGAAGTCTAGTCAGGCCTCACATGGAGCAAAGGACAACAGACTGCCCAGTCAGAAAGCTCAGATGCATCCAGTGTTGGAAACAGCACTGCAACACGAGAGGATTAGCTTATTGTTAGCAAGGACTAGATGGCAGAGTAGGCCTATATTGGGCTTTAGTGTTGGCTCTGTTACCAAAACTGATCCTGAATAAATCCCTTAAGCCTGTGTCTTCAGTGGGAAAAAGTCAGAGTTGGATTGGGTGGTAAAAGGTTTTGTTTAGTCCAGCTTTGAGCCAGTTTTTAACCTTTTGCTTCTGAATACAGCAACTTGAGAACCCTTCCTCCTAATAAATGGTGATCATTCTGCACCAAAATTTCATCACTTCACTAACAAGTTTAAGTTGGTGGAAAAAAACTAGGCAGGGTCTTATGTATGGATGTCGCTTAACAACTGGGATGGGGGAAAATAATCTTATACTCCTGGTTTACTCCCCCACCCCACATTTTTTACTTACTCAGGGTGATCCTCACTTTTATAGAAAGGGAAAGAGGCATACAGAGGTTAGGTCTGTGAAAAATGGCCGAGTCCAAACTGGAGCCAAGCCTGTCAACAATCACAGCAGGCTTCTCCCCTAAAATTCCTCCTCCATCTGCCATGATACCTGAGCACAGAAAGGGAGTTTTCATTGTGTCCTTAAGGTTAACTGCTCTGCTTTCAAAATGCTTTCAGAGAAGTAGTTTTAAAAAATTCCTCTCCTGCTTGCCTGGAAAAAGAGGTTAAGGAGAAAAATCAAAATAAGCCATATACACAAATTCCAATGCACATGTGCTGAATTATTTAACATTAGCAAGGGCCAGATTGAATCTTGATAATGAAAATGAAGACACACAATATTTTTCTCAAGAAAATAAACATTTGGAAGAAGAAACATTTCTTAAAAAAAAAAAAAAAGAAAATTTTTATTTTAAAAAGCCAGCCTGTTAAATAAGGTTTTATGTCTATACTTTCACACTGTCAACTGCAATATTTTTAAATGCACTGAATATAATTCATTGAATGTCTAACATTATCTTCCTGCTGCCATTTAAAAGATACTAGGTTAAAAAACAACTTACAGTTTTCATTCTGGTTTGTCCCCCTCCCTATCTATATACTAAACCCATTTCTTTACATTTCAGATGAAGTGAAAAAGGGTCACAAAATCTTTAGGGTTGTGTGAAGAATAAGAATATGTCCAATAATTCTAAGCAAAACCTAATTTCCTTTAAGGCCTTATCAGAAAAAGAAAAGGAGTTATGTGTTGATAAGCCAAAATAGCAACTTCTCTCCCTATCTTATCCCTATTGGTTTCTGTGGGCCACATTTCTATGGTTCTCTTTAATTAGCAAACACTACACAGACTGAGTATCTCACACTCAGTGCTAAGCTAGATATGGATATAAATGAAACCACTAGGAATCAAAGGGGTAAAATTCCAGGAAAACAGCAACCAAAAAAGATTCCAAGTCTCACAGTTTAACTGATGTTTTGGAAAAGTTTAAGCTGAATTCAGCTGCTGTATGAAATAGCTTTCTACATTTAATTTAGTGAGGAGGCACTAATACATAGTTGTGCATTTTAATACTAATTTTTAATTGAAAAAAATAGTATGTAATCTCAAAAAGGGCAATTATCTATGACTACACAAAATGTATCTTTGGAAAGGGAAACAAAAATAGTAATTTAATGAAATCAACTCTCAAGCACTTGACTTCTAATAAGCAACCCAAGAAAAGATACTGGAGGGTTGATGATGAGTAAGTACAATGCATCCAGAAAAGCCAAGATGTTTTCAAAGTTTCATGCCTTAAATTTCCTAAATACATATCTAGCAGGCACATATGCCAAGCAACTACTGATGCTAGGAAAATATTTGTCAGGGTTTTATAAAACCACCAACTTTCAAATCTTCTAGTGACAATATGAAACAAAATTAATTTAAAATCTTAGATTTGCCTCAAAGCAGTTATTTTTATTTGTAACGGAACACTGAAAATGGATGAGTTAAGCAGAATAGTTTTAATAGTTAAGGCTCCCTAAAGACTAAAACTTAAGGCACGTATTATAATCTTCATGACACTGTTAAATGCAAAGATTTAAACAAAGAAACAAACACAGGAACTGACTTCCTTTTCTCATTCTTTTTCAACCACTCCCTTCCCAAGGCTAGGCATTTTTAATCCAGGATACTGGTAAGGAGTGAAACAAAAATTCCATCAATAAACCCCTGCTATGATTCCCACGGAAATGTCCAGTACTTGCATTGAGCACCACTGGTAGATCACAGGCCAACAGAATATTTTGGGTCATGAGCTGCACCATTTACCCTTCAGTCCCATAGGTTCAAACTGGACTCTCCGCCTCTCTGAGTTCTCCTTCTGTGGCTTTATGTTCTGGAGATTCTGCTGCATCGGTGACTTCTTTTGGCTTCTCAGCAACATCTACACTGGTCTCCTCGTCTTTACTTTCCTTTTTCTGCTGCTTCTCAGCTTTCTGTTCTTTTTCAAGAAGTCGGTAATTGATGCCCATGCCAATGAAAAGATAGATGCCTGCGACAATAAGGATTATGCCACATGCCCAGTATGTGTATTTATAGTCTCCATATATGTCATTGAGACGACCTGAGGAATGTAAAAAAAACAAAGTTTTGAGGGCGAACAATTATACCTTTTCCCAAATAAAATTTAAGGATCCATTCAAAGAGCTCATAAATGCCAAATTAGTGTAAAAAGAAACTGCTCAAAATTATTTGATCTTTTGTCTATGATGTCACACTGATTTGGGGTGTCCCCGCACATTCTGTTATCTTTAGCAACTTGAAAATTATTAAATCGTGGTAATTTTGAATTGCAAAGTCCTTGAGGTCACCTGGGGCTCTCTAGTGGATCAGACAGTAAAGAATCTGTGTGCAATGCAGGAAACCTGTATTTGATCCCTGGGTCAAGAAGATCCCCTGGAGAAGGGAATAGCAACCCACCCTAGTATTCTTGCCTGGAGAATCCCATGAACAGAGAAGCTTAGCAGGCTACAGTCCAAAGAGTTGGATATGGCTGAGTGACTAACACTTGAGTTCACGTAAAATCAGTTTTCTCAATATACAATGGAAAAATTTGCTCAAAAGAGGTTTGTTTAAGAGTCTTGCCCAAGGCCACAGGCCAATGCACTTTTTCTGACATCAGCATTTCCCAAAGAGCATTCCTGGGGACACTCATCCTCTGCTAAAACATTAACTAACAGCAATACTTTCCACCATTCTAACCTCACACCAGGAAGATTCTATCATCATTTCCACTGTATAACATAGAAGCTGAAGTACAGAAACTTTAAGGAAGGTCACAAAGTTTTAAGTGAAACAGGTTGGCTTTAACCCCAGCGAGTCTGACTCTGAGGCATGCACACATAACCTCTGTGCTTCAGGCTACCTCCCTCATGTTTCCATAGTCAAGTAAATATGGAAATGTCACACCACAGTCTTTTCTATTCACATTTTTGAGGTCTGATATTAAAGAAACTTAAAGAAACTTTGGAAAACTCTACACATATAAAGGATATAATAACCAATTCAAATATGATTCCATATGGTTTTCCAATGGAGGGCATCACTCACTCAGCAATACTTAGTTTCTGTATATCAATACAGCCCTGGGTCTGCTAAGTCCTGAGTTAACAGTGAGTAAAGGAGGTAACGTCCATAGTTCAACAGAGAAGAGAAATGTTAATCCAATAACCACACAGACTGTGACAAGTGCTACAGGTGTGTTTGAAGGCAGAAAAGAGGAGGTTTGGGCCAGTAAGAAGGGTCAGGAAGGCTTTTCTTTTCCTGGTAAATATTTATTAAATGGGAAAAAAAGTTTATTAAAAAAAAATGCTGGGGGTTGGTTAAAACTCTATTAAGGAGAGGGCTTCCCTGGTGGCTTTTGCTGGTGAAAAATCCACCTTCCAATGCAGGAGACATGGGTTTGATCCCTGCATCGGGAACATCCCCTGGAGGAGAAAATGGCAACCCATCCCAGTATTCTTGCCTGGGAAATCCCATGGATAGAGGAGCCTCGCAGGGTACAGTTCTATAATAAGCAGGCATTAAAAATATTTTTTCTCTTTAAGGAAATTGATTGAAATGTAATCAGTGCAAAGAGGTTCCAAAGGTCATTTATGGCACTGCACACATTTTCTTTGAAAGAATATGTGCTTTTATCTGTTCCCCCAAATAGCAAATTAGCTACCAGCAATGGTCTCTGTGTGGTAGGATAACAGGTTATTATTTTATTGCTTGCCATTTTCTGTTAAAGCCTTAAAACATGCTAACAAAAATTTACCCCAGTGTGAAACTTAGTACCAGGAAGGTTTTTATCTTAAAAAATTTATTTGACTGCACCAGGTCTTAGTTGTGGCACACAGGATCTTTAGTTGCGGCATGCAAACTCTTAGTTTAGCATGTGGGATCTAGTTCTCCAACCAGGGATTAAACCCAGGGCCCCTGCACCGGACCACCAGGGAAGTCCCAGGAAGGCTTTTCTTAAAGTGTAAACTTAACCAAGACTTACAGGATAAGAGTTAATCTAGGAGAAAGGAGATGGGAAAAGGATCTGGGCAGAGAACAGCTGGTGCAAAGGCAGGTGGTAGGAGGAAGCACCAGGTGAGAGGGGAAGCCCAGAGAGCAAACTGGGCGGTAGGAAATGAAGCTGGAGAAGGTGGGCCAGGCCATGCAGGAACCAGGAGCCACAGTAGGGAATTTGATCTTCACCCTAAGAACGCAGGAAGCAACCGGAGTGTCCTAAGAGACTGAAGAACAGCTAGAGCAAATATGGGTAAAGTTAGAAGACTACAGATAGAAGATATGGATAAGAGCAGTAGTTCTGATGGAGAAAAAATGGGCAGATTAGATAGAGGTTTAGGAAACAAAAATGGACAGGATTTAGAGTCTCCTTAGGTATAGGGAGGGCTCCCCTAGTGGCTCAGTCGGTAAAGTGTCTGCCTACAATGTGGGAGACCTGGGTTCGATCCCTGGGTTGGGAAGATCCTCTGGAGAAGGAAATGGCAACCCACTCCAATACTCTTGCCTGGAAAATCCCATGGACGGAGAAGCCTGGTGGACTACAGTCCATGGGGTCGCCAATAGTCAGACACAACTGAGCGACTTCACTTAGGTATAGGGAGGAGAGAGGGTAGAAAAGTTTTGATAGGTCAGTAATGGGTCTTCTATTATGTATCCTTCCTGACTTTATACTGTACAATCTGAAAAGCATGAGTTGCATCCAGAAGTCAAAATTATTGTTGTGTTTTTTATTAATGATAATTTTAAAATGTAAACTGGTTAGCATTCTTGAGAGAATAATACATCAGGTTTTATAGTCACTCACGAGCTGTGTGATCCTGGGCAAGCAAATAATTTCACTTTCAGAAGCCTCTATTTCTTGGTTTATAAAATGAGGACAGTAATAGTCCAACATCATAGACTTGTAATATATGACAGAATATAGAAAATGATTAGTAGCAGAGTTCCTGGTATACTGTGAGCCCTCACCTCTGTACCTATGGCATCTACTCTTATTATTATTTTAATAAATATGTGTTTGAAGTCGTTTTTATTCTTCTTTCAATTTGATGATTCACCTTAATTCAAGTATTTGAGCCATTATGATATGATAAACACTGTGTCAGCCCCGAGGATACAGAAATGAGGACTATCAAGCAGCCCACTGACTTCTGCTTTCCATCACCTTCCCAATCTTCTCTGCCTGTTTTATGATAATAGAACCATAGAAATTGGGAGACATACTGTACCTAAAACTGGTGGCCCCAGGAGGACAGGACAGCACTCCACAATGGTCACCAACCCCACAGCACTGGAGAATCTCTGGGGTCCAACAAGGTCCATCAGTGTTTCAAAGAGTACTGAGCTGAGCCACCCAAAAGCAAATCCAAAGAATCCTGCGTAGATACAGAGCTCTATATAGGTAGAGGATAAAGGTGCTGCCAGATGACACAGTCCATTTGCAATAATAGATGCAGCAAAAAAATACTGAACTCGAGGTCTTATCCACTTTGTGTTGGCTACAAGTCCCATAGAAGGTCTGGCTACCATGTCAACAAAAGCCAGAATGGAAAGGAGGAAGGCAGCCTTCTCACTAGAGTAATGCTTACTCTTGCCATAATTGCTAAGAAAGACCAGTGGTGTAAATAGTCCAAAAAACATGAGCACATTTCCAGACAGGTATAACAAAAAGCCTCTGTGCTTGAACAGGCTTAAGTCCAGGAATGTATTAAGTGTTTGGAAGATTGATTTTTTCTCTTCTTTGGGGTTTCCTCCAATGAGATCTGTATTTGCATCACTTGCCCCCTTTTTTGTCTCATATTTTCCAGCTTCCTGAAGGGATCCTTTAGACTTCCCTTTCTCTACAGTGGTTGGCTTTGGCCCTATTGGTCTCATCAGAGCTCCAGCCACACAGCAGTTCAATAGTAAGCCCCCAAGAATTAGGAAGCTTCCTCTCCAGCCATAGATCATAAAGAAAGCCTGGTTGAGGGGGGCCAGGGTAGAGAGGAACACAGGGCTGCCTGCCATGGCTAGTCCATTTGCCAGCGGTCGTCTCTTATAGAAATATTTGCCAATCATGGTCAAAGCCGGATTTAAGTTGAAGGCAAGCCCAAGACCTGGGGGGGAGAGAAAAAAGAATCATATGTTACAATAAATGTCAGAGACATATTTTGCATTACTTAACCAGACAAAGAAATTACAATAAGAGGTATATAATTCAAAAAGATACAAATAAAATGGAAAGATATTCTGTGCTCATGGACTGGAAGAATCAACATTGTCAAAATCTCCTTATTACCTAAAGCAACCTACATGTTCAGTGCAATCCCTATCAAAATCCCAAGGACAGTTTTCACAGAAACAGAACAAAAATTTCTAAAATATATATGAAACCTCAAGAGACCCACTGTTCATCACAGCATTACTCTTCCTCTGGGGGTCTTCCCCACCCAGGGGTCAAACATGCCTCTCCTTCATCTCCTGCACTGCCAGCAGATTCTTGACCGCTGAACCACTGGGGAAGCCCAATTGATAAATATATGCAACTGAATACTACTCAGCCATAACAAAGAACACAAAAAATTTGCTATTTGCAACAACATGGGTGGACTTAGAGGGCATTATGCTGTGAAATAAGTCAGACAGAATAAGGCAAATACTGCATCTTACCAGTTATACATGGAATCTAAACAATACGAACTAGCAAATATAACAAGAAAAAAACAGACTCATAGAGAACAATCTGGATGTTGTACCAGATAATTCCTGCTTTATGTTTAATACTCTCTGGTGCTCCAATAGATGTCTATTCCCTGGTAAGAGGAATAGGTAATACAATAGTAACCAGTGACCACTCTTGCAACAAACTGTGGAACACATTTTATCTACAACCATTGACTATTCTTAGGACAAGAGATAGAATGATTTCTTTCAATTCATTCATTTATTCAACAATGTATACCTACTGTATGACAGTAATATCTTTAAAAATTAGACTTTCTATTGCTCTTAAATTTACAGCTTATCAAAATGATAATCAGCTAATTTCTATGAGGGACTTTCATTCAAAAGATCTGAAAGACCAATGTAGGTGAATACCAAATAACCAGCAATATATCAATACTTGAAAATGAATCAACTCACCTCCAATGACTCCAACAGAAAAGTAAAGTTCCTGCACAGTGTTACAGAAGGAAGCAGCAATCAAGCCACTGCCTGATAAGATGCCACCAATAATCATGACTGGACGACTGCCATATTTATTCACTAGGACACTGCTGATAGGACCTAAAAGATAACAAAACGTTCAGTAGTACACAGGCACTGATCATTGCAGTAAATGACAAGTCCTCCAAAATTAGCAGATACACAAAGGCAATAATAAGAATATTGCTACCTATAATTATTTCATAGCCTTTTAGGTATGTGTGCTGGAAAATAAAGATGGTAAAATAATCATTAACTCTGTACCTTCTCTGACTTGAAACATTGGATGGAATTTTACTAAAATATAAGACTCTAGTCTATCCTTAATCTTTCTCTTATAAGGCAGAATAGGCTGAAAACACCTTGATAACATATTCATAGGCTTCTTGATTTATCAAGGATATGATCAACACATATCAGGTAAGTTTGGTCTATATTTTTGGACAGGCAGTCTGATGAGATAATGTGGTTTGTGTCATATTTTTTAAAAACAAGAAAAAGCAAAGGCAAAAATAATTATTTTTTCCAAGTTCAGTAGTTTTGTGATTAGGACATCTAAATTTAAAACAAAACTGTTCCTAATTACACCTATATATCTCAGGTACTGAATTGAATGGAATGGCTGTCAACCAGGTTCTGTGCTTATATTTTGTGGTATCAAAACTATGAAAAAATGTTCATAGAAGATTTAGTCAGATAATGGTCAAAACATCATCAGGTCTAACAATGCAAACAAGATTAAATTTTCTCAGCTAAAGATATGCATACCAAAAAATAAGTTTTTCTTTAACATGAGAGAAGAAACCAAATAAATGTGTAGTGTTATAAGGATCACAAAAAGATTTTGTGCATTTCAAGTATTTTTCAAATACAAAAAAATCAAATGGCCTCTCTCTACTTGAAACTGTAATTCCCTCTTTTAAGTCTTAATTATGTGTCTTATCCAAAGCAAACAATGTTTCAAAAGCTGTTACACAACTTTTAAGTAGACTAACAATATTTGTTGATTACGAACTTGAATGACATTTCACATTCACTGTTTCATTTAGTTACAAGAATACTTACATCCCTACTTCGTGGCTCTGGTCATGACAACTTTGTTTACATGACACCTGGTTAAGGCAGATGACTGCAAAAAGAAAGGGTCACTGCAAGGGTCATCAGGGAAGGGGACACAAGGAGAACTGATATTTGAACTTGCAACATCACAAAGCTAGCAAGAACCAAGTTTCAAAACTATCCCATTTTCTCTCCATTACATATGTATTTCTGGAACTATGGTTTCAGAGTTACAAAGCAGAAGACATAAAAATTCAAATTTTTCTTCCATTAGCACAGTAAATTCTTACATTATTCTGTTTATTCTATCTTAGCTCCCTAGAAGATAGTAAGTCTATTTTTAAAAACAGAATACACATATTCTGAATATCGTATGTATATACCATATGTATGGGGCTTCCTTGGTGGCTCAGACGGTAAAGCATCTGCCTGCAATGCGGGAGACCCAAGTTCAATCCCTGGGTCGGGAAGACCCCTTGGAGAAGGAAATGGCAACCCACTCCAGTATTCTTGCCTGGAGAATCCCACGGATGGAGGAGCCTGGCGGGCTACAGTCCACGGAGTTGCGAAGAGTCGGACACGACTGAACGATTTCACTTTCTTTTCCCTATACCATATGTATATGTGTGTACGTTCAGTTGTGTCCGACTCTGTGGGACCCCATGGACTGTAGCCTGCCAGACTCCTCCGTGGGATTTCCCAGGCAAGAATACTGGAGTGGGTTGTCATTTCCTCCTCCAGAGGATCTTCCCAACCCAGGGATCAGACCCAGTCTCTTGCATTTCCTGCACTGGCAGGCGGATTCTTCACCACTGTGCCACCTAGGAAGCCCTATATATGTATACATACATACAATAAACACACAAGAAGTAATTAAAGCTTTTGATATCCTAGTATTTCAGAGGACCAATTCTCTTTAAAAGGCTGGGTCAAGAGATGGCTGCAAGAGAGACTTCAGCCTCAACCAGGGATGTGTCTAAAGAAGTTTTCATCAAACTTCTAAGACACTTCATGAAAATATTAGGCCACAGCTGGTTTGGAAATAATTTGAATTTACAGTTTATATATGATGAAAGAATTAAATATTGAAAAAATATTAGTCATTAAACAGATTTTTGTATAGTCAGAGTTACAAAGCCCCCAAAGACTGCCACATTGTAGACGCTGTGAAGTAAAAGTAAAATGCTGTAAAGTTTGAAGTATTTTAAGTTAGAAATGTTAAGATGACAGTACTGTGGAACTAAAAATATGTAAATTCATACTTTCATGTTAAAAAAGGGGGAAAAAAAAACCCCAGCAATCCAAGAGTAGGTAACTAAGATCCTCTCCTTTAAAAATATAATTTAACAAGAACCAGTATGTATCTGTGAACCAAAGCACACAAAAAAGAAATTAAGAAGAGAAAAGGAAGGAAGGAGGAAGGCAGGCAGGCATGAACCCTAAACCACTCCTAAAGCAAAATGATTAGGGTTGAGGGAGTGGCCCAAATGCACAAGTTAAAGGTTAAGGCAGTTCCACCTAGGAGCCAAACAAAACAAAATAACCATTTGGTAAAAATTATGCCACAAGGTTCTTGATATGCAATTCGTCTTTCAGAGTTATTTCAGGAAGGATGACCCCAATTAGCTATCATTAAAAATAGAGAAGGGTACAGTTTATAGGCCTGTTATAACACAAGTTCAAAGAAATGTGCTAGTTATCTCTGGGTGAGAACAAAAGAAGAAACTGTTCTCCCAAAAGAAAAGTGTCATGTGCAATCAGCACTACTGACATCACTTACTTCTGATGCAAAAGGCAAACAGCTTTCAAGCTCTTGCTCTCAGAATTACAACATGTGAACCTGTTGTTTGTAGTCAACTTAAAAATACTCTGAACACCTGGAGTACCTCTAGATAACAGCAATTTCTTCAAGCCATCAGAGTCAAAATCTGATTAGAAATCCTAGCAGATGGAGTTCAGAGCCTCCAAAATGAATGGTTCTCAGAAGCTAGAAAATGTCCAAAATCCCTTTTAATTTCTCTGGACTCATGAAAAACAAGTAATATAATTTAGAACTTCTGGTCTGTTTAAAAGTACTTAATTTTAGGTACTTTTCCTGTAGGCCCAGTGATTAAGACTTCCCTTCCAGAGGTTCTGAGTTCAATCCCTGGACAGGGAGCAAAGATCCCACATGCTTTGTGGCCAAAAAACAGAAGCAATGTTTTAAGAAATACAACAGACTTTAAAAAAGGCCCACATCAAAAAAATCTTAAAAAAAAAAAAAAGTACTTATAACAGACAAAACAGGCATGCATTCAAAATTTAAAAAGCACAAAGAAACATTCGGCAGAAAAAAAAAATAAATCTTCCATTTCCATTCCCACTTTATCTCCCCTTAAGGCAGCCAGCTTACCCTTTTTCTGTGCAATGAGATTAAGCACTGAACTGAATTATGACTTCAAATACTTATTCCTGTTTCATGAGTTGTTTACATTATTGTCTCAACAGGATTACAGACTTCTCAAGGGCAGTCTGTAAGATCAGTGTCCTCTATAACTTAGACCTAGCCTAGTGAGGAATATGTGTGTACAGCTTGATAAATATGGGTTTAAAAATACATATGTATATTGGTTGAATCTGCCACCAGTTTAGAAGCCTAAGGCTAAGGTTTTACAGATGAAATACAGAATCTCTTTAAAGGCCTTATGTGAAAATAATTTGAGGTACTAGTGAAAGTCGCTCAGTCATGTCCAACTCTTTGCGACCCTGTGGACTAATACAGTCCATAGAATTCTCCAGGCCCGAATACTGGAGTGGGTAGCCTTTCCCTTCTCTCCAGGGAATCTTCCCAACCCAGGGATCAAACCCAGGTCTCCCGTATTGCAGGTGGATTTTTTACCAGCTGAGCCACAAGGGAAGCCCAACAACACTGGAGTGGTTAGCCTAGCCTTGGAGAAGGCAATGGCACCCCCACTCCAGTACTCTTGCCTGGAAAATCCCATGGACGGAGGAGCCTGGTGGGCTGCAGTCCATGGGGTCGCTAAGAGTCAGACACGACTGAGCGACTTCACTTTCACTTTTCACTTTCATGCATTGGAGAAGGAAATGGCAACCCACTCCAGTGTTCTTGCCTGGAGAATCCCAGGGACGGAGGAGCCTGGTGGGCTGCCATCTATGGGGTCGCACAGAGTCGGACACGACTGAAGCGACTTAGCAGCAGCAGCAGCCTAGCCCTTCTCCAGTGGATCTTTCCGACCCAGGAATCAACTGGGGTCTCCTGAATTGCAGGTAGATTCTTTTTTTTTTTTTTTTGGTAGATTCTTTACCAACTGAACTATTAGGGAAGTTCCTCTGAGGTACTAAATTATCATTAAATAAAAAGTGAAAGGTTGGCTACATAAATCAACATGTGAACTGTCAATCCCAGTAAATAAATACACTTAACTTTAGAATCTCTGCTAACTAAGCAAATACTTATTTTATTTTTATGAGAGGTTTTGACTTTTATATGTTAAATTGTGATTTGATGTTCCAAGGCAAACAAATAACCCCAGTTATTTTAAATGATGCTAAGGTAAGCAAGTTACTCTCCACATTTCCTTCACTCCTTTACAACATGTCGAAGAAAACAGAAGGGTAAAAAATGATAAAACTTAAGCTAAGATGCAGCTGAAATGCTTTAGAACTAATTACATCACAAGGAACAAAACAAGGAGGGGATTTTTATCCAGTTCTTTAATTCTAACACCATGAAAAGATTTTACATGAGACTTTGAACTATGATATTCAAGTTAGCCTGATTTACTTTAATCCTCCCAACATCAATTAAAAAGAATCTTTATTTACATTTATATCAAGAATCTAGTGGAAGCAATAAGCAAAATCAGTTGTGCACATGAAATTTTTCTAAGAGCTTTAAGTCCAATGACCTAACAATTTCTTATTTCTGTTTTTGGAATACTATAGTGCAACAAGCAAAGCAAGAGTTGTCATTGTTAATTAAAATTAAAAATGTGATTATTTTAAACACAAAGCTTTAAGGAATACCATTTCAAACCTTGTGAGTAAAACATTTTTTAAAAAGTTACCTAAAACAGAGTATCTGGTTGCTTAGTGAAAATCAAAACAACAGGCCTTAGTGGGTACTCACCTCCACCGTACATGACAGCCAACATGATGGAAGATATCCATGACACTTCACTGGTGGTGGCATTAAATATACCTTCAATTTCTTTGAAGAACACAGTAATAGATTTGGGAAACGCATAAGAGAAGCCAATGGAAATGAAAGCTCCAACTACCACTGCCCACCCCCAGCCTCCATCTGGGGGGGTGTATCCAACTGGACCTCCAACTGCTGGTGGCATTGTAAATGTTGATAAATTCCAAAATGCAGTTCAAATCCAAGTACCTACACAATACAAAATTTAAATGCAATGTCAGCAATAAAGCACTCCCATCTAGTACTCCCAACAGCAAAGTACACTTTACACCTAGCTCTCAAGTAACAGAACTATTTTTCAATACTCTATGAAAATTCTAGGTTTTAATACAGGCTTTGTAAGCTTTTCCCCTTTCTTGTGTATTCTTAAATACTTACTTTCTCTTATTAATATGCTGACTTAAAAGTAATAGGAAGTAGGCACCTGACTTACTAGATACATAGCAATTTGCAAAATACAAGATCATTCTGAACACATAAGAATTGCATTTAATGAGCTGGAAAATAATTTCAAAAAGTTTCCTTTTATCCATCCAATTTCTTTGGTTAAATTCCTAAACAACACACAAGTTGAACTATAAAGTCGAAAGATAGTAGTTTCAAATAAAAGATTATCCCTTTTTCTTGAAGCTACCCAATACTAGTATTTAGCAAGGTTTAGACTGTTAGATTTTGAATAGTTTTGGAAAAGATGGGAGTGGCTGTTCGACAGTAGGCTTACCTGTTTTCTCATGAAGGTCTCTTTTAATTTATTTAAAGCCAGCTTCCACCCTATGTTTAACTCATCCTACAACAGTGTGTGAGTATGTCCACTTCAAATTATCTTCACTCAGACTGTATTACTACAATAAATACAGGTCATAGATGACAAGCTCACTCTTGGCTGCAGCATTCGTTAGTCTAAAACACAAATCCCTAACTTCACACTGTAGGAGCAGTATATTGGTTATCTCCTAAATACTGTTCTTTCCAATCCATATGAACACTTCCAATCTGATTTAAGACACTGGACGTTGTAGGGTAAGGAAGAAGACAGTCCCAAAGGAAGGTTTCTGTAAAGGCAAGGATATAGGTTTCACCACTTCTACAACATTGCACTAAAGGTTCTAAGCCAGCTTGTGCAGGCCAGAGAAAGAAATTACAGGCGTAAAGACTAGAAAGGAAGAAGTAAACCTGTTTTCATTCACAGATGAAAAATTGTCTATGTGCATAATGCTAAGGAATAAAAAAAAAGTATTAGAACTAAAAATGAACTTAATTAGATAGATCTCAGGATATAAGACCAGTAAATTGAAATCAACTCGTTAAGCCAATTTTGAGTTTTCCTTTCATCTAATTGGGCTTCCCTTGTGGCTCAGCTGGTAAAGAATCCACCTGCAATGTGGGAGAGCTGGGTAGGGAGACATCCCCTGGAGAAGGGAAAGGCTACCCACTTCAGTATTCTGGCCTGGAGAATTCCACGGACTAAGTCCAAGGGGTCGCAAAGAGTCGCACATGACTGAGCGACTTTCACTTCACTTTCTTCAACTAATTATGAAAAAAAAAAGCACTTGAATTTTTTCAATCAAAGAAGCACTAAAAAGATTAATTTGCCTCAGAATGTTTACACACAGAGACACCCACACACAGACAGCAGAGTCACTTAACCCATCAAGCTCTGACTCGAACAGCTAATTCATGCTGGACGTGATTAAACTTTGAGCTTGGCTGCCAGCTATGATTTGTCCCAGTTAGTTATAGCAGTTACAATTTTTAGTCACTAAGACTTGCCTCATCAAGTTAATAATATCTTATTCCATTGTGTAAAAATTAAGATTTAAAACTTGAAGCTTTAAAAAGATTCATTAGGAATAAGTATAAGAAATAAGAGTACCCAAATTTTGAAAGAAAGAACACTTCGAAACCCAGACATGGATTCAACAGTTCTGCCACCACCCAAAAAATGGTTGTCCTTCCTAACTTAAAAATTCTGACAGTACTTAATAGAAAGTGTGTAATATCATCTAAACAAACTATTTTCTTCCAAACTGACCAAACTTGAGCTATAAACAAAAGGGTTCATTCAAAAAGTGAAAGTGAGCAGGCCTCCTTGTACAGTTTTCAGAGCCCCAGTGAGAAGAGGGAATGCGCAAATCCAGAGGCTAAAAGAGATTAAAGTTTTATATTTTAATCCTTACAGTGTGCACAGCAGCCTTCCTATTAGCATAGCTATTAGTTTATGACTCTCCAGTAGTTGCCTGATAGTGATAGGAAGATTTTTTTTTTAAGTGATAAGATAATGAGAAAGTTCTTCATCAATTGACTTGGAAAGAATAGGAAACAGTAAATAATCCTAACTTTTCTTAGCAATGGTGGTGGTGACAAGAACCACCTTCTAGATTTTCTGATTTCTCTCCTTTTTTCATAACTCTCAGAAATTGTGCAAGTAAACATTTGGAAATTCAAAGTTGAGCTTCCTACCCCTCATGTTCTGCCCCTACTCTAGAAGAGTTACAAAAGCCCCTGCAAATAGTATTCACTATGTTCTCTACACTTTCCATCAACATTTAAAACAAAGCCATTGTCATTTCCTAAAATGATAATGGCCTGTATGTGAACTTAAAAGAGCAAAAAGTACCTAAAACCAATTATCGAAAAGAATTTGTTACTAAGTGTAGACCAGTTTTACATATCAAATTCACATACAAACATTCACATCCAGAAAGGCTGATTAACTGAAGCTATTGATGCTGAAGTAGCCAATCTACTACTCTTTATAACTGTCCCCCAGTCCAGCTTCACGGCTTTCAGAACCACTTGCCCCAAGGTAGATCGCAAGATTCAAGGACTAGGAAACCTCCTTTGCCTTTTCTATTTTGAAATGGAATACAATGAAGAAAACCAAAACAAACTTTTTAAAAAAAACTACAAACAAGCAGAAGGCACCAAAGAAAATGAGACAGGAGGGAAGGGGACAGGGCATAAGCTTTTTTCCGCCCCCTGCAAGATCTTAGTTCCCTGGCCAGGACAGCATCAAGCCCTACCCACTGGACTGCCACAGAATTCCCAGGATACAACTTTTAAAAGGAGGTCATAGCTGTTCAGGACAAAAACTGGTTAGAACAGATCAGGTCAAGATGGTGGAAGTTTCAACTTTATGGACCTTGGGCATCCTTACAGATTCATTGTTACATATTAGCATACACATGAACCCACCCATACGTGCTATGACAGTTCTAAGGTCAACCATAAAAGACCAAAGAGTCGGTGGTGGCCCAATTTCTAAAAATCTCTGCTCCTTCCCCACAAAAAAATGGAATAATCCTCCCCCATAGTGAAACTAGCCAGCCCATAAAAACTAACACCCCATCCCCTGGGGCCGCTCTCACATTCTGATACAGCCCACACTTAAGGAGTGTTATCTCCCAGGGCTGCTCTTGCCTTTTGAGATGGACCACATTCTATCTATGGGGTATCTCCCAGGGCATCTCACCTTCTGAGATGGCACATACTTTGTCTATGGAGTGTTTATCTCCTTAATGGGCTTCCCTGATAGCTCAGTTGATAAAGAATCTGCCTGCAATGCAGGAGACCCTGGTTCAATCCCTGGGATGGGAAGATCCCCTGGAGAAGGTAAAGGCTACCCACTCCAGTCTTCTGGCCTGGGAAATTCCATGGACTATACAGTCCACGAGGTCGCAAAGTGTTGGACACTACTGAGCAGCTTTCACTTCATCTTAAATAAAACTGTTTTTCCACTTAGTTCTGGGGTAGAGCCTCTTGCCTACCCGCTTGTATCCTTCCAAGCATCCTATACTTAAATCTATTTCTTGTCAATTGCTTTGCCTCTTGCTGAATTCCTTCTGCACTGAGACATAAAAGAACCTGAGTTTCATTACGTCCTGAGACCAAGTATGTGGTTTCAGCTGAGAGACTGTGGATTTGTTCAGTTCAGTCGCTCAGTTGTGTCCGACTCTTTGTGATCCCATGAACTGCAGCACGCCAGGCCTCCCTGTCCATCACCAACTCTTGGAGCTTACTCAAACTCATGCCCATTGAGTTGGTGATGCCATCCAACCATCTGTTGTCCCCTTCTCCTCCCACCTTCAATCTTTCCCAGCATTAGGGTCTTTTCAAACGAGTCAGCTCTTCGCATCAGGTGGCCAAAGTATTGGAGTTTCAGAATCAGTCCTTCCAATGAATATTCAGGACTGATTTCCTTTAGTTTGGACTGGTTGGGTCTCCTTGGAGTCCAAGGGACTCTCAAGAGTCTTCTCCAACACCACAGTTCAAAAGCATCAATTCTTCGGCACTCAGTTTTCTTTATAGTTCTAAACCAGAGTTTGTTCAAGTCCCATCTGAGAAGTATGTATGTGTTCGAGGTGTGCAGTTTCAAAAGAATAAATACTACTGTAACTGGTTAGGCCAACACTCAGCAGTTTTGAAATACATGATTTTTGATCAAATGGCATATAAAGAACTTAATCTCCCTTATCACTCAAGGTAAACCCAGCCAATATTATAAGAAATTATACCTAACACCCTTGAAGAGAAATGAACTATTTTCTAACCAGAATACTTCAGTATACATGAAAATTGATTCTAAATCTTGTTTTTAGTTTAACACATATTTATAATTCCCAAAATGTCAACATTCGTAACTATTTATGGATTTAAAAATCATTTACATGATCAGATCATCCTACAAATAAGGTTTTTGATCTAAAGCAATTTTAAGCAGATATGTTGTTGGAAAAGAGTTTAATGGTCAGCTTCTTCAGATGATTATGTATATTCTCTGATATGTTAACAAAAGTTGAGAAGTGATGCCTCCTTGAGACCTCCCCTGACTTCCCAAGTGCAGGTTCAAACAGTTGCTAATCAGGAAAGGGAGAAAATGAAGAAACCAGGATCAGTCAAGAAACAGTTCAGTTCAGTTGCTCAGTGTGTCCAACTGTTTTCAACCCCATGGACTGCCGCATGCCAGCCTTCTCTGTCCATTACCAACTTCCGGAGCTAGCTCAATCTTATGTCCATTGAGTCCATGATGCCATCCAACCATCTCATCCTCGTCCCCTTCTCCTCCTGCCTTCAATCTTTCCCAGCATCAGGGTCTTTTCCAATGAGTCAGTTCTTCACATCAGGTGGCCAAAGTACTGGAGTTTCAGCTTCAACATCAGTCCTTCCATGGAACACCCAGGACTGATCTCCTTTAGGATGGACTGGTTGGATCTCTTTGCAGTCCAAGACACTCTTCAAGAGTCTTCTCCAACACCACAGTTCAAAAGCATCAATTCTTTGGAAACAACAGTGTTTAATATTAATACTCTACGGTAGCTCTTTGATATTGCTATAATGACCCCATTTTACCAAGATGAATCTGAATTTTCTTTTATCTTCTTTTAGAAATGAGGATAAAACCTTTATAAGTAGTATAGAAAACTGATGAAGCTGATCATATCTGCAAATGGTCAAACATGCAAACTTAAAGGGAATGAATATATTTACGTGTGTATATTTATACTATGTACATACTGACTTCAAAAAGAAAAACATGAAGTTCATTAGCTATTAAATATACCAAGATGAAAAGTAATCTATAGTAGCAGATTAAACCCTCTTGTCTATAACAATTTCCTGTGTGCCATGCTGTATTTCTTGCCCATTTCACTCTTGTCACTATCCAAATACAAACTGTGGTATAACTTTATGAACTATATCATCCCAAAGAACAAGGGTTAGTTTTTATTAGTGCAATAAAAAAAGCATACTTTGTTAATCAAGATTCTTTGAAAGGCAGGATTTTTAGGGTCATTAGATTCCAAGAGGATCAACTGTCAATATGCTAAATCATCAAATTTCATCTGATTGTTACTGCAATTAACACTTGCAAAATTATGAATCACAGACTGTATAATCATTTAAAAGTTATATTAGGATACCCACTACTTTTTTGCTTTCATATAATAAAATCTGAGTGCCCCCAGTGAAAAGCAGTAAACAAGACAGGCACAGGTAAACAAATTAAGTAAACTAAATAAATATGTTCTGCTGCTGCTGCTAAGTCACTTCAGTCGTGTCCAACTCTGTGCAACTCCATAGACGGCAGCCCACCAGGCTCCCCCATCCCTGGGATTCTCCAGGCAAGAATACTGGAGTGGGTTGCCATATCCTTCTCCAATGCATGAAAGTGAAAAGTGAAAGTGAAGTCGCTCAGTCGTGTCCAACTCTTCAACCCCATGGACTGCAGCCTACCAGGCTCCTCCGTCCATGGGATTTTCCAGGCAAGAGTACTGGAGTGGGGTGCCATTGCCTTCTCTGAAATATGTTCTAAGTATATATAAAACTTTACAATGGTTGAAGGTTGGGAAGGGGAGATAACATCCTCTTTCCTTGTTTGACTTGTTCCAACTAACATACATTGCTTTATAATAAAGAAAACAGAAAGCAGCAAAGTTTTAAAAGATGACAAAGTTATATGTGCTTATGTGACTAGAAACATTAAATGTACCTGTCATTCTATCATCCTCATGTAGTGAAAAGTGAAAGTTGCTCAGTTGTGTCCGACTCTTTGCAACCCCATTATAGTTCATGGAATTCTCCAGGCCAGAATACTGAGTGGGTAGCCTTTTGTTTCTCCAGGGGATCTTCCCAACCCAGCGATTGAACTCAGGTCTCTCGCATTGCAAGCAGATTCTTTACCAGCTGAGCCACCAGGGAAGCCCTGGTGTAAGCCCTCGTGTAAGTTAGTTACATGCAATGTAAATTCTAAACTTATTTCTAGGATAGTCATGCATAAGCATAAAAATAAACATGAGACTGTATTTCATGTTTTATGGCCTGCTTTTCCTATTCAATATCTGAAGCATTTTTTGATACATGCCTAGTTCTGTAACTTTTTTTGGCTGCACTATGCAGCATGCAAGGTCTTAGTTCCCTGATCAGAGATTGAACCCATGCTCCTGCAGTGGAAGCATGAAGTCCTAACCACTGGGCTGCGAGGGAATTCCCTCTAACATTTTTTTAAAATAGTGTTATTCTATTCTGTGGATGTACCATACTTTAAAAAATCACTTATTGTTGAACACATAGATTGTTACATGGAATTTCTACAAAATTCTAAGGTTTTTAATTCATATTGTAAAAAATAAAAGGAGCCTATTTTTCACTCTTTCATTGTATTTTGTGGCAAAAGCATTTTAAACTATGAATCACACTAATATTCAGAACGCTGAGAACAGTATCTCAAAAATGGTAAGGTTTACTTTAGACAGACAATAACATTTTTCTCTCCAATATAAAAGTCTGTGGATTAATTTAGGGCTGAGCATGAATTAAAATCTTTGGGTAAAGGTGGACATCTACTCAAAACAGTAGGAAATTCATTTAAAAAAAAATATTTATTTATTTTTGGCTGTGCCCTGTCTTCAGATGCTTGCAGGCTTTCTTTCTCTAGTTGCAGGCACTCTCCAGTTGCAGAGCAAGGGTTCGAGGCTTCTCATTTCGGTGCTTCTCTTGTTGCAGGTCATGGGCTCCAGAGTATGGTCTCAGTAGTTGCAGTGCACAGGCTGAGCTGCCCCACACACGGCATGTGGGATCTTCCTGGACTAGGAATCAAACTTGTGTCCCCTGCACTGGCAGGCAAATTCTTAACCAACAACGGATCACCAGGGAAGTCCGACAAATTCATTTTTTACTTTTCACTGCAAATTCCTAACTTGCAGAACACTATCCCACCTCAGTGTGGTTGGGCATCTGGGCTACCCTCAAATGTCACACCACAGAGAAGCTAAAGTACTATGTCTGTAATGTAAGTATTTTAGAAAATAGTAGCATAATAAACAAAAAACCATGAGATCAAGTTAATTTAAATACTCTAACACTGGAGCTTACATATGGGGTTAAGGAGGCAAATAATGATGTCCAAAGATTAGAAAATAACTTCTCTGGGGGCATACCCTGGTGGTCCAGTAGTGAGGATGCTGCGCTTTCACTGCTTTAACTGCTGTGGCAGTTATTTGCTCATTAAAAAACAAAAAAGAACTCATGGATATTTCAAAGCTTTAAGTTAATAAAATCAATTTTTTATTAAGACACAATTAAAATTGACAGTCACAAGAGGCACCAATGCTTTAGGATACCTTAAAAATCAATTCAGAAACAAACGCAAAGATAGGAGTATAATTGTGTTCCAAATCCACATATTGATGTGACAGAAGCATTTAGTAATTTTCAAAAATGAAATTATTTTTCATTAACAATACCATAAGTTTATTTAATGCTAAAATTCTATTTCAGTCCACTAATATCATTACTGTTTTTCTGAATATACCTTGCCACATGAAATTAATGGCCTCTATGACATCTTAACTCAATGATTCTTGGCTGCTGCTGCTGCTAAGTCAATCAGTCATGTCCGACTCTGTGCAACCCCACAGACGGCAGCCCACCAGGCTCCTCTGTCCCTGGGATTCTCCAGGCAAAAATACTGGAGTGGGTTGCCATAGCATGCTGGAAAAAACTAATAGACTAATTCCCATATTTGTTTCTTTCTTTGTAAGTAACTATTTCCCTCATTAGCTTAAGTGTGTGCTTCTAGATCTTCAAGACAGAAGCTTTTGTTTCAACTTATAAAAAAGCTAAGGAACTCTCTTGGCAGTCCAGTGGTTAGGATTCCATGCTTTCAGTGCCAGGGGACAGGGTTTGGTTCCTAGTCAGAGAACTAAGCTGGGTGCAAAGCAAAACAAACAAAAACAAAACAAAACAAAAAACACCAACTAATCTCTCCACCAGGACCAAATGATGTTAGGATTCAAAGAACGTGACTTTCCCAGTTTTTGAGGGTGGGGGAAAAATATGAAACAAAGAACCCTCCAGTGATGTTATGCTTTCTGTGTTAAGAAACACAGGCAGAAAGGTATTTTGCTTCAGCACATAGAGCTTACCTGATCAGTCTCACTTTCTTGAGTTATTACTACAGCAGATGTTGTCTTCTTTAATGCTTCATTTTCACTTGATTCCAGCAGATTAAGAAAGTTGGAGGCTGTGTCCTCCAAAGGCAGGTTTTGCTTGGCAGAATTTCAGGCTATATTTTGGAATACTTTTATATGTTGTTTTCTATAGCACTACAAATACATATTCAACAAATCAATATCTAAGTGGGCCATTTCAGTTTATTATTGTATGACCTACCTTGTTCCAAAATCTAAAGACTGAATTAAAATTATAATTAGACATACTGTCAAAACAGTGTCATTTATGTTACACTTTGAATACGAATGAATATTTGAATACAATTATTGGTATTTCTGTTAGACTCTACTTCACTACCAGTATTCTGAAGCTAACTGGGGAAAATTACAAATTATTAACAGATAAACAACAAAGAAAGCTTTTCCTTTTCTTGCAAAAGGCTGAGTTGAACTTCTCACTCACAGTGATAATTAACACTATACTTAGTTTCACATTAAAAAAAAAAGTTTTGAAACCTAGAAGCAACAAAGTAATATGCGGACATTTCATTTCATTTCATAGCTTTTATTTTCATCCTGAAAGTTTCAAGCCATATTTTAAAATATGTATTTCTTCATCTTTTAGTAAGTTCTTGTATACATATTTGTTTAGTAAATATCCTTTGAATTGAGTCTGAACTTCATTACTATGCTACCTTTGACCCTCACTATCTCAAAGAACCAAGTTTAATTTTCTTACTTGTCTTATTAGTACTGTCAAACTACATAAGAGTATTAAAACTGAGTACTCTTTGGCATTAAAGCATTATCCACCATTCTCAAATGTTTGTTTACAAAGCTTTTTAAGACTAGACACTAAAGATGTATCAAAAAAGTCAGCATTATTACCTCAAAATTTACTATAATTAAACTTAAATAGCCTTTGTAATTGCTGACAATATAACTTTATGTTCTAAGATAATAATCAGTTCCTTTATTAGAAATACCTAATTTTCAAGTGAGTGTTTTTTATTTTCCCACAAACAGGTAATTGTTAGGCCATTTCTCTGCCCTCTGCTACATCAAGTAGATGTACCTCTAGGAGATGGAGACAGTAATTTTAAAAATATGCTTCCTGAATACAAGGGAAAATTATTCTGTTTCAATTTGTGAAAGTCATTTTGTTCTCCCTTAGCATAGCTGCTGTTGTTTAAGTCATGTCCGACTCTTTGTGACCCCATGGACTGCAGCATGCCAGCCTTCCTTGTCCTCCACGATCTCCAGAAATGTGATCAATCTCATGTCCACTGAGTCAGTGATGCCATCCAGTCATCTCATCCTTTGTCATCCCCTTCTCTTCTTGCCCCCAATCTTTCCCAGCATCAGGGTCTTTTCCATGTGTCGGCTCTTCACATCAGGTGCCAAAGTATTGGAGCTTCAGCTCCAATTGGAATTCATATTCCAATGAATATTCAGGACTGTTTTCTTTTAGATTGACTAGCTTGATCTCCTTGCAGTCCAAGGGACTCTCAAGAGTCTTCTCCAGCACAACAATTCAAAAGCATCAATTCTTTGGCACTCAGCCTTCTTTGGGCAAAGTGATGTCTCTGCTTTTTGATACACTGTCTAGGTTGGTCAGAGCTTTTCTTCCAAGAAGCAAGCGTCTTTTAATTTCATAGCTGCAGTCCCCCTTTGATCTCTCTCATTTGTGAGGTCAGGATTTATGATTTAGTACACAGAAGTCAGTGGCCAAAAAATTTACTTAACTGACACCATGAGTTGTGTGCTGTGTTGCATCACAGGTTCTGGCTAACTTCATTCTCACATCAGAAGTACAGGAGTTAGGAGCAGGAGTTCTTAGCTTTTTTGGTGCCACAGATTAAATTCTAAATTTTACATAGAGGTCAATGAAAAGTTTTTCCCCAACCAAGTAAGTTCATAGCCTCCTTGAATTCCATCCAACATGGAGTATCAACCTGCATATCTCAGGTTAAAACCTCTGATTGGGGAATAGAAGAGAAAGTTAATAAAGTAATAAGCTTTGGTTCTCAAAAGCTCAATACGGCAATTTACAAAAGCTCTGTTATTATCCAAAACAACACACTAAAACAGTATCAGCAGGTCTTCATTCATTTAATAATCTTCAGAAGATTTATATAAGAAGAGCAAAATCAGAGGGAAGAAATATTTTTCAATGCATGATCAAATATGAAGCTTACACTGCCTATACATTTTGAGGAATTTCTCCTTTATATGAAGGCTAAATCACTGTAATCAAATCAGATTCAATGTTATGAGTAGTTGTAATCAGCAATAGGGCAGTGTGGACAACCAGAGGGGCTAGATCCCACTGTTTCTGCATAAATGGTCAGTAGCACTCTTCAGTGACTCAGCCCATGCAACCAATAACACTGTTGTGGATGTGAACTCATATAGTTATTGTGCATAATGTACCCCTAGAAGAAAAATCACCTCAATAGGATTCTAACTGCTCTTTTAATCACTTCTCTGTAAGACACCACAGCTCACAAGTCACCTATTCTAGTCTTTATGCCATAAATCCATTATGAAATAGATCCTACAACCAAAAAGAAAGAGAGGAAGCAGAAGGGGAAGAGGCATAAGAAGAGGGAAAAGGAGGAGAAGGAGAAAAAATTACAGAGGGAAAAATTTGGAGAAAAATTTGTCAGGGCAAATTAAAAGATGAATAACATACAACTTAAAAGGTCATGGTACTAATCTAATAATGACAACAGCCTAAACTAGGGGTGGGGTGGGATGGGAAAAAGTGGACGTAAGAGATAACCAAGGGAAGAAGGGGTTGGCACTTAAATGCATTTGGTAGGGAAGGAGCCCACTAGAGAAGTATTAAAATGACTCCGATTTTAAGCCTGGCTATCTGGAGTAATCAATCCCTGTCCTCAAGGAATTTAAAACCTGTAATCTGGTTACAGCTAGAGGTTTAGATTTGGTAGTAAGTGATTCTACCAGAAATTCCTTCAAACCTATGGTAACAGATAAGCTCTGCAAGAAAGAACAAAGACCAAAAGAATCCCTGCCAATTTAAGAAAAGAAATTCTAAATGTTCCTAATACTAAAAGCCATTTGAAACATTAAGGACAAATGCTAAAAAACATTCTAATAAAATATGTACTGGCTTTCAAAGAGAATGTATCTTGGTACATTCAAATACATTTCTCCAAAAAGACAGTGTTACAATCATATATGATACATGATATGATACTGTGCTTCCCTCGTAGCTCAGTTGTAAAGAATCTCCCTGCCAGTGCAGGAGACCTGGGTTCAAGTCCTGGGTTGGGAAGATCCCCTGAAGAAGGAAATGGCAACCCACTCCAGTACGCTTGCCTGGAAAATCCCATGGATGGAGGAGCCTGGTAGGCTACAGTCCACGGGGTCACAAAAAGTCGGACATGACTGAGCGACTTCACTCTCACTCATATTATATTAAGCACATAAATTTTTAACTTGCCCTTCCTATTCAAACTATCTTTTCTGTAGAGGTATTCTAGCTACTCAGTTAAGACAAAGGGACTTCCCTGTGGTCCAGAGGTTAAGAATCTACCTTGCAATGCAGGGGACATGGATTTGATCCCTGGTCAGAGAATAAAGATCCTACATGCCTCAGAGCAACTGAGCCTGCATGCCACAACTAGAGAGCCCAAGTGCCACAACTAAGACTCAACACAGCCAAATAAATAAATAAATATATTTCTTTTAATTAAGAAGGAATGTTAGAATTAAACTGCCATTTGCAAACCACCAATGAAATAACAGAATTAGGCCATCAAGATAGCAGTATGAAGGACAAATATCATATGCCCCCCAATGGAAATACACACCGTCACTATGAATTATATTTGCCCTTTCCACCGCACCATACCTCCTCTCAGAAATCAAACCTCAATCTAGCTACCAGTTTACAGAAAATACAATAGAACATGTTAAACTAGGACATGTTAAATCTATACCAGCGGGACACATTCAACAAAATCCAGAATGAGGGAAACTGCATAAAAATGATATGGTACCTTCAACAAATAAGAGGAAAATAAGAAAAAAGGGAAGACATACCAACCAAAAGTAATGTGTGACCTTATTTAGATCTCAAATCAAACTGATCAATTATTTTGAAACAGTTTAGGAAAATGTGAATACTGCTTAGTTTTTTGGTGATATTAATATTTAAAGGCAGAACAATGGTTATGGTTGTTTCTTTAAAGCATCATCTTGGTTTTTTTTTTTTTAAGGAAGAGTTACTTTAAATTTTTTTTAATTTATTTTTTGTTGTGCTGAGTCTTCAATGCGCCACGGTGTTCTCTAGTTGCGGCAAGCAGAGGCTACTATCTAGTTGTGGTGCTCGGGCTTCTCATTGTGGTGGCTTCTCTTGTTGCAGAGCGCCTGGTCTAGAGCCTAACTGCATCAGTAGTTGCGGCTCCCAGACTCTAGAGCACAGGCTCAGTAGTTGTGGTACAAGGACTTAATTGCTCTGCGGCATGTGGGATCTTCCGAGATCAGGGATCAAACCTGTGTCTCCTGCATTGGCAGGCAAATTCTTTATCACGGAGCCACCAGGGAAGCCCAAGAGTTATATCTTCTGGGGATATACTGAAATATTTACATATTATTATACTGAATATTATACTGAAATATTTACTGTATCTGTTTTGCTTCACAATAATATAATAGGGGGCAGAGAGAAGCAGGTAGGAGTACAGATGAAACATTAATGGCTGTTTGAAACTTCAATTGGGTTTTGAAAGTTGCCGTAATAAATTGTATAGAAGGGGAAAAAATCACTATCAATAACTGCAAAAAGACATTTCCAGTCTTTACAAGCTGAACAGCCCTGGGCTAGTCACATAACCTCTTAATGTCCACATTGGGTAGATGGAGAAAAAAAAAAACCCTCATATTTGCTCAAGCTAGAAACCTAGGAAATATTTTTAACTTCTCTGGCTTTCCCAGTCTTCCACATATGGTCTATCATTGAATCCTGTCTGTTTCCCTCTCTCTTCCATCTTCCCCCTACTGTCCATCTTGTCCATCACTGTGATCTCACAAAATTCCAAAAGCCTCCAACCTGTTCTCCACTTTGTAATCAGAGTGGTATTTCTAAAATTCAGTCTGATCGTGCCATTCCCAACCCCATTTATAACCATTAAACTTGATTCATTTAGCTTCAAGAGCACTTCCTTAAGTCTTTTTACTTGGTCCCTTCCCTACTCCTTAAAATGACTAATTAAGGCCTTTCATTATTTGATATTGCCCATCTCTCCAACTCCTATCTTTCCGTGTTCTCTGTGCTCTATTTTTATGCTTTAGCAAAACTCTTTTAAGTTCTTCTAATGTACCCTGTATTCTGACTGCAGCTTCAGTACTCAGATCTGGAATGCTCTTTTCACTATTACTCTCTGGCTTTAGCTAACTCCTATTCATCCTTCAAGTCTCAAGTTAAACAGCATTTCCTCAGAGAGGACTACCTTTGCTTCTATACTAAGCTGGGAGTTGTCTCACACCTACATAATACAGTATTTGTTCCCATAGGAACCTCTACTTCCTCTATTACGTATTCAATAATTGTTTATAAAAAGAGTACATATTCTGGTATTTATGTCAATATAATGCTTTCCAGTTAGACTATAAACTCCAGGAATGATAGGGCTAGAACTTATTTCCCCAACAGGGATCAAACCTGGGCCTCCTGTATTGGGAGTACAGAGTCTTTTTTTTTAACTTTTATTTATTTGGCTGCACCAGGTCTTAGTTGTGGCATGATAACTCGTAGTTGCAGAATGTGGGATCTAGTTCCCTGACCAAGGATTGAACCGGGGCCCCCTGCATTGGGAGCATGGAGTCTTAACCACTGGACCACCAGGGAAGTTCCAGGGCTAGAACTTGTTCTTGCTGAATCCTAGGTGTCTCTGAATCCTAGTGGCTGGTAGCCAACAAATCAGGTCCCATCTTCCTAATCCTCTTCTCTAACAAAATGCCATGTAGACATCTGCAGGGACCTAAATCCTTCATAGGAAGGCACATTATGAAGTGGATGGAAAACACAGTGAGAATGAAGGTATAAGTTGGGAAGTTACTAATTACTCAAAATAACTTTTTTGGCATAAGATAATTCATATCTAGGGCTTCCCTGGTAGCTCAGATGGCAAAGAATCTGCCTGAAATGCAGAAGACTGGGGTCCAATCCCTGGGTCGAGAAGGTCCCCTAGAGAAGAAAATGGGCCTGGAGAATTCCACAGAGATGCCTGGTGGGCTACAGTCCATGGGGTCACAAAGAGTCAGACACGACTGAGTGATTCTGTCTCTCTCACACACACATTTCATACCTGTATTTATAATTTTTAAAGAAAGTTCAGGAGTGCTGAACTCATTAAATGGGAGTCAAAAGTTACATAATTCTCACCTAACCATTAAAGTTTTCAGAACTAAGATCAGAAGTCATTTAACCTCCCTAACAAGTTTCCTAATCTATAAAATAAGGAAAACTGACTAGCTGGTCAGTAAGATCTTTTCCGGAGTTATATGAATTAACATTTAAAAGGCCAAAAGATATGTAAACTATTTAAACACTGATCAGTTGGTTCATCCTATGGTAACATGAATCTTTTTCCTTTTTAATCTGTTTAGGTATGTTATAGCCTATTATGTTAAGCTTACAACTAAACCTTTAAACCTATTCAGCTATAAAAATATCCCCAGACCGTTAACTTGCATTTTTAACAAGGGTCAATGCAGTCCAATGAAAGAACAGCATCCAATCCCTGAATTAATTACTAAAGTTCAACTTGTGTTTAAATAATACCCAATACCTGTTTTAAGGGCTAAATGTCTTAAACTATATATTTTCTCTATGGCAACCTGAAGGCAAATTTGTACCCTAAGGCATAAAACTTGGTCTTAAGGGTATTTTTAGTGCCTAACTAAAAAACTACACTAAAATACATATTCTCTGCATCACCTCACTGGGCTGGTAGCAGCCATCAAAATTGCTTATTAATGGCTAATTCCTACTTACACTCTAGAAAACTCACAATTCAGAATTCACTGTATCATATTCCCCTAGTAACTATACCCACATTTGTTTTATCAGGGCACTGAGGTGTCCACATTTTATTTCAAAACCAGAATAATTTTTGGAAAAACAAGTTTCAAAACTAGTTATGACAGAGCAAATGCCAAGTACAGCACACTAGGAATCTGACTCAAGTAGTACTTTTTTAGGGGTTAAGATTAATTACAAACTAATTTTGGCAACTGCCTGTCGCATTTGAGTCGTGACAAAGAAACGAAATCTTAAAACGCACGTGGGGAGAAAGTATGTGTCTGGAACAAAAAGCGAGCATCATACCAAGTGTAATGCTATGCTTCAGACTCCTCTCCTCAGGGCCGCCTTGAAGTCCCAGAGTGAGGGCGCTGCGGCGGACGTTCCGCAGCCACAGGTTGAATGACAAAGAGTTCCCGTCAGCACCACTCCGGGAGCCTGCCAGTTGCAATGTTCCCTCGGCAAAGTCCACTCAAACCCTGCAGTCACGTCTTGGCTACGGGGACTGCAGCTCCCCAGAGCCACTGCCGCAAGTCACCAGGTGGGACAAGGATTGGCTGGCCGAGGAGGTTGGGGCGGGCGTGCCACGAGTCCAAAATAACTCCCGCCCTGAATCCCTACCCTCGGAGAATGCGGCCAGCAGCTTGAAGGCACCACGTGAGTCAACCTCACGTCGTCCCTTTCCTAGATCAAAAGCATCTCCTGAAGAGTCTACTTAAGACTAGAGGGGAAGCGACTTTCCCAAGGTCACCGGCACCACGACCCAACTCCTCGGCCAGGCCGGTGGCCCGCACCTGACAACGGGGCCGCAGCTCTGCTGAGAGGCGCTGTCCCCAGCGCTTCAAGGTCTCCTTCAGCAACGCCGCGCTCCGAGGCCACGTGGCCGCTGCGGTCCTAAGCCCCCGCCCGGCCGTCGCCCCTCCCTCGGAGACCAAGCCCTCCACTCCCCCACGCCTCCCTCCTAACACGCGGAGGAAGCAAGGACACCGCAGGGTCCCCGCCAAGCACGCAACCGGCCGTTACCAACTAACCGTTATGCGCGGCTCGCGGCGCCTAGCGTGAGCGTGACGCGGCGGCGCGGCTGGAGTTTTCGTTGGGCCCACGGTCCAGGTCGCGTCCTTTGCCGGCTGCCTAGTTCGCTCGTCCGGGCACCCACGCGCCCGGCTAGTCACGTAGCAGCTCGCCAGCACTTTGTCGGGCCCGGCCCGCGAGGCTGCCTTATAACCCGGGGCCGGAGCATGCGCACAGGGAGTGGAGTTGGCCCTCACTGCCACCGCCCCCTCCCCCCTACACTTACACTCGAACCGCGACTCGCGCCTCCACAGCTCTCAGGCGCGCGCCCGCTCACTCGCTTTCTCTTGCTCGCGCGCGCTGCCGCCCCCCGCCCCGCCACGTGACCCGCGGCCCGGCAAGACCCGCGCGCGGCGCCCCCGCTATGCGGCAGGGACCTTGTAGCCGCGCTCCTCTGCGGAGTCTCCCTTTCGGCTCGCCGTCGGAGGACCTCGGGGTGATCTACTCGCATCTGGGACACCAACGTCGATCTCACCCTTAGTCTCTGGTGGAGAAAAGGGGAAAACCGCCAAGGATGGATTGGGCGTGCTGCCTGGGGCCTGACTCAGGTGTGGGGGGCGACGGTGCGCGGAGAAGCTGGGAACTGACTGGAAGTGAGGGATTGGGCGGGGTTTGAATGGATGCGGGTGCATCTCGGACCCGGGAAGAGGCCGAAAGCCGGCACTTTAGAGCGCGGGCTGCGGCCTCGCTACTTGAGATCAGTGACCTCGGGGAAGTCACTCAAATCCTCAGGGCCTGCTTCCTGCTCTCTGAAATGGAAACAGTAATACAGGCGACCTCATAAGGGCTTTTGGTGATTTTGATGAGAGAATTTATGGAACTTTTTTACATTTGATGAATGGTGGGTATGAACACAGAAGTCGGGAGAAAAGAGCTGGTCAGACGGTGGCGACACTGGTCCCAAGAGAGCATCTGTGTGTCGGAAATATGAAGAAATGAGACTGCAGAGAGGCCAAATTTTTATGGACGCTGAGGGTTTGGGACAAAATATAATTATAGCTAACGGTTCTGAAGGGCCGATTATATACTTAGCAGTTCACTGAACTATCCTCAGGACCCTATGATGTTGAAGTGATCAAATTGAATAAACATGGAGTGCCTCTGATGTCCAAGACTTTTGAGAAGTACCGAAAATGTATGGGTCAAGGCGCCTGACTTAAAGATTTAGGGGGGAGGTCGAGTCAGATGGAGACAAACCAACACTGACCAGCACTGGAAGCCTGCGCTCCTCTCCTCCCCTCACCCCTCCTTACTTAATTCTCTTTACAATCCCGAGTGGTCAGCTTTTTGTTTTGCAAATGAAGAACCTAGATTGTAATGGAATGGGCCCTGAGGGATAAGATTCTGAAAGTTTCCAAATACTTTATCCCTCTCACCCACTCCGCCTCTGTTTCATGCAAGGAAAAGTTTTCAGTAACAGTTAAACACGTTAGAATACAGCATGGAATCTAAAGCCAAGTGCCCCTTATGAGCAATAATTGCTTTTTACCTTTGATAAATACAGAGAAGGAAGGCTGTTCAGGTCCTTCAGTTGGTCAGGACTTCAGCAGCACTTCAGGACTGTGACGGGTATAATAAGCAGCATTCAGGGTAGATGGTAGGAGAGTTAGGAAGACAGACTAGGACTGGTTCAGATATGAACTGTCAGGACCTGAACAGTGGAATGTAGGAGGAGCATAGTGTGGTAGATTCACAATATGGACCCAGGATCAGATCTGAATTCCAGCCTGAATACTTGGCACTTACCACGTCTTTGTCCTTAGGTAAATCATAACCCCCACCACCCCCGCTCCGAGCCTCATTCATTCTCTGCTTTGTAAAACAGGGACAGTACCTTCCTCATAAGGTTGTTATAGTAATAAAATTAATATTTACTTTAGTGTCTGGCATATAGTAAGAACTAAATAAATGTACAACTAGGGGAAACTGTGAAATTGAATGCTGAAGATTAACTCTAAAGGTCCCTCACTTGGTCCTAACAATGTAGTCACAGGATCATTCTTAGTGATAGATTGTACTTTTGTATTCCTTTTCTTGAAGATGTCCACCAAAAAGATATATACCACAAGCCCCATAAAATCTGGATCTGCCCCTAGTAGGCTTTCTAATGTTGTGAAAAGAATACAGGCTTTGGAATCAAAAGACTTGTTCCCGAAACTTATCCCTGTTACTTTGGGCAATTAATTCACTGACCTATTCTGGGCCTGTTTTTTTTAACCAGGTAATTTGAAGATAGTATCCATCAATCTGAATTGTTGTGACAGTCAGGTAAGATAGTATTTGCAAAAGTGATTGGTGGAACTTGGAAAGCGCCCTATAAATGTTTATGAATTAATTTATTATTTTTCCACAAAGTTTATAAGAGGCAAAGATAAAAAGCAACTCCATTGACATATATACACTACCATGTGTAAAACAGATAGTAGGAAGCTGCTATATAACACAGCAAGCTCAGGTTGGTGCTCTGTGATGACCTAGAGGTGCAGGATGGGGGGAGAGGGAGGGAGGTTCTAGAGGGAGAGAGAGATATGTATACTTACAGCTGACTCACATTGTTGAACAGCAGAAACTAACACAACAGTGTAAAGCAATTATCCTCCAATTAAAAAAAAAAAAAGCAATTCCAAGATTCTTAGCTGAAAAAGTAAAAACTGAGGTGGGTGAGCTGGCAAAAGTGATGAAATGATACAGGTAAAATTCTTGCTTTTCTGCCAGGTTTTCTTCCTGATTAATCCATGAGACATTGAAGAAGTAAACTAGTAAGTGTAAGATCAGAAATTTAGAGCTGAGAGGAGCTTGAAGATCATTTAGCATAACTCCCTAATCTTACAGAAAAGGAAATTAAGGTCCAGGGAAGCTAAAAGACTTTTCCGAGGCCACCCATCTAATAAATGGCATGATCAGAAGAACCAGATATCTAGGCTCAAAGTTATTGTACCAAGGAATTTTTAAGATGAAAGCATTTCATCACAGGGTCTTGCAAAATCAGAGAAGGTATGGTGCTCTCTAGTGGCTTTTGACTTTATCACAAAATTTTCCAGGTAGACTTTTCTATCTTAAAGGTTGATGGACTGTTTGCAAGCTTGTTAATAAGTGAGCAAAACCTCTGAAGATTTCAAGGTAAGAGTTATAACTTCACAAATTAGTAATAGAATGAGAAAACGTAAATTTTGAAGGTTCAGAACAACTAGTTACTATTCAGACAGAAAGTTACTCAATTTTTTTATCTGGAAAAGGAGAAGAATAAAATTACTGTGTTTTTTCTGGAATTCAGCTGCATACTTCACTTCCATTCCCTCAGTTATTCCATCATTTCTTTGAGATAGGAAATAACAGGAAAGCATTCTTTTAAAACACAAGAATACTTAATAGATTAAAAACGTTCCCCCATTTAAAATTTATAGTATTTCAATTGGGAATATGGGAAGAGAAATTTACAGAACTATCCAAATGGGGAATAAGAATATTCCTTTTTGACCTGTTTATCCTCTTAATTCAATTTGATTTCAGCCAAATTGGGTGAGGCTCTTTTTTCCAAAGTCCTTTTCCCATATCGTCATCCCATTCAGTGGTCTGATGTGACTTGTCTCCTTCTTCTTGCCTCTGCCAGCACAGGCTGGTTTGGGCTGATGTACTTCATAATCTCCATCACTGATTATGATCTTTCCTAGCAAGCATTTGTTTTAGGCATGGTCCTACATATTTACCAGCCCTGTCTACTTTCTTGACCCTGGCTGACCTTGAGCTTGCTCCTTCCTTCTTTTTTCCTCTCTCCTTCTGTCCCTTCTTCTATCCTCTCTCCCTCCCTCCCTTCCCTCTTCTAGGCAGGTGAGCTGAGAGTAGGGGAATAATAATACCAATAAATGATATTGGTGACGATAGCTAAGATTTAGGGGATATTTGTTATGTGCCAGGCATTGATTGATCTAAGCGCTTTACTCATATTAACTCATTTGCTCCTCATAAAAATGCTATGGACTGGGTACTATTACAATCCCCATTTTACAGACCCGGTGGCTCAGATGGTAAAGACTCTGCCTGCAATGCAGGAAACCCGGGTTTGATCCTGGGGTTGGAAAGATGCCCTGGAGAAGGAAATGGCAATCCATGCCAATATTCTTGCCTGGAAAATCCCATGGACAGAGGAGCCTGGCAGACTGTAGTCTGTGGATTCACAAAGAGTTGGACACGACTGAGTGACTAACTCTTTCACTTTCAAAGTTACAGAGGTAACAGATACAGAGAGGTTAAGTAACCCAAAGCCACACAATTAACATTGTCTGGAGTTAACAGAAAATAGTTATTATTTGGTTCTCAGTATACCCGTCTGCCAATGCAGGAGAGAAATAGATGCAGTTTCAATCCCTGGGTTGGGAAGATCCCCTGGAGGAGGGCACAGCAACCCACTCCGATATTCTTGCCTGGAGAATCCCATGGGTCTAGGAGCCTAGCGGGTTAAGGTTCATAGGGTTGCAAAGAGTCAGACATGACTGAAGCGACTTAGCCTAGGCTATAAATACATGAGTAGAAATGGTCATTTGCTACTTATTAATACCATAGGAGACTAATCAATAGACTTTGAAGGTCATCTTAGGAAGACCATGTTCTAGGTTGCTTCTACCTTGCTAAACAATCATTACCAAAGATCTGTTGGCCATAAAAGCTGCCTTTGAAGCTAGAAAGTTCAAAGAGAACCAACCCCTGCTTATCTGAATCTGGAATAGTTGTGAATCTCTGGGCAGCTAAATTGGGGGTGGAGATGTTGGGATATCTTTTTGAACAGCTAAATTTTAAGATCACCTATATTCCAGAAGTTCTGGGTGTCCTGGCATGTATATTCCATGCTGTGAGATCCTTCAGTGAGAGTACCTGGACTCTTCTTATAGCCTTCATCCAACAGCAGCAGCAGGCAGTTGTAACTCCTGAACATCTGTACCTCAGACCTAGTGTGAGTCAGGAGAGGGTTGCATGAAGGAGAGGGAAGCCTCTTAGGTCATAATGATCAGCTTTATGTATCCACTTGGCTGGGGAGCCAGGCCTGGTTGTTCTAACTGGACCTTGACACTGCTGCACTGGTGAACAAGATGAGGCTTGAATAAAGCACAGAAATCAATCTGTGGTGACCTCTGAGAACCCTGAATCTTCCGCAGTGCCCTGCACCATACAGTACCTCTGACACCTGTGCCCAGGTGAAGTCCGGGGGCTACCAACACTGCTTCTGAGCTGTGTATTAATAAAGTGAAGCCTCTCCCCACCCAGGAGTTCAGATGTCATGCCTATCATATTTTACCCCGACAGGCCTATATTTTGAGGTTGTAGAATAAGGCCATACTCCTTTGGATAGGGTATAAAGGTTTTCCTAAATAAGGTAAATGATTTCCATCATCAGTTGCTCAAAGAAGAAGAGAATTCTCACACAGGAAAACTTGGAACATGGAACAGGTGAGGTGGCAATTCTGGATTTACCTTCTTAGGGTTTGGACTTAGAGGAGTTAAGAAATGTTGAGGATCCGCCTCACTGATGCTGGGGAAATGGCCTCTGCCACGGAGCTTCCTAGTATTAGTCAGGCAAAGAGGTTTTCCTGGGGACCTCAAAATGAAGGTAAATATTCATGTTTTGTTAGTCTGCTTATTGAAACATCACTGTACTTAACCTTGAACTTCACAGTCATGTTTCATCTAAATCAAGGATTCAAATCGAAAAGCCCTCAAGAACTAAGAAAAGGTAATCAGCTCACTGTAAGATAGTAAAGACTTTCCTGGGTAACTCATTTGGTGAAGACTGCCTGCAATGCAGGAGACCCGGGTTCCATCCTTAGGTTGGGAAGATCCCCTGGCGAAGGAAATGGCAACCCACTCCAGTATTCTTGCCTGAGAAATCCCATGGACAGAGAAGCCTGGCAGGCTACAGTCCATGGGGTCTCAAGAGTTGGACACAACTGAAGCAGCTAAACCACCACCGCCACCACCAAGATAGTGAGGAATGGTGAGCAGCATGGAGAAAGAGTTCATATCCATCTAGACATCCGAGTTCATGTTTTTCAAATGAAACATTTTCCCATATAGCACTAACAGTACAAGTTTACCTGACATTTCTACATTCAGTACATTACATTCAGTAATTACATTCAGTAATTCAAAGAAAATAGAATTCTTTAAATTCCAAACTATTTTTAATAATAAGTGGAAAACAAAATTGTGTGTGGGGGGGTGTGGTTAGAAAGTAAGTAATGGGTAGGCAGATTGGGAATAGGGCAAACAAATATTGCAGCAGGCTAGTCTGTTTCAGCCTGGTCTCTGCTGAAGTATTTAAGAAGCAAGTAAAAGGGGGAGTGTTCCTTCCATGCCCCAAGGTCCTCCCCATGGTGTCAGTGATGACTTAAGAAAGATCTTCAAGGAAAATCTTAGAACAAAAGTTTTCATGACAAAGGTTTGACAGTCCCCTCCCTATGAGGAGAATCTCCTTCCATTATGATCTTTGGCAGATCAGGATTCAAGTTTAAGAGACCCTGTGGATTGCCTTATAACTTCATCCACAGTTTTCTCCTATCCCAGGTCCATGGTTCCATTTTGGTCACCATGGCCACAGTAGCTGAAATGGTCTGCTTCATTCTTTGCAGTGGACAGCCTTCAGCCCTGTAGTCCAAACCAACTGCTTAAAGATGAGTTATTTTCTCCTTACTGTCTCAAACTCATGGTCTCAGACTGAGGATTTTAATTTTATCTTGCTTTTGGAGAGCCTCCTTTAAGTCTTCATAAACATAATGCCTCTTACTGTTTACCACTTCTAATCTAGTAGCGAAAAAGAAACTGAAATATCTTGTAGTGGATTATCCTTTGTTCCATGACACCTACCTCCAGGATAGCTGATCTACTGAGTGTCCCCAAACCAGAAGTACACTAACTCTTACCAAGCTCAGAGTATGCCATTCTACTGCAGCTGTTTTGTTTTGTTTTTCTACCACTCCGTCATTATTTTGTCTCAGGGATGCTTGCCATAACCACATCACCAGGAACCAGGATCTGAAGAAGTTACAATAATGAGTTTTTTGCTCCTGTTTCCAATGAAAAGATAAATTAATCTTGGAGCCTTCCAACTTCATATGTATCCCCTCTGGTTTGCTAGTCATTTCATTGACCGGCCCAGGTGAGACATATGCATGAAACACAACCCAAATATGCTTTAGCCATAATGGGAATATATAATGCAGGCTATGTTGATTACCAGGCTCACTTATGGAATCTGGTGGGTTAAGCGAGGTAAGGACTCTGGGACTTACTGGAGGAGTTCTTGTTGGCTACAACTAAGCTTAACAAAGACCTTCCACCAATTATCTAGGAAAATCTCATCCCATTCCCCCAGACTTACATGTATGTTATTAAGCTATTCTTATGCTTCGTCAGAAAGTGAGTAATTTTATAGTAATAATTACTATAAGGCTGAGATGTAAACCTTAGTCTAACTCATAGCTTTGTGCTCTTAAGTGCTGGACTATTTCATTTATCTAAAGTTTTGAGGTCATAGGGAGGGATGGGGATGAGGAAGGTAAGAGGCAGGAAGGGATTAGATGGCTGTTTTATAGTCCCAACCCTGAGCCTTAGCTGTTTCTTCATGGAAAGCGCTTCCTCCACATAGCAGGTGAGCTGTATACAGAGTAACATGGAGATGAAAGAAAAGCAGATAGACTAACAAGGGAGTAGTTTTAGTATTTCTATTATATAACTCAAACCTCGATATAATCCAGTTTAGCTGCCCCACTAATTAATGTGAATTAATAAGTCTCATAATTATATTTATTCACCAGGTTCTTTCTACATAATTATTGTTTACACTTTAATAAATTGCTTAGGAAGGCCACCTCCAAATCCAAATTAAGTGTAATGTTTCGTTTCCTATTTTCTTCCCAGGGGCACATGATTATCTTTGGAAAAGCTTTGACTTGATAATTAAGTTCCGTATCTTGCTCTCCCTCCTCTGGAAGACTTAGATATCTGCTCTCTCTTTAAAACATTACATATTTATAGGCTTTGCCTATCTAACGGAAGGACTCTTCTAGGCTGTAAGTGGCTCTCCTGAAATTTTAAGGACTTCAAACAAAAATGCATGCAGTCTGTACTTTAAAATTCAGGCATTCCAAACTTCTAATGTGTTATCTATGATTAAGAATGCAAAAGTCGCAGGATTCAGGAAATATCTTGAGAGTATTAGATAGCCATATGAACATTTTGTGATGTAATTTATACATTTTTTTAATATAGAAAGCTTTTCCTCAGGTCAGCAAAGCAAATTAAGTTTCAAAGCTGAGGGGAGGAAAGGAAAAGTTATGTTTTAAGGTAGATTAAGAAAGCCTGTGGCTTTCCTTGTGGCTCAGTAGTAAAGAATCTGCCTGCCAGTGCAAGAGGTATGAGTTCAATGTTGGGCCGGGAAGATCCCAAAAAGTGAATTTTTTATTCTTATATTCAAATTATTTATGGAGTTTTGATTAAGTTTTATGACATGAGAATTGTCAAAAAGCAATATGTTGTTACTGTATAATTTATTTCTGTTTATTTTAAATATCAGTAATCTCTGTTTTAAGCTTGTTTGGGAAAGAATAGGCTATGAACTTTTCTCAGCCTTTGATGCAGAACTCAAGCTGAACTGGCAAAGGACATTACCTCAAAGAAATTATTTTTTCTTAAACAATTTAATTTTCTTTTCTCCTTCATAGTGTATCTCTATAAACTTCTTACAACAGGGACTGTTTCTTCTCTTGGTATCATACAGATTTCTTTATATAAACCTATATGTATACGGCTAATACACATTGGTTGATATTTCAAAGTCGTGTCAGATGGTAAAAGCAGCTAACATTTACACAACACAGCCTCTGTGCCAGGTACTGTTGTTAGCATATTGTGTAGAGTTGCTTAATGTAAAACTACTTTTATCTGATTGTCTTTATGGTATACAAATGAGTTCCATTCTGAGAGCGAGTTTGTAAATCCAGTTTGTTAGCCTAGGTCCTCAACTAATACAATCAACTCAACCATATAGTACTGTATTGTAATGCATTTATAATACTTTCCACACAAATAATACATAAAAGACAAACTCAAAAAATAAAAAAAATTTAAAATCTTACAATACAGTACCTTGAAAAGTACAGTAGTATCAGCTATATCTCTGCTGCTTTTATGCTTGCTTCCAAACATCCTGGGCTTAAAATAAAGATACTGTGCATGTGTATTAAGTCGCTTCAGTCGTTTCTGACTCTTTGCAACCCTATGGACTGTAGCCCACCAGGCTCCTCTGTCCATTGGGATTCTCTAGGCAGGAATACTGGAGAGGGTTGCCATGCCTTCTTCCAGGGGATCTTCCCAACTTGGGGATTGAACCCACATCTCTTATGTCTCTTGCATTGGCAGGCAGGTTATTTACCACTCGTTCCACCTGGGAAGCCCCAAAGATACTATATTACTTTACTGTTGTACTCTATGCAATACTGTACGGTAAAGTACACAAAAGCACACCACTTGTAGAGGATGTCCACAGGTGACAATGACAATGTAAGCCAGACACGTGAACTAATTTGCATCATTTTGGACATGTGAACATTTTGGACAGGTTCACATCTGTGAAAATGCACAACTTAAAAGTTCATACATAGGAGTCTTACTGTATTTTTCCGGTAAAATGCTTTAAAAATTTGTGTTGCCATAAATTCCATAATTCAGCCTTCACTCACTCAACAAGAATAACTAGAATTCCAGTGTCTTCTCTTTATTATTTTGACTCCAATAAGCTGTCACTTTTTAGATCCATGCTTGCCCTCAAGACTTGACCTGAGTATGCAACTGGGCTTCCCTGGTGGCTCAGATGATAAGGAAGCTGCCTGTAATGCAGGAGACCTGGATTTGATCCGTGGGTTGGGAAGATCCCCTGGAGAAAGGAATGGTTACCCCACTATCTGGGAAATCCCATGGACAGAGGGCTCTGGGTCCATGGGATCAAAAAGAGTTGGACATGACTGAGTGATATCACAATACAGTTGGTTCTCTTGTATAAAGCAGTAAACAAAGCCTTAAGTAACTTTGGCATAAATCCTTGATTAGCTTCACTGTGTAAGAGATACTATGAAAATGTGGATTTGAATTTTACTTGCTCTACTTTGCATAATTTTTTGGAAAAATACTGGCCAGGACAATAAATATATGCCATATATAAATGACAAAGTGAAAGTGACATTGCTCAGTCATGTCTGACTCTTGGCAACCCCATGGATTGTAGCCCACGGAATTTTCCAGGCAAGAGTACTGGAGTGAATTGTCATTTCCTTCTCCAGGGGATCTTCCTGACCCAGGGATCAAACCCGAGTCTCCCATGTTGCAGGCAGAGACTTTACCGTCGCTAGAACACAGGCTCAATAGCTGTGGCTCTATGATATGTATATATATTGATATTGATATTGATATTGGTATTTTACCAGGCAATCTTGATTCCAGCTTGTGCTTCTTCCAGCCCAGCATTTCTCATGATGTACTCTGCATATAAGTTAAATAAGCAGGGTGACAGTATACAGCCTTGACGCACTGCTTTTCCTATTTGGAACCAGTCTGTTGTTCCATGTCCAGTTCTAACTGTTGCTTCCTGACCTGCATACAGGTTTCTCAAGAGGCAGGTCAGGTAGTCTGGTATTCCCACCTCTTTCAGAATTTCCACAGTTTATTGTGATCCACACAGTCAAAGGCTTTGGCACAGTCAATAAAGCAGAAATAGATGTTTTCCTGGAACTCTTTTGCTTTTTCCATGATCCAATGGATGTTGGCAATTTGATCTCTGGTTCCTCTGCCCTTTCTAAATCCAGCTTGAACATCTGGAAGTTCATGGTTCACGTATTGCTGAAGACTGGCTTGGAGAATTTTGAGCATTACTTTACTGGCATGTGAGATGAGTGCAATTGTGCAGTAGTTTGAGCATTCCTTGGCATTGCCTTTCTTTGGGATTGGAATGAAAACTGACCTTTTCCAGTCCTGTGGCCACTGCTGAGTTTTCCAAATTTGCTGGCATATTGAGTGCAGCACTTTCACAGCATCATCTTTTAGGATTTGAAATAGCTCAACTTGAATTCCATCCATGGCATCTGGTCCCATCACTTCATGGGAAATAGATGGGAAACAGTGGAAACAGTGTCAGACTTTATTTTGGGGGGCTCCAGAATCACTGCAGATGGTGATTCCAGCCATGAAATTAAAAGACGCTTACTCCTTGGAAGAAAAGTTATGACCAACCTAGATAGCATATTGAAAAGCAGAGACATTACTTTGCCAACAAAGTTCCGTCTAGTCAAGGCTATGGTTTTTCCACTAGTCATGTATGGATATGAGAGTTGGACTGTGAAGAAAGCTGAGCGCCGAAGAATTGATGCTTTTGAACGGTGGTGTTGGAGAAGACTCTTGAGAGTCCCTTGGACTGCAAAGAGATCCAACCAGTCCATCCTAAAGGAGACCAGTCCTGGGTGTTCATTGGAAGGACTGATGCTGAAGCTGAAACTCTTAATACTTTGGCCACCTCATGCCAAGAGTTGACTCCTTGGAAAAGACCCTGATGCTGGGAGGGATTGGGGGCAGGAGGAAAAGGGGACGACAGAGGATGGGATGGCTGGATGGTATCACCAACTTGATGGACATGAGTTTGAGTGAACTCCGGTAGTTGGTGATGGACAGGGAAGCCTGGCGTCCTGTGATTCATGGGGTCGCAAAGAGTCGGACACGGCTGAACTGAACTGAACTGAACTGAACTGATATATACATAAAAGTTCCCTATCACTTATAATGTAATAAAGAGTAATGGGTTGGTTCAATTTAGAATCTAGCAAAATGACAGTAGTTTTTTCCTTCAATTCAGTCTTTGTTTTTCTTCTTAAAAAGCCATTTGGTTTTCATGCAATGATGAAATTTCACCATTTAGCAGTGACAGGAAGTTTGATAAAACTGCCATTAGATAAGCTTGGGACCTGACTTTTTAATAGTAGAGTTAATGCATCTTCTTCTAGATCACAAGAGGTGTTTATTCCAATGAGTAGTAATTTCATAGATTTAGGTGGATGGAAGATAATCTAGCTTTGTTTACTTAGGAGTGTTTAAAGCACTAGCCTAGAACCAATTATAAAAATGTTGTTCTATTAACCAAAGCACTTTTTCTAGCTGTTCCACTCTTCTGTTGTTTCTGAAGACGTTTACAGAAAGTTTGCTACCATTTAGGCACATTCATTTTAGCAATACCACTGCTATACTTACGACTTTCACAAAGCTTTAGTAATCCAAGTGCATGTTTAAGACATTCACTGTACTTAATTCATCCATTTATTCACTCCATATTTATTGAATTCCTACTAGGGAAGTCCCAAAATTTTTTTTATAATGCATATTATGGTAGCATAATGTAATATACTATTCTGCACTTCTCCTTTTTTCATTTAACAATTTCTAATTTATAAGATTTATTGTTCTTTGGGCCCATTAAATTCAATGCAATATTATGGCCAACACATTTCAATATTAAAGTTATAGTAAAAAGATAAGGAAGTAGAAATTACTTCCTGGTGTTCCAGTGGCTAAGAAACCACTTTGCAATGCAAGACATGGGTTCTATCCCTGGTCGGGGAACTCAGATCCCACATGCCACAGAGCAGCCAAGCTCTCGTTCCACAACTACTAGAGAGTCCATGTATCACAATGCAAGATCTCACATGCCACAACTAAGAGCCGACACAGCCCCACAAAAAAGCTCCAGAAAAGAACTTGAAATGATTTCCTTAAGTCAACAGGGTGCTGTTTATTACAGAATCAAAAAATTATCATAAACTTCTACCTTTTCTAAAAAATAAATTATAAATATACAAGTGAAACAATAACCAAAAAAATTAAGAGAAAAGAGAATAAGAGTAGATATATGCTCAGGAAAGAACCTATATAGGCTCAGAAAAAGGTAAAAGGGCAATAAACAATGTAAAGATGTGCTTTGTGATTCTGTACATGGTGTTACAGGTTATTCTTTGGAATGATAAACTATCAACAATAACCTGCTCAGCCAGTAAGTCAGAGTCCAGCTAGGGGGTTCTGTGGGTTTCCATTGTTTCTAGCATAGTGTTTTTTCTGAGGCGTCAAAGAGAGCATCACATTTGTCAGGACCACTGAAAGCCTTTTGTTTTGTCTTTCAAAAAGTCCTAATGAAATGGCTAGATAGCAGCCGCTTCCAAGGTGTTTATATTTCTATTTACCTAGCCAATCCACTCACATAAAATGAGTCAAATTGTCAAATACCTGAATGTAATATTTCTGTTCTGCCATCATAATTTTGATCTAGTCTAGGAGGCTGTACATTTAAAAATCGAACACCTGCAATGTGTATTTTTCTAGTTCATCCAGTATTGGCTTCAGTTCAGTTCAGTTCAGTTCAGTCGCTCAGTCGTGTCCGACTCTTTGCAACCCCATGAATTGTAGCCCGCCAGGCCTCCCTGTCCATCACCAACTCCTGGAGTTCACTCAGACTCACGTCCATCGAGTCCGTGATGCCATCCAGCCATCTCATCCTTGGTCGTCCCCTTCTCCTCCTGCCCCCAATCCCTCCCAGCATGAGGGTCTTTTCCAATGAGTCAACTCCTCACATGAGGTGGCCAAAGTACTGGAGTTTCAGCTTCAGAATCATTCCCTCCAAAGAAATCCCAGGGCTGATCTCCTTCAGAATGGACTGGTTGGATCTCCTTACAGTCCAAGGGACTCTCAAGAGTCTTCTCCAACACCACAGTTCAAAAGCATCAATTCTTCGGCGCTCAGCTTTCTTCACAGTCCAACTCTCACATCCATACATGACCACTGGGAAAACCATAGCCTTGACTAGACGGACCTTTGTTGGCAAAGTAATGTCTCTGCTTTTGAATATACTATCTAGGTTGGTCATAACTTTTCTTCCAAGGAGTAAGCGTCTTTTAATTTCATGGCTGGAATCACCATCTGCAGTGATTCTGGAGCCCCCCAAAATAAAGTCTGACACTGTTTCCACTGTTTCCCCATCTATTTGCCATGAAGTGATGAGACCAGATGCCATGATCTTCATTTTCTGAATGTGGAGCTTTAAGCTAACTTTTTCACTCTCCTCTTTCACTTTGATCAAGAGGCTTTTTAGTTCCTCTTCACTTTCTGCCATAAGGGTGGTATCATCTGCATATCTGAGGTTATTGATATTTCTCCTGGCAATCTTGATTCCAGCTGTGCTTCTTCCAGCCCAGCTTACCAATGTTTAGAATTTATTATTGTTCAATGCAAAAAATTAATGAAGTCTTAATGTCTCATTAAGAGTATTTCATTATTAAAATGTTAATGGAAAAGGTGCTTCAGGATAGGGTCTTGAAATGATTTACTGGTAGGTTTGGGACTTAAAAAGTGAAACATAATTATAAAATTATTTGTGGATAGATAAAAGAAAAACTGTAAAAGATAGAACATTAATTGAAGCTTTGATCTGGGACCATAATTTTGGCGATTTTTGATCTTCAAAAACAACTGAGTCTTATGGTATACACACAATGGAATATTACCCAGTCATAAAGAAGAATGAAATAATGCCATTTGTGACAACATAGATAAACCTAGAGGGTCTTATGCCAAGTAAAACAAATCAGAAAAAGCAGATACTCTATGATTTCTTTTATATGTGAAACTTAAAAAAATAAACATAACAGAAACAGAGACATAAATTTAGAGAACAAATATGTGGTTCCCAGCGAGGAGGAGAGAAGTAGATGAGGGAGATTAAGAGGTACCAACTTCCAGCTGCAAAATAAAATGAGTCATGGAGATGAAACATACAGAGTGGGAAATATTGTCAATAATAATGTAGTATTTGTATATGATGACAAGTAGTAACTAGATTTATCATGTGACTATTTTGAAATGTACAGAAATATTGAATCACTATGTGGTAGAACAGGAACTAAGATAGTGTTTTAGGTCAATTATACTTCAAAAACGAACTCAGAAAAAGAGATCAGATTTACGGTTATCAGAGGCAGGGTGTTTGGAGAAGAGGCAGTTAGATGAAGGCAGTCAAAAGGAACAAACTTTCCATTATAAGGACTAGGGATGTAATGTAATGTACAAAATGATAAATATAATTAGCACTGCTTTATTTATATATGAAAGTTCTTATGAGAGTAATCCTAAGAGTTTCATCACAAAGAAATCATTTTTTCCTATTTCTTTAATTTTGTATTTATATAAGATGATGGAGGCTCATTAAATTTATTGGGATAATCATTTTATGGTGTATGTAAATCAAGTCATTCTGTTGTAGGTTGTGACAAGTATTACGGTATCATTTATATGTGAAATCTGAAAAATGATACAAATGAGCTTATTTGCAAAACAGAAATAGAGTCACAGACATAGAAAACAAATTTATGGTTACCAAAAGGGAAGGAGGGCAGGAAAGGATAAATTAGGATTTGGGGATTAATAGATACACACTAATATATATATATAAGATAGATAAGCAACAAGAACCTACTGGATAGCTCAGGAAACTATGTTCAATATCTTGTAATAACCTATAATGGAAAAGAATCTGAAAAAGTATATATATATAGACATATATATATAACTGAATCACTTTGCTATACACCTGAAAGTAAAACATTGTAAATCAACTATACTTCAATAAAAAGTAAATAAATTAAAAAAATCTGAATCTCCCTGAATCTGCAGGGCACCTTCTAAAATCTACCCCATCTAAAACAATGAGGCATTTGAGAACATCTCAAAAAGAAAAGTGGTGAGTGGGAAAATGGGCAAAAGACTGGAGTAGATATTTAACTGAAAAAAAGAAATGCAAATGACCACAGCAAAATACAGAAAAGTATTGAATAATAACCAGATATGGATATCGATAAGGATTTCTCTAAATTATAAAATCCAGGACTTTAATAAGAGTTTTTCACAAGGCATATTGGCAAAGATGTATTTAAGTTATAATTAGTTTCATAACTCTCAAAGGGAACTGGAAACCAGCACTCTCATACATTGCTAGTAGGAATAATTCTAGTTATGAGAATTTATCTTTAGGAAATAATCAGGTTTTCTTGTACAAATTTGTTCAGTACGGTGTAATTTATAATAAAGACTATTCATAACCTAGATGTTGAATAGGTGAGTTAAACTGTGGTTTTTCTAGATGATGGATTATAAATGCAGCCATGAAAAACATTCGTGCTTTAGAAAAATATACAAAATATTTATGATATATTATTAAGGAATGCAGTTTTCAAAACACTAAGTACAAAGCTATCACAGCTTTCTTTTTAAGTAAATATGTGTAAAAGTACGGGCACAAAAGTAATGTTAGAAAATTATAACTCAAAATGTTAAGAAAACCTTTCCTCAGTGATGGGATAATAGGGTGGCATTTATTTTCTTTATATCGTTAGTTGGATAATTTTTATCAATATAGTTTTTAAGTCATGTCATGACTCCTGAAAAAAGGAATACATTCTATATAGAGAGAGCTATTTTGTTTTAAGAATCTGTGGTAAGTGACTTTTTTAAAAAATTTGAGATTGAGTAAACAAGGATGACAAACTGGGAGAGTTTGCCTGTCAGATCAAATCATGCACTATTCAAACTGGACGATGAGTTAGAAATAACCCAATTCCTTTTATTTCATAGATAAAAAAATAAAGCCTGAAGTTATCCTAGGGTACACAGATAGTATTTCTAATCCAAACAATAAGTGGATTTTCTAATTCCTAGAATCTTTATCTCATCTTTCTTCCTCTCTGCTTATTGCATAATGGCAGAAAGTGAAGAGGAACTAAAAAGCCTCTTGATGAAAGTGAAAGAGGAGAGTGAAAAAGTTGGCTTAAAGCTCAACATTCAGTAAACTAAGATCATGGCATCTGGCCCCATCCCTTCATGGGAAATAGATGGGGAAACAGTGCCAGACTTTATTTTGGGGGGCTCCAAAATCACTGTGGATGGTGATTGCAGCCATGAAATTAAAAGATGTTTACTCTTTGGAAGAAAAGTTATGACCAACCTAGACAGCATATTCCAAAGCAGAGACATTACTTTGCCAACAAAGGTCCATCTAGTCAAGGCTATGATTTTTCCAGTGGTCATGTATGGATGTGAGAGTTGGACTGTGAAGAAAGCTGAGCGTCGAAGAATTGATGCTTTTGAACTGTGGTGTTGGAGAAGACTCTTGAGAGTCCCTTGGACTGCAAGGAGATCCAACCAGTCCCTCCTAAAAGAAATCAGTCCTGAATATTAATTGGAAGGACTGATGTTAAAGCTGAAACTCCACTACTTTGGCCACCTGACTGGCTCACTGGAAAAGACCCTGATGCTGGGAGGGATTGGGGGCAGGAATAGAAGGGGACGACAGAGGATGAGATGGCTGGATGGCATCACCAACTCGATGGACATGAGTTTGGGTAAACTCCAGAAGTTAGTGATGGACAGGGAGGCCTGGCGTGCTGCAATTCATGGGGTCGCAAAGAGTCGGATATGACTGAGCGACTGAACTGAACTAAATAGTTGGCAACTGTGTTCTTTTAAGTCTGAGAAAAGAGATGGAAACATTTTAGGATTTTGCTATATCTGAAAAACATGGTAACATGTTATTTTTTAATTGTTTTCTTCCTATTTTTGAATTGTCGCTTCCCTCCCCCTACCCCCCAGAATTACTCATATACTGTACTTATCTTCAGAATAGTTCATTTGAAGTAAAATCTATAAATACAACTTCATGATACTGATTTAACTATCTCATATCCTCCCTTTTTACCCAGCTACCTTCCTCAAGATCACAGACTGATTATAAAAGGTAACAACATGTACTAAGAAGCCCTGATATAACCTCACTGCTAACTTTATCACACTCCTTTCAAAGCAAATCCATGATTCAAGTCGCTTCAAATTGGGTCTAATATCTGGTTATGAAAAGATTTCTGACACAAAATCATTTAATTGTGGCTTCCCAAAGGTAGAGCAAGCAGCCTTGGTGCTCAGAAACTGCTGTCATTTAGATTAGAACAGATTATTGTCATCATTATGTAATCTTGTTCTTTATAAAGAAAACAATTTGGCGTTTATTTTACGTTGGTTTTCATAGCTCCATGAGATAATTTGGGGAAGTAATCTGAATGACTATCTGACCCAGCATTTTTGGAAGCAAGTAACAGTTTTCAGCACAAATACTTAATGGAAATCTCTAAAGTAATATATTTTTAAATGATCAGATTATCAGAAACTTTAAAATTTTTGGAGATTGTTAGTATGCAAACATATTTCATTTGCTGACATCTCAGTCAAATCGGGATCTTGCTGTTGAATCAAAGAAGCCTATAAAGGCTTTCCTCTGTTATCTCCCCAGTAAATAATAGATTCTTTCTACTTTAATTTACCTGGGGAGGTATACACAATATGAAAAGACAAAGTCCTAGCCCTCTGTAGTTCTGTCTGGTCTACTAATGGATAATGTGGTGCTTACCTGAGATCTCCATGAGTTTAGTCCCTACTCTGTCTTCGAAAGGAGAGAGAATACATTGTCCTCTGGCTTATCCAAACTGGAGAAGACAGCAGCTGTATGTGACTTTGTATCTGACATGGTTCTGGCATCTGGACAGAATCTTTTTGGTAGTCTGTGCTTTGTCACTTTCTAGCAAGTACAGCAACTAGGCACCTGGGCCTAACACATAACCACTCCATAGGATCCTAGACCTCCTTGAATGAAGGTAGGAGAAAGGGGTTCCAATAGTCTCAGCATTTAGTTGTCAGTCTCAAATGGACCTTAGTGTTCAGTTAATGAACAGGCGGCATGCCAGGGAGAGATACATGAGCTTAGATCTCAGAGGGTTGTGTTCTCTGAACTGAAATCATAAACCAGAACATCTGATGTGTGTCTCATAACACAATGAAGGAGGGAGGCCTGCTGACGGAAATGTCACAGGCAGCTGCTTTTAGCACTTGGCTCTCACCAATGAAGCTCCTCTCTCCACCACTACACCCCACCCTCTTCCTGCATGAAAACCATTTAGGGCTCATTCTCATTCTGCATAGCAAGAAACAAGCTGCAGATTCATATCTGTTAAATCAGTCTAGTCTGTGGCTGGTTGATGTGCCTGGTGGCTTATAAGAGTGACTGGCTCAGCCACTGTTTTGAATCAGGAAATGGAGACAATTTGTGTGCCTTGCCCTGAAAGGTAAGGAACATAGCCTATAGTCCTAATTAACAGTGTCTTTTGAACATTGCTTAAATGGCTTTGTTCTCCTACCACTATATAATAAAGCTATATAATAAAGCATTTAATCCTGAGTGACTTCCTAGCGGGGTTGTCAAGACAAGGTATTCCCTCCATTTGGAATTCTTCCCTCACTTGTCTGACACCAAATCCTCTTTATCCTTTGAGTTTAAGTTGAAACCTCAATTTCTTGAGGAGAGCTTCCTTAATCCTACTTTCTTACTGCTCAAAAGCAAGAAGTCCCCCAGTTTATCACTCCGTAGCACCTGGTTCTTCCCTTTTTACAACCTGTGTCATGCTTAATAATAATAATTGTTCACTGTCTGTCTTCTCTATTAGATTTTAAGTTCCATTAGAGTAGGAATCTTATCTGTCTTTTGAACCTGAATCTCCATGAAGCACTGTGTTTTGCACATATTTGGTGCTTAATAAACATTTGTTGGATGAATGATGAATTGCTTCTTATAATCACTTTTAGGTTCCTTTGTGAAAATCAGTGTTGAACTCTGCCTTCCTGACCAGGCAGGTGATACTAAGATTAGGTGTTGAATCAGAGCCAAAAGGACTGTTATTTACTGTTCAGTTCCCCGTGCCCGACTACTGCTCACCTTTTCCTATCACCCCAATCTGAATTCGTATCATCAGGGCTAATTATTTTGCACTCCCTAAGCAATTATTTTTATGAACATTGCAGTCTGTGTTCATTTATAAGTGAAACCAAGAAACGTACCTGGCTTTTAGAATTGAGTGTGGTTTCCTAATATTTTGGTAAATTTAAAGAATCATTAAGCTCTTATAGAAAAGATTTCATGTGATCTATTAATAATTACTTTGAGAATGAGTTGCCAACTTCAAATAAATTCTTACCTGAACACCTGCTTGTTGACTGTAGATGTTTTGGAAATATTAACCTGAAGTTGAGTATCTAATTCTATCTAGAAACTTTTCAGAGTAGATTCAGAGTCGAAACAAGGAAAACCAACATGATATGCCACTTACTAATTCACCGATTTATTAATTCAGTAATTATTCGTGAACAGTATAAGCCAGATACTATTCTAGATATTTGGGAATATCGGTAAACAAAACATTCTTGTCCTCAAGGAAATAGTGATAGGACTATTGTAGAATAGACTGCAGTCACCAAATATTCCTTCGCTCCTCTGCTTTTCCCAGCCTTCCCTCAGCTAGCTTAGGGTCAAGTAATGGCTTCTGGCTCATATCCTGAAGGAAGTCTTGTGTCACTTTCAGGCTGAGGAAGTTATAAGCCAATGTGCCTCCTCTGACCCTCTCACTCCCTCACAGTGACCTCAGGAGTTACATGTTCCACATGTACAGCTGAAAGATTGTAGATCCTGAGTCATCTTGGTTAATTGAGTGAAGGTGTGGAATAGAACAATGCAACCTTCACTGCCTGCCAACCTGGGCTAGATATAGGGCAAAGTGTGAGATATATAATTTTGCTGGTTAAGCCATTAAGAGTTCAGGGTTTGACTGCTAGGGTAGCTAGCATTAACTACCCTGAGCGATACAACTTCTATTATTTATTCAACACCTTTTGTGTGCTAGTACACAGTTCTAGGCTGTAGGAGTGATTTATCACCGTTACAGCCATGACAATCACTTACCTTGTCAAAAGGGAGGCATTTTTAATGCTCATCCTGAACTATTACATTCATTCTCATCAGGTCTGCTCTCTTTTTTTTTTTTTAACGATAACTCTTAGAATAATAGGAGTCTTGAAATTTTAGAGGGGAAAAAAAAGAGTGTTAGGCTTATTCTAGATGACTGAATTTGGAGTCCTTATCCTGATCTATAGCTGGCTAAGTAGGTTATTTAATCTGCCTTGTTTTTCCCATTGATAAAACTTGATGTTAATATTTTGCTCCTAATATCACAAGGTTATTAAGATGACTACAATGAGCTAACTGTATAAACTGTGGAGCATTTATACAAATATAACATGGCCATCCTCATCAAATTTAAGACACCACCAATTGTAGAGCACATCATTATTTTATAAACTGCTAACAAAGAAAAGAATGCCACAAGTTAATCAATGGGGCAATGCTTTCTATTCATGTGGCCCTTATTAAAGACCTTATTAAGTTTATTTGAGCATGTATTTTTATTGTATATTACACTAGTGCATGTTTCATATGTTCATGGAGTTCTCATGGCAAGAACACTGGAGTGGTTTGCCATTCCCTCTTCCAGTGGGCCACATCTTGTTAGAACTCTCCACTGTGACTTGTCTGTCTTGGAGTGCCCTGCACCACATGGCTTATAGCTTCACTGAGTTATGCAACCTCCTTCACCATGACAAGGCACGAGAGTTGTACCATAAAGAAGGCTGAGTGCCGGAAAATTTGATACTTTCGAATTGTGGTGGTAGAGAAGACCTTTGAAAGTAACTTGGACTGCATGATCAAACCAATCAATCCTAAAGGAAATGAACCCCAAATATTCATTGAAAAGACTGATGCTGAAGCTGGAGCTCCAATACTTTGGCCATCTGATGCGAAGAGATGACTCATTGGAAAAGACCCTGATGCCGGGAAAGATTAAAGGCAAAAGGAGAAAGGGGTGGCAGAGGATGGATGAGATGGTTAGATTGCATCTCCAACTCAAGGGACATGAATATGAGCAAATTTCAGGAGACAGTGAAGGACAGGGAAGCCTGGCATGCTGCAGTCCTTGGGGTCACAAATGGCTGGACACAACTTAGGGACTGAACAATAAGAAACGGTAGCGCATCAATAAAAGGGAAACTAATGAATGTTACAGTAGTTCAGTCTTTACATTCAAAGTCTGTCTTCTGCAGCATTCCTTAAGCAGGGTTCCACCATTTTTTTCTGTAATTTTCTTCCAAGCTCCTGATACCCAATCTACAAGTTTTGATGCTGGTACTTTCTTGATCTTACCAAAAAGTGTTAAGGGAAGGTTTTCAGACAACAATTAGGATTCATATTTCTTGTGTAAACGGTGCTTAAATGGTTTTGTTTTTGTTTTATTTTTATTTTTTTATTTTTTTTTTACTAAAATGTCCATGGATTTTATTTATCCTGTCCTGCCATCAGGAATAACAACCAAGTTTGTGGATGAGCAGACAATAGCAACTACATCCTGCCTCCTCCTCCTCTTCCTCCTGCTGAGAGGTAAAAAAAACTGAAAGACCAATTGCCTCAATTTAAGAAATGTTAAAATGTGAAAATAGATGTATCTTGAAAGAGATAAAGTTTTTTTTTACAAAGCTCTGCTACCCAGGAATTCACATCAGTCTTTGATTACCATCCCATCATTAACATTCCAGTCCAGGCCATCACAATCTTAAATTTAGGACAATGCAATAAGAACAGTCTGGAGTGTAGGGGAAAGGGAACTGGCTTTGGTGTCTGAAGACCTGAGTCTGACTCTCAGCCCTGTGGTTTTTCAGATGAGCTCCTTTGGGGTTCAAGTCACTATTCTTTGAGGAAACACCTAATTCAGAAGGTTTTGGGGGGTTAATGTATGCAAAAATACTTTAACTGTAAAATATATATGCAGAGGAAAAAGAACTAATGGTTGTGGAGTGCCAGGAACAGTGCTTGTTACTTTGCTTGCATTATCTCGTTTGATCTATGTAAATGCTAGTGTTAGTTGCTCAGTCGTGTCCGACTCTGCAATCCCATGGACTCTAGCCTTCCAGGCTCCTCTGTCCATGGAATTGGACAAGAATTCTGGAATGGGTTGCCATTTCCTTCTCCAGAAGGAATATAGTTTCTTGATAAATATCTTAGTATCTTGCTAAGGTATCTTGATCATCTTGCTGTCTAATCCACTCAATGCTGTATTAAGCCTTTTCCCTAAAATACCTCTTTTCTTGCCTCATGGCTTAAAGCAGAAATCATATATTCTAGTGTTTGGAACATGAACAAGTTGATGACTATGAGCCGGTCACAGAGCTGCAGCCTCTTACTTGCTCTTCTTGCCTTGCAACCAGAAACAGTTGAAGTGAGAGAGCCCTGAGTTACTGCCTTCTTAGTCACTCTGTCGCCAAAGCTAGCCCCCGAGGACCATGCAGAAAGTTTTAACTTATGGTAAAAGTCTAAAATGAATCTAAGACTCAGGGTGTTAATCTGAGCAAGGACCAGACAACGTGAACAGAACAGGTGTGCAGAAAGTTGGCATCCAAAAAAATCATAGAAAACAGAGACCCCATTGAAAAGAATATAATTTTGGGGACTGTAATTCTATTCATGGGAGGGGAAATTACCAGCAAGAAATCTAGTTCTGGGGATTAGAGGTATAAGGCAGGAACCTCCTTAAAACTCGATTACCTTTGAGACTGAATCTTTAACTAGTGACTGTTTTCTCATGCTCTTCTAGCAGGAAGAATCTGAGTTCTTGAGTGAAGCTTAAACTGCAAGTTAGGGTTATAGATTCAAGCTCAAAGGCTAGAGCATTAAGAAGTTAAGAGCTAAGCACATTGTTACACGAAGTATATGAAATGCTATCTCAAAATATAAATAGGTGTGAGTAAGGTGGAGTGGGGTGGGGTTTAAAGCAATAAACTTTATTATATTTCAAATGTCCACAGAATAGCTTTGTGAAGCCTCAGAGGAGTAAAGACCCACAAAGACTGGGGGTCTTGAAGACTCATCTAAAGGCCAGCATCTTAGGAAACATTTTCCAATAGCAGTGCTAAAATGTTTAATTTATAAAGTGAAAGTGAAGTCACTCAGTCATGTCTGACTATTTGTGACCCCATGGACTGTAGCCTACCAGACTTCTCTGTCCATGGGATTTTCCAGGCAAGAGTCCTGGAGTGGGTTGCCATTTCCTTCTCCAGTGTAAACATTGATTAGTTTATGTATATTCACACTGATTCTACCTTAAGATTTTAAGCTTGAAGGCAGTAATAACATCTTACTTTTTAAAATATTCTACGTGTGCAATACCTAGCATAATGCTATATAGTGCTAAGAAAAATTATAAATGTCACCCTTTTCCATTTGAATCTGGCAGAGATTATACCTTGCATGATCTCTATAAAAGTGAGAACCTGGATTACTTTTTGGCATTCAGCACATAATTTTCTGAGAATACAGCCACTCCAGAAAATCTATCTTATTTGCAGAACTATTGCAAAATCTGACGCTTCTCTTCACTTCACTGGTATGCCCTTGTAATTGCCAAATGTGGCTTTGCCTCATGGAAATTCTATGGATTGCCAGCCCTTGCAGCTGTTGACCCTTGAAGTCTAATTCTCCTATAACATTAAATCAAACAGCATTTCTTAGTGACCTAATAAGAACAGGCACTGAGCTAGTTTCCATCAAAGGCAAAGGTACACATTATCCCTGCCCTCAAGTAGTTTTTATAAAAACAAACATGAATATTTAAATAGTGTAAAGACAACTGATAGGAATAGGAAAAAGGACAGCAAAGGCAATGATACAGAAAAAAGTGAATTTACTGGAGGACAAAACATCTTTTTTACTTCCATTATCTAGAAAGCCAGGATCCCAGTGTTAGAGCTGTCTATGTGCTATTTTTCTTCATGCCACTATTTTGAGGTGCACTTGTGGAAAACATATGATGTCCTTGTCCTATACATGGACCTTGGGCCCTTCCTGGACTTTAGGCTCTCATCTCTTGACCTGAGGTTACTTAATGGCACTCATGGAAACCCTGCTTTGGGAAATGTTCACCTCTTCTCTTTACTTCTAATTCTCTATATTAGACTTGTTGATTTTGTTTTTAAGTTTTTTAGACCTGCGGACCTTGGGCTGGTATGTGCTCATGGGTGCTCATTTGTGTCTAACTCTTTGCAACCCCATGAACTGTAGCCTACTAGGCTCTTCTGTCTATGAGATTTTCCAGGAAGAAGGCTGGAGTTGTTGCCATTTCCTCCCCCAGGGGATATTCCCAACTGAGGGGTCAGGATGTGTCTCTTGTGTCTCCTGCATTGGCAGGCAGTTTCTTTACTGCTGTGCCACCTGGGAAGCCCCTTGGGCTGGTACCAGGCCACAAAGATACTCATGCTGTCACAAGACTTACTTTCTTCCCCTAGGATGTTGGGCCAGAATATATGTAATTTCTACTCATCTTTATCACTCTGCCTAGAATATAAATTTCCTGGAACAGTCTTTTCTGTGGGGATGAAGAGCCTGTCAAAGGCAGTGTAGTAACCACTGCCTCTTGTTCCTTCACCTCGTTTTCCCTATTCCCTCCTTACCCTCTCTCCCTTGGCGACTTGGTCTGTTTCCCTAAGAGAATGAATGTTCCAAGTCTTCAATCAATGCGCTCTAAAAGGAGAGAGAGCCTAAGAGTATGAGTCAACTTTATTCTTGGTACTGAACGCTGTTTGTTCTCTTGTTAGTTGCCCTGAGGAACAGGGAAGTGCAGCTTCTATTTCTTACATCTATTTTTCTTTTCCTTTCATAAAAGGGAGGTGAAGGGTAGTAACACATTTCATTAATTTAAAAGAGATCCATTTAAAAGAAAGTGATGAAACACTGAGCCCCTGTTATATACACATGCCCTGGGTGCATAGGGCATTATGAAATATTTACTTTATGGTGCTTAACATGTTACAATTGACTTTATTAACCTTAGTGATGCCTTCTTAGACAACCCCAGGAGATGAGCAGGCATCTGCCTGGTGGCCTGATAGTTGAAAATGCTCTCCTTCAACTTTTCCAGATTTGGAGAATACAGCTGTTATCTGCTGTTCTGTCCTCACCTTGTATTTCAGTGATTTATAGATGTACCTAGGTTTCCACTGGGCTTCCCTGGTGGTTCATTGGTAAAGAATCCACCTGCCAATGCAGGAGATGCTGGTTCCCTGAGTTGGGAAGATCCCCTGGAAAGGGGAATGGCTACCTACCCTAGTGTTCTTGCCTGGGAAATCCCAAGGACAGAGGAGCCTGTTGGGCTACAGTCCATGGGGTCACAAATGAGTCAGACAGGACTCAGTGACTAAACAATAACAAAAAAGGCCTCCATTAGAATGTAACCCCCTGGAAGAGAGAATCTTGTTTTCTCATTCACCTTTGTTTCCCTCCACATCATCAAGCTGCACATTCACACTGCACGTGCCAATACTTAACAGATGTTTCTGAGTCAATCAGTTAAGCAAGCCTCCCCAAAGTGGTCACCTGTCACTACTGCCTGGCTTTGTGGAAATCTTTCAGCCCTGAATGTTGGTTCTCAAGAGTGTTAAAAATAGCAACAATAATAAGAGGTATTACCTGTGGCAACCAGGAGCAACAACTCCTGTGAGAACCAATGATAATGAGAGAAAGGACAAGGAGTTATGTTGAGAGTACAGCCAATCAGACCCTGCCTCAAACAGAGCCAGGGGACAGCTCTGAGGAATTATGTCCAGAAGGGAGCTGCTGGATAACACCCACATTCATCACCAGTATCTGTGACTTTCAGCACTCAGAAGACTGCCTCTGAGAAACGTTGCCCTATGTCTCACACTGGGAGTGGGGAAGGGGAGCCTCTCTCTCTGGGCTCAGCCTGGAAACTTGAGTAGTCCCCTGACACGAGGGTTGCTTGAGAGACTGAGCAGATGCAATAGGAATGCCTGTGCTCTTCCCTGACTGCCTATTTTGGCCATCTCCCTGCTTTTAGTCTCCTCTGTGCAGGGTTCAGAGGCTTGAGCCAAGCCAAAGATACAGGAGAAAGATCTGGAATATACCTCAATGGGTAGGGCCAATTAAGACAGAGGGGAGTGTACAGAGAGGAATGTTCAGAAAACAAACTCCTTGCAAGAATCTGGAGTCATAAAGGGGCCAGGTCTTCTACTCAGTTAACCCCTGGACACTGGTGGGAACTTCATTTTAATGTATGATTGTTGGGGAAAGGTGCGTGTGTGTGCTAAAGTGCTTCAGTCCTGTCCGACTCTTTGTCACCCTGTAGACTATAGCCCGCCAGGCTCCTCTGTCCAATGGACTCTCCAGGCAAGAACACTGGAGTGGGTTGCCATTTCCTTCTCCGGGGATCTTCCTGATCCAGGGATTGAACCTGTGTCTTCTGTGTCTCCTGCATTGACAGGAGGGTTCTTTACTAATGGCACCACCTGGAAAGCCCAAAGTTGGTATGATAAATCATGATATTTGCAGTGGGTGGACTGACAGTCTAGTCCCCTGGTTGGCCTTCAGTGGAAAGAATCAGTAGCAGTATCTTGACTTCCTGATTCACTCTGCCCCTCTCCCAGCACCATGTAGAGATCTCTCCAGGGAGAGGCTGTGGCTATTTTTAAGTCTATCCAGTGTCCTGTGTTTATGCACTGGAAGTTCAGGGTCTGGTAGACCCAGATTCTTCCCATCCTGCAGAACAGAACTGGAATGGTAGGCCTTGAAAGTCAGGGGTTCCCATTCTTGTACCTTCCCAATGTGGCAGCCCAGTAGTCTAGAGCTGGGAAAATACTGCACTGGCAGGACCACCTTCCTTTCCCCTGTGCCCTGAAGATGTGTAAAGTCCCCACCTGCAGAAGGAGAAGAGAGGAACTTGTCCACGCCCCTTTCCCCTGTCACCTGCTGTTCACAGCTGCCATGTAGCACACATTGGTAGTGAGGCATCCATTGTATGTGAAAGTGTTAGTCAGTCATGTTTAACTCTTTGCAACCCCATGGACTATAGCCCACCAGGCTCCTCTATCCATGGAATTCTCCAGACAAAAATACTGGAGTAGGTTGAGGTATCTATTACTTGACTTTAAACTCTGCAGTTACCCTGGGTCCAAAGGTTCTGAGAGCAGCTTCCTTCCTTTAAGTCTTTGATTAATTAATTAATTAATTTTAATTTATTTATTTTTAATTGAAGGATAATTACAGTCTTGTGTTGGTTTCTGCCATACATCAACATGAATCAGCCATAGACATACATATGTCCTCTCCTTCTTGAGCCTCCCTCCCACCTCCCACCTCCCACCCCATGCCATCCCTCTATGTTGTCACAGAGCACAGGTTTGAGCTCCCTGCGTCATACAGTAAACTCCCACTGGCTATCTAATTGTACATATGGTAATGTCTATGTTTCCATACTACTCTCTCAATCCGTCCTGCCCTCTCCTTCCCCTACTGTGTCCATGAGTCTGTCCTCTATGTGTCTCCATGGCTGCCCTGCAAATAGGCTCATCAGTACCATCTTTCTGTATTCCACATATATGCATTAATGTATGATGTTTTTCTCTTTCGGACTTCACTCTGTATAATAGGCTCTAGGTTCATCCACATCGTTAGAACAAACTAAAATATTTTCTTTTTTATGGCTGAGTAATAGTCCACTGTGTATATCTACCACAGCTTCTTTATCCAGTTACCTATTGATGGACATCTAGGTTGCTTCCATGTCCTAGCTATTGTAAATAGTGCTGCAATGAGCATTGGGGTACATATGTCCTTTTCAGTTATGGTTTTCTCAGGATATATGCCCAGTAGTGGGACTGCTGGATCATGCCTCCTTTAACTGCTGACTGCTCTACCCAGTAGAGCTTCCAGCCTTATCTTCACTAGTTCCGAGCATTCCATGTTGTTTTCAGCAGGAGACTCCCAGGCATTCTGGAAGCTCTGCATGGGAGTAGGAAGGCTACTGTTGATGTAGCTGCCTGGACCTACAGCAAAGAGCCAAGAAAAAACAAATCATTTAACACCGTGTGCACCCGACTCACCCAGAGCTGGCACAGCCAGTGGAGTCTGCAGAACTACGCAAATCTTCCTCCAAGCAGTCTCTCTCTTCACTAGCTACAGAACACAGTGTTATCTTTTAGTTTTTAGTTGTTGCTGGACTCCTTTTGACCCCATGGACTGCAGCACGCCAGGCTTCCCTGTTTTTCACTCTCTCCCAGAGATTGCTCAAATTCATCTCCATTGGGCCAGTGATGCTATCTAACCATCTCAACCTCTTTCATCCCCTTCTGCTCCTGCCTTCAGTCTTGCCCAGCATCAGGGTCTTTTCCAATGAGTCAGTTCTTCGAATCAGGTAGCCAAAGTATTGGCGTTTCAGCTTCAGCATCAGTCCTTCCAATGAATATTCAGGGTTGATTTCCTTTAGGAGTGATTGGTTTGATCTCCCTGCAGTCCAAGGAACTTTCAAGAGTCTTCTCCAACACCATGATTCGAAAGCATCAATTCTTTGGCATTCAACCTCGGACAGCAATACTGTCTTGTTTCTGAAGCTAGAAAGCCAACCAACAAGATCTTCAGAAAGGAGAAAACAGCTTTCACCAGAGGGATGGGCTCTTGTTTTTTATTGTTGCTGTCAGTACTTCTGGACCTCAGAGAGAGGACTCCCCAGCAAGAACCTGGAACTAAAGTGGCTTTTTTAGATATAAACCTTCAAATCAATGTGTAGTGGACCAGCGAATTGTTGTTCAAAAACTTGAAATTCCCTGGCAGTCCAGTGGTTAGGACCACGCTTTCACTGCCCAGGGCATGGGTTCAGTCCCTGGTTGGCGAGTCACGCAGTGTAGCAATACATAAATACATAAATAAATATAAAAATCTTAGTAAAAGAAGAATTACGCTGTAACCTGAAAAAAAAATTAACCTAAAATCAAGAAAGAATTGGTCATCCCCCCTCCCACCAAAGGAAAAAAGAACACAAAACAGGAAGAAAAGTGGGTCTAAGAAGCAAATGCTGGTAGTGTTTATCCCAGTGTTTTTGAGTGAGAGGTTATATTGGCCTTTTCAGTTCTAGAGACAAGTAAATTACCGCTTTGGAGCTGGATGAGTTTGGTTCTATCAAACATTCATACATAAAACAGACACCCTCATATCTGATTCCATGCTCAGCAAGCAGCCTGCCCTTAGAATCTGATTCTCAGGAGCTGGTTACAGGACACAAATGTTTTAGCCGTTGGCTATTCTATTTTTATTCATAACTTTCATTGTGAATAAACTGGTCTCTGATTTTGAATACCAGTTTCTGGAAGCTTGATTATGCTCTGGGAGATAAATCCACAATCTATAATAAATTGAATTTCTAAGCCTATAGGACTGAGGGCCAGAACCTCACCCTGGTGAATCATCAAAGTAAAACTTTGCCCTGGAGGACCTTTTCGGCTCCTGGAAGCTGCCTGACTGGTTGCTGGTCAGTATCCTTCCTATTCATACTCTTAAAGTTTTAAGACCTAGTGAGGGTTTTATCAATATTCAGGGACTGGCAGGATAGAATTGTGTTTGGGATCCTGGTCTGGAGTCAGAGAGACTTATATATATATATCTTCTCTTCCATGTTTAACTTTAGCAAATTGCATAATCTTTCCATTTCAATTTTTCTCACCTGTGATCTAGGGATAACAAAAGTGTCCACTTCATAGAATTGTTTGGAAAAAAAAACATGAGACAGCATGTTAAGCACTTCATGCAGTGCCTAGCATAAAATGATGCTTAATAAATAGTAGTTAATTTTATTTTTATAGCTCTCACTAGATGCCAGGCACTGAGCTAAGGCATTGATATATTTGCCCCAAATCAAACAGCTGGCAAGTGGCAGAACTGGGCATTGAACCAGGTCAAAGCTAATGTATTTGACTACTAGGTTAAACTGTCTTTGATGGCTTAACAAACACAGTGAAACTTACCCTTTTGAAAAGTGTCCTCTCCTTTAAAGGAATACATTTGGAAGTCTCTGTGTATATTCCTAAGCCTATTTGTAACTCCTCTTTTGGACTTACCTAAGAAATCTGTGATATATTTTTGGAACGTCTTTAACAAGGCCAAATCTTTGTTCTTTGATAGAAGATTTGATCTTCTTTAATAACTAAAACTTTCTCAGTGCCAAGCCCAGTAAATAAAGTGGAGAATTACGATGGGAAATGCCTTCCTTGGTCAAAAAACATGAGGTCTAGAAAGCAGTTCCACAGTTTTGACAGAAGCAGTAAATACTTCATCATCAAAGAGTGTTTTCTATTGTTACTTCACTCTCCTACCGCATTGGTTTTATATGGGGTGAAGTTGTAAATATGTATTGTTACTAATAAATTAGATTAATTTCAAATAGTTGAATTATTGTAACTAAAGACTAATTACTGGATTAATATAAACATAAGGAAAGATCCCAGTGAAGGCCTTGTCCTTTTAACAGTTCAATTATTGACATGAAAATATGCTCCTCAAACCTGTAAGTCAAACAAAACTGGAAATGGGTGATTTTAGAAAAGCAGGCAGAGGCGGGCAGTTGAAAATTTAACAGACTTAAATGTAAGGTGCTTTACTTCAAGCTAGAAAAAAATAACTGCATGTACAAGATAAGCAATACAGCGTAGCAGAAGCACATGAGAAAAATGCTTGAAAGTTTGAGTAGATAGGAACTCAATCTAAGTTAATAATTGCCAAGAAAAATACTATGATATTAAGCTAAATTAAAGGAAGCATAATACCAAATAAATCTTTCACCTTTTACTAAAAAAAAATAATAATAAAGGAAGTATAGATTCTGGACAAAGGAGCTGACATACACTGCTGATTAGCTTTCTAGAAATGACAATATTGGGCTTCCCCGATGGCTCAGCAGGTAAGGAATCCATCTGTAAGGCAGGAGACAGAGGAAACTTGGGTTTGATCCCTGGGTCAGGAAGATCCCTTGGAAGAGGAAGATGGCAACCCACCAACCCACTCCAGTATTCTTACTTGAATGATCCCATGGACAGAGGAGCCTGGTGGGCTCCAGTCCAAAGAGTTGGATAAGTCAGATAAGATGGAACAACTAAGCACAGGATCAAACTGTATTTGGAAGAGAGTGATCATGATGGTTAAATAATATAAGAAATGTTGAGTTGTTAGGAGATGTGTTGTTTGAAGGTGGAATGACTGGAGGCGGGCATGATTGATTTCTTTAAATATTTAATGTGTCATCGCATAGGGAAATAATTAAGTTCATTCCATTTTGTAGTCGTGTGGTAGGGTAAGAAATGTGAACGGAAGCTTCTTTGAGATAGATTTTTAGTTCAGGATGCAAAAGAAAAGTATAAAAGTGATAAAAATAAAATGGGGGTTCAGGAAAAAGTTTCTACATCACTTGAGGTGCTCCTGGAAAAACAGAAACTCAACTTCTGTCTTTCTCCCCAAGAGAGGACTCAAGCCCATTAGATCCTATCACCACCATCCAAAAACAACCTTAAAGCACCCACATGTGTTGTGAAGCTAACAGGAACAACCATCCTGATTTTCCAAGGACTGAGGGAGTGGTTTCTTGGCGTGCAGGACTTCGAGTGCTAACACCAGGAAAATTCTCAAGCAAATCTTGATGAGTTAATTACCCCAGAGGTGAAGGAATTTTAAATAAAGTAGGTCCTTTAACGAATGGTTAAGACAAACATAAAAGATATGCAATCAAACCTTCCTTGAACCCATACATGAATAAATGAAGGCATTGTCCATTCTCTTCCATATAATAGAAATTTCTAGATATTTAACACTTACTTTTAAAATACCAACAGGGTTTTCCTGGAGGCTCAGTGGTAAGGAATCTTCCTGCCAATGCAGGACACATATGTTCAATCCCTGGGTTGGGAGGATCCCACATGCCACAGAGCAACTAAGCCCATGCACCACAACCATTGAGCCTGTGCTTTAGAGCCCAGGAGCCCCATTTACTGAGCGCACGTGCTGCAACTACTGAAGCCTGCACACCTTAGAACCAGTGTTCAGCAACAAGAGAAGCCATCGCAGTGAATAGCCTGAGCATTGCAACTAGAGAGTGGCCCCCACTCACCAAACCTAGAGAAAGTCCTCAAGCAGCAACGAAGACCCAGCACAGCCAAAAATAAATAAGTAAGTTTTTAAAATACCAACATATATATATGTTAGATTCATAATGTTCTAAAACATTTTAATAGTTCCCTATGCTCTTAATCTGGAGAAGGTGATGGCACCCACTCCAGTATTCTTGCCTGGAAAATCCCATGGACGGAGGAGCCTGGTAGGCTGCAGTCTATGGGGTCGCTGAGGGTCGGACACGACTGAGCGACTTCACTTTCGCTTTTCACTTTCATGCATTGGAGAAGGAAATGGCAACCCACTCCAGTATTCTTGCCTGGAGAATCCCAGGGACAGGGGAGCCTGCTGGGTTGCCATCTATGGGGTCGCACAGATTTGGACATGACTGAAGCGACTTAGCAGCAGCAGCAGCATGCTCTTAATCAATGTGGAATATAGATTTGTCTTTTTTTGAAAATATATTAAGAAAAAATTAGGATTAGAATATACAGCAATAAAAACAGGTAAGACTTAAGTTTTAAAGTCTGACAGAAGTGGGTTTGAACTTGCTTCTATTAAGTACAACATGTCAAGTTACTTAATCTGTGCCTTGATTTTATCTGTAAATTTAACTATAAATTGGGAATAACATTTGTACCTGCTATGCAGAGCAGTACCCAGTAGACCATAGTAAGCACTCAATAAATGGTAGGGACTTTACCATTATTATTAATAACCAGCAGTTATTATCTGTGCTGAATAGCTCCAGCTGACTGCACTGTTTTCTAGATCAGAGGTTTCCAACATTTTGGCCCCAGGGAGTTGTTTCGTGGAAGACAATTTTTCCACGAATGGGAGTTGGGGGTGGGGAGCAGCAGGTGAGTGAGCGAAGCAAAGCATCTTGAACTTTGCTTCGCTCACTCCGTGCCATTCACCTCCTACTATGAGGCCTGGTTCCGGTACCATGGCCTGGGGGCTGTGGACCCCTGTTCTAGATGATCTGAACAAACTCCGCTGTCTGTCCATCCTAAAGGAAGTCAGTCCTGAATATTCATTGGAAGGACTGATGCTGAAGCTGAAACTCCAATACTTTGGCCACCTGATGTGAAAAACCAACTCATTTGAAAAGACCCTGATGCTGGGAAAGATTGAAGGCTGGAGGAGAAGGGTACGACAGAGGATGAGATGGTTGGATGGCATCACCGACTCAATGGACATGAGTTTGAACAAACTCCGGGAGTTGGTGGTGGACAGGGAAGCCTGGCGTGCTGCAGTCACAAAGAGTTGGACATGACTGATCAACTGAACTGAACTGAACTGAACTGAACTGATGAGGGCACTTGAAACTCCTAAGGAGCAAGGTGTGTTTGCTTTTTGATGGCTATTTACTCATTTATATCTAGTCCCTGCACTGTGTTCCAAATACTTAGGTGTTGTGGAAATATTACCTACCTATAAGTATGACATTATAAAAATCAATCAATTAATCTATAAATTTTACCAGCAGTTAACTTGATCATTTTCAAACAGTTTTTCAGTCTCCTTTCTTTGTTCTACCACCCATTTTGGACCAAAAAAAACACCCTTTTTAATTTTTTTTGGTTGTTCCCTGCATCTTGTGAAATCTTAGTTCCCCCACCAGGGATTTACCGGGAGCCATGCAAGTAAGAGCACTGAGTCCTAACCACTGAACTGCCGGGGAATTTCCCCCAGAAATCTTTATTCTTTGCTAATGGCTGCTCAAAGAGTTACCTGGACAAAGTATGCATCTGAACGTTATTAGTTTTCTCAGAGAAGCCTAGTTTTCTAAAGCACAAGAATGAGACTTTTAAGACAATAATTATTTTTCCTTTATAACCTTACCCTTGACCCTATACTGAAAAAGCAATTATATAAACATGTTGCTGTTGTTTTAGTTGTTCAGTTGAATACAACTCCTTGTGACCCCGTGGACTTTAGCCTGCCAGGCTCCTCTGTCCATGGGATTTCCCAGGCAAGAACACTGGAGTGGGTTGCCAGTTCCTCCTCCAGGGGATGGTCACAGTCCAGGGATGGAAGCCATGTCTCCTGCACTGGCAGGCGGATTCTCTACCACAAGTCACCTGGGAAGCCACAGTATACGAACAGACATTCGGGAATCAGAAGACCGTGTATAAAGGATCATGGAGGCACACGACATCGCTGTACTGACTTTCCCTCCCCCCTTCCTCTCCTCCCACCTGCAGGTCTCACCATTCCAACCCATATCTGTGGGTCACCACTTCATCAACTGCACTCCGCACTTCAGTACTGGACAGAAATTGCCCATTCAAGTTTTTCTCTTAAATCCACAGCACTGCTCTGAGATATACCTTGGGAGAGCAAAGTCAAGTATAGTGACATCACACACGTGTCTGTTTGAAAGTCACAGAGTTTTTTGGGTTTGTTTTTTTTTAATCTCTTCAGCCCAAAGTTAACCTGTTTGAAACTGACCACTGGGAGTTGGCCTTCGGTCTAAAGGTTTAGCTGTGAGTAAACAATCTAAAAAAAATTTTTTTAAAGACCTTATTTTTGATCAAACTGTTCAAAGAAGGACTTTTGTGGGGAAAAGTTCATTAGGCTGAAACAATAGAAACATTGAAAAGTGGAGTATGGCCTTCACTGTTAAAGCAGAGGGTCTTATTCACCTTTGCTGACCTCCATCATAGAAGAGTATGGACACACCTAGTTCACATTTCAGAACATTTTGCAAATTGATCTCTTTTATAAGAATATTTGTTATTTCTATTTATTTGGATATGCCGGGTCTTACTTCAGGCACATGGGATCTAGTTCCCTAGATCCTAGCACTGGGATCGAACCGGGCCCACTGCATTGAGAGCGCTGAGTCTTAGTCACTGGACCACCAGAGAAGTCCCCAGTAGATCTTTAATATAATAATAGAATAATCCCTTAGAAGATACTGTGTTCAGCAGTTGGGCATTTATCTAGGTCTAAGAAAAATGAGGAACACATTTCAGCAGGGTTGATCTTCACTAAGCAAATAACCTCCTGAATCATTTTTTTTTCCCTCCTGAATCATTTTTAATAATTAGAAAGTGAAATGAAAAAAAGTAGCAGGAACTTTCCCACTCCCTTCTCCCATATGGATCCCACTACAGATTCTCAAACTACCTAGAAAAGACTGCTCAGAACTGAAGACATAGCCAGTCTAATGCATCCCCTCACTTAAACCTTACTTTTTAGTTTTCAAGAGATAGTTAAAGTAACCTAATCCTTCATTAATGAGCCTCTAAGTTAGGAGAGGCTGAAACTTGGTACTATTTCAAGAATATGAAGGTAATTACATGTCCATGAGTTTACCTATGTAGTTGTGGTGACCATATGTCCTAAATAGTCTGGGATAGTCCAGATTTCACACAACTGATCTCAGAAGTTACTCCTCAGACCATGAAGATCAGATACTGTTCAGTTTCTAAAATAAGATTATTTTAGCTAAAGCTTCATATGATCGGTTAACAGTAATGTTGTGCAAAGCTGTTTTAGGCTGAGGGAAAGATATTGAAGAATATAATCATCTTCCACCCCCTAATAACATCTTTCCAAGGTAACAGCTAGTCATATTGCCTATGTGAAAGATCAGGGGTTATCACAATTATTGTTAGAATTATCACGACCCTCTCCTTACTCTAGTGTATGTGGAGAAGAAGGAGAGGGAACTGGTTCATGTCCCTCTGAGTTGTTCCCCTTCTAGTTGGAATTAACACACTCTCCCAGGTTCCCACTGCATCCTAGGCCCTTCACCAGCTAGTTCCTCCATCATGGGTCACCATTCAATGTAGATCACTGTCCCGAACTCCTGGATAGTTCTCTTTTCAGACTGTTGTTCCCTGTGATGGGTGCAGCATCCAAAGAAAAGTGAGGCACAGCACAATTCTCTGTACAGTTTCATCCCTTTATTCTCCATACCTCCACTACACAAGGAAGTGCAGGTCTACTAGACTTAGTGATTGACTGGAGTAACTTAAAGAAATCACAGTGTAGGAAAGAAAAATTTTTTAACCAATGCAAAATCTGTGATAGGCGCTCTATTTGAGCTGCCTTCATGGAGGTCCAGTCCAGACTTTGGTTTAATCTCATTAATTAGAAACTTAGGCAACATAGACTTGATGCTTCCAGAATGAAGTCCATATTTCACTTGCAAATCTCTCATTGCAGAAGTGGTTTTAGTCTAGTGAACCTGCAAAAAGACTGTAGAAGGGAGGCCAGCATAATTAAATGCCCTGACACCACCACCACCTCCATAAGAGAAAGTCCAGAGCTGAAGAACAAAATGAGATTTGTTGTAGTTGATCACTAGATATTTTTTATAGATCCTAGTTTTAGGGTACCAATGGGAGTGCTGCATAGTGACCTTTCTAATAGTCTCAGGAAAGCAAACAAGACACTAGTTGCATCTTTCCTAGATGATTGACATGTAGATAACCCGGTCTGTAATCTTTCTACAACACTCTCGGGTCTGAGAACCCTGTCATTTCCTAACCTCTGCTGTGTGGCTGTCCACCTACTTTCGGAAGCTCTAACCAGTACCCAAGGAGTTGGTTTCATCCCAGTAACTTTTTCTTGCTGTTCCCAGTGGCTCATTCTCTGAGTCTCAGTTATTTAGTCCAAAAACCCAAATGCTTCAGATATCTCTCACAGAATAGTCCAAGTGGGCACATGGGTCCTCCAAATATGATTCCTGTTTAAGTCTCCTCACCACTGTAAGTAGCAAATATGTCTCTTTATCCTTAAAATTGACCAGCCAGTTACTGCTGGAACACATATACATACCTTTCAAGGGCAAACACATATACATACCTTTCAAGGGCAAATGTTAGATCACAGAAACAACATAAAATCTAAACTAAAGCTCTTAACCTGCTTCTAAAGGGAATTCATCCCACAGATACGTCTCATTAGAATGGTGTTCTGTTGTTGTTGTTGCTGTTTTAAATAATTTCTTATGTCTTCAGAAAGTGTCAGTCTCTCAGTTGTGTCTGACTCTTTGCAACCCCATGAGCTGTAGCCCACCTGGCTCCTCTGTCCATGGAATTCTCCAGGCAAGAATATTGGAGTGGGTAGCCACTCCCTTCTCCAAGGGAATCTTCATGACCCAGGAATCAAACCTGGGTCTCCTGCATTGCAGGCAGATTCTTCACCATCTGAGAGGAGGCATGCAATTCCCATTTCCCCTCGTGAGGGTAGAGTTTAATAATTTAAAATTTTCTTCTATTATGCCACCAAACATTTTTATTTATTCAACAAATATTTATTGAGCTTCAACTTTAAGTCTGGAGAAGGGCATGGCAACCCACTCCAGTATTCTTGCCTGGAGAAGTCCATGGACAGAGGAATCTGGCAGGCTATAGTCCATGGGGTCGCAAAGAGTCAGACACAACTGAGCGACTAACACACACACAACTTTAAGTCAGGCATACTCATACTCAGAATAGGGTAATGAGCAAGACAAAGCTCCCTGCCCTCATGAAGCTTACGTTCTAGTAAAGGAAACAATTTCAATATCCGTGGTAAAGAGCTTATTGTTAATGTCTATGATACTGAAGATTTAATATACTCTGGATTTAATTCAGAATTATCTGCATGCACATTTTCCATGTAACAAGGAGATTTTATCTCAACTCATAGTGATTGCATGTTATTAAATATCCGTTTAGTAAGGAAATGTTCAAACATATCCAGTCTGAAGAGCCAACTCATTGGAAAAGACCCTCACTCTGGGAAAGACTGAAGGCAGGAGGAGAAGGGGACAACAGAGGATGAGATGGTTGGATGGCATCATTGACTCAATGGACATGAGTTTGAGCAAGCTCCAGGAGATGGTGAAGGACAGGGAAACCTGGCATGCTGCAATCGTGGGGTTGCAGAGTCGGGCACGACTGAGTGACTGAACAACACCACCACCCAGTCTATGACCAGTTAACTCAATAGAGAATATTAATGCCATCAAGGTCAATATGCTTGGGCTTATTTTATGCACAAATTAGTTCATACCCTTCAGCCTCATAGCCACAGACTACTTCGCTAACCTGGCCGGTCTTTCTGCAGAGGCCTGCCGTTGGCAACAGCAATGAAGGAATGATAGATTAGGTGTCCATTAGCACCTCTGGGAAAACAGTTTAGCATTCGCTTCCTGATGATAGTGTTCTAAGAGGCACGGCAGGACAATAGTGTCATTGTGATAAATATGGCCCAGGGCAGTCTTCATACTGAAAATTCTCCAGGTTCCCTTCAGTCCTCACCAGCCAGGCGAATCACGAGAGAGTTCCTTGGATGAGATTCTTAGGATGGAATTTGCAGTCCTTTCATTTCTGTATTGCTTCTGTGGTGTTGTCTTCTGTCTTCAAGAGAGTTTCTGAATTAAACTGTTGATGCAAATAATTTAAGAAATGACAAATGAGTTGTTCTGAGAATTTAAGCTGATGCCTTCTGATATGTTTGAAGGGCCTGGCTGCTAAGGTTCCATGTATGTGAAGTATTAAGAATGAGTTCATTAGAAGAAGAGAGAGCCCATTAAAAGGAGAGAGGTAGGGTTGGGAAAGAAGAGTGATTCTGGGCACAGACCAGATTCATATTTGAACCCTAGGGAAAGGGAACTAAAATCAAGGGCATGCAAAACCCAAGAGACCATTCCATAAAATCTCTGTGAGCCCTTCCAGATCAGCTGTGTCACTATGTGGAAGAAACTGAGGCTGAAGAGTGATTTTGCCAGTTGGAATTTCTGTTTTAAGAGTCTGTAATGGCCAGTATCAGGCACCCCCCCACACACACACAAAAAAGCAGAGGCAGCACCATACCTCAATGAGCACTGGCAACGTAGCACAGACACCAGTGGTTTCAGGTGCTTTCGGACCTGTCCTCAGTGTATGTGTACAGGTTGGCTTTAGAATGGCAGGAGATTATGCCAAAGTGAATCAGAGAATCAGGCAAGTACATGCAGGGGTGGCTAAGTGCAGTAGTCAAGACTGGTTCCACAGATTTCTCACTGCCAGAGAAGTGAGCTGTAACATGAAAAGGGGGAACGCTAAAATGAACCCTGCAATACTGGGCTGGAATTGGAATTATTGATAAGACTACATTGTTTTATAATTGTGTGTGTGTGTGAGAGAGAGAGAGAGAACAAGCGAGCCCGAGCCTGTCCTCTGAGAGAGCCTACAAGTTATGACACACCAGTATGAAATAGTATACTTAGAACCTGAACTTTTCTAAATACTCTTCTCCACTACAGAAACCAGGATTTCTTAGGTTTACTTCAGGGCTCGGGCTAGGAAAATACAAGAAAAACCTGAAATATATTGTGTCATAAAGCCAGGAAGCTTAAAGAATTTTGGAGACATGTCAAAAGGACAGTTGGAAAGGACTACCACTATGGAAATCAGGGACAACTTTAGCATCATATAGTGTCAGTAACAGATGCCAACCAGATAAAAAGAGAGTCTATGAACCGTAATGGAGTAAATAAATTGGCAAACAAATCGTAGAGAACATTTTTCCTTGTGGTAGAATGCCAACTAAAAAATACAGTGGGAATGATAGAATTATAAAAATCACCATTTGGCAATCATCATAGCAATACTGACTCTGGCAAGAGTCATCAATGGATACTAAAACTAGTGGGTAAAGTTTGGTGAGAAACAAAAAGTTTATGTAGTCTCAAAGTATCTCCCTATGAAATAATTAACTTTAAAGGAAAAACAGTAATTTAGAATAGAGACACCTGGCAGGCTCTACCTTAACAAATCATTTAAAAGAGAACAATTCAACTCCTGATATTACATACTCAGATCACATCACTTCTGTGTTATTCCTGCTTAGAATGCATAACCTGCAGCTAATCATGAGGAAACACCCATCAACCCAAGTTGAGGAACTCTCTACAAAATAACTGACTTGTAACTCTTCAAATATTTCAAGGTCATGAAAGAAAGAATGTGGAAAATTTCTTCCGGATTAAAGGAGACTAAAAATACTTGGGAGATCCAACCAGTCCATTCTGAAGGAGATCAGTCCTGGGTGTTCTTTGGAAGGAATGATGCTAAAGCTGAAACTCCAGTACTTTGGCCGCCTCATGCGAAGAGTTGACTCATTGAAAAAGACTCTGATGCTGGGAGGGATTGGGGGCAGGAGGAGAAGGGGACAACCGAGGATGAGATGGCTGGATGGCATCACTGACTTGATGGATGTGAGTCTGAGTGAACTCTGGGAGTTGGTGATGGACAGGGAGTCCTGGCGTGCTGCAATTCATGGGGTCGCAAAGAGTCAGACACGACTGAATGACTGAACTGAACTGAACTGAAAGATACTTGACAACATAATGCAATGTATGATCTGTAATTTTTTTTTTTACTCTAATGGACATTATTGGAACAATTGAGCAAAATTTGAATTAATTTATAGATTAGATAATATTAAATCAGTATTGACTTCTTAATTTCCATAATTGCACTGTGGTTATGAAAGATATTGCCCTTGTTTTTAGGAAATATACACTGAAGTACTTAGAGGAAAATGGTATCATGTCTATATCTTACAACAGAAAAAAATTTCAGAAAGAAATGATAAATAAGTAAATACATACACATGTACAGAGGGAGAGTGTGCAAGCCCACAGTAGGTGTTTTTTAAATTAGTTATTTATTTATTTTTGATTGTTGGGTCTTCACTGCTGCCTGTGGGCTTTCTCTAGTTGCAGCGCATGGGCTTCTCATTGCAGTGGTTTCTCTTGTTGCAGAGCACAGCTCTAGAGCTTTCAGCCTTCAGTAGTTGCAGCACACAGTCTCAGTAGTTGTGGCGCATGGTCTTAGTTGCTCTGAGGCATGTGGGATCTTCCTTGGCCAGGGATCCAACCTGTGTCCCCTGCATTGGAAGTGCGGGGTCTTCACCACTGGACCACCAGAGAAGTCTCCACACAAGGTATTGACCTAGGTTACTAAGAGAAAGAGTTGATGTTAGCAAACAATTTACATAAGACTACTATCAGAAATCCTGAGAACATTCCCTAAAGCCCTTTCATGGGGTACCCAGTGCCAATTTATGTTGTAAAATAAGAGAGAGCCCACATGGCAGAGGTTTGAATATCAATGAGTCATTCTTTATGTTTGAGACACCTTTGTAACACTCTTCTAACAGAAAATCAGTTTGATTCATCTCAACTTTTATTCACAAAATCCTCTACAAAAAATTGTTTCTTTAACTTTCATTATGTTCACATTGAGTCAGTGGAATCACAAACTCCACACAGCTCTCCTGCTTGAACAATAGAATAATTCTTTTTTTTGGGCTACGTTTTGTGCAGCACGCAAGATCTTAGATCCTCGACCAGGGTTGGAGCTAGTGCCCCCTACAGTGAAAGTGTGGAGTCTTAACCACTGGACCACCAGGGAAGTCTCAGAATAATTTGTTTCCCCATGAATAGATTTAATACAGATGAATTAAAAACATTTATGTAATATAGGGATAAAATATTTTGGACCCAAAAGTCAAACCTGATTAAAAACCAGCACAGATCACAGATTACAGAATACCACCATCCTCTCTTTGCTGTATTATTTGTTTGCTCTCTTTGCTCTATTATTTCTATATCACTTGTGGACAGGAAGCAGCCATATTGAAATACAAATTTGACTTGTTTCTTTAAAAAAAGAAAAACAAATAGATGGGTTTAGTCTAAGAACATACAGGAACTTATATTCTAAACGTCCATAAATACATTTTCTAGGGACTCTTATCATCTTAGAACCCTACTACAGCTTCTCTTTAATCTTTTTAAACATCCTGTTACATAAATTGTGGCTGTATCTATAGCAGGAAGACTAATAAGATAATAATTGGTCAGACATCAAAAGCACTTGGGTGGGTCTTATAGGGACATTTAGTCTTCTCTCCCATCAACACCATGTTCTTAAATTTTTTCCCAACTACATTAATCTATTTTTTGTTTATTTCTTCTTTTTCCTTTCCCCTAAGTAATTACTATGAATTTTTGCCAGATCAGAAATTTTTTCCAGGAAGAGACTCCAAGTATTAAGAAAACAGACAAACAGTACCTGAAGATAAGATATAAACTCCTTCCAGGCTCGCCTTTGATTTCTTTCTCCATATTGAGTGGGATTAATTGGTGGAATGGCACGTCCTCAGTTTTCTATGACGGAGAGGTACTACCTGACCTATGCTAGGAATTTCCTATTAACTTTCATGGGATATATTTGGAACTGTTCTTACCACCTAGTATTAAATAGTAAGAACCACACAAATTGTCATATGTAGGCTGTGAATCACATATGTATACATCCAGCAAGTATTTCTTGGTCATAAAATGTTAGGAACAGTTTTAGAAGCCATTGAGCTTGACCTCTCTTTCATCACTTTTCTGACAAATGGTCGCCAGCTAAAACTGTTCTTGTTGTAACAAGGAGCTCCCTATGGTGTGGGGCAGCCCATTCCGTTGCTGGACAGCTCTCATTGTAACCCTTGCCTCTTGCTGTGATTATTTGCAGCCTCATAGAATATGTTTACACCTCTCCTGTAAAAAGCCCTTTAAACATTTCAGTTCAGTTCAGTCGCTCAGTCATGTCTGATTCTTTGTGACCCCATGAATCGCAGCACGCCAGGCCTCCCTGTCCATCACCAACTCCTGGAGTTCACTCAGACTCATGTCCATCGAGTCAGTGATGCCATCCAGCCATCTCATCCTCTGTCGTCCCCTTCTCCTTCTGCCCCCAATCCCTCCCAGCATCAGAGTCTTTTCCAATGAGTCAACTCTTTGCATGAAGTGGCCAAAGTACTGGAGCTTCAGCTTTAGCATCATTCCTTCCAAAGAAATCCCAGGGCTGATCTCCTTCAGAATGGACTGGTTGGATCTCCTTGCAGTCCAAGGGACTCTCAAGAGTCTTCTCCAACACCACAGTTCAAACGCATCAATTCTTCGGCGCTCAGCCTTCTTCACAGTCCAACTCTCGCATCCATACCTGACCACAGGAAAAACCATAGCCTTGACTAGACGGACCTTAGTCGGCAAAGTAATGTCTCTGCTTTTGAATATGCTATTTAAGTTGGTCATAACTTTTCTTCCAAGGAGTAAGCATCTTTTAATTTCATGGCTGCAGTCACCATCTGCAGTGATTTTGGAGCCCCAAAAAATAAAGTCTGACACTGTTTCTACTGTTTCCCTATCTATTTCACATGAAGTGATGGGACCGGATGCCATGATCTTCGTTTTCTGAACGTTGAGCTTTAAGCCAACTTTTCCACTCTCCTCTTTCACTTTCATCAAGAGGCTTTTTAGCTCCTCTTCACTTTCTTCCGTAAGGGTGGTGTCACCTGCATATCTGAGGTTATTGATATTTCTGCCAGCAATCTTGATTCCAGCTTGTGTTTCTTCCAGTCCACCATTTCTCATGATGTACTCTGCATAGAAGTTAAATAAGCAGGGTGACAATATACAGCCTTGACGTACTCCTTTTCCTATTTGGAACCAGTCTGTTGTTGTTCCATGTCCAGTTCTAACTGTTGCTTCCTGACCTGCAAAATCAGATTGATTATATTCTTTGCAGCCAAAGATGGAGAAGCTCTATACAGTCAACAAAAACAAGACCAGGAGCTGACTGTGGCTCAGATCGTGAACTCCTTATTACCACATTCAGACTCAAATTGAAGAAAGTAGGGAAAACCGCTAGACCATTCAGGTATGACCTAAATCAAATCCCTTATGATTATACAGTGGAAGTGAGAAATAGATTTAAGGGCCTAGATCTGATAGATAGAGTGCCTGATGAACTATGGAATGAGGTTCGTGACATTGTACAGGAGACAGGGATCAAGACCATCCCCATGCAAAAGAAATGCAAAAAAGCAAAATGGCTGTCTGGGGAGGACTTACAAACAGCTGTGAAAAGAAGAGAGGTGAAAAGCAAAGGAGAAAAGGAAAGATATAAGCATCTGAATGCAGAGTTCCAGAGAATAGCAAGAAGAGATAAGAAAGCCTTCCTCAGCAATCAATGCAAAGAAATAGAGGAAAACAACAGAATGGGAAAGACTAGAGATCTCTTCAAGAAAATTAGAGATACCAAGGGAACATTTCATGCAAAGATGGGCTGGATAAAGGACAGAAATGGTATGGACCTAACAGAAGCAGAAGATATTAAGAGGTGGCAAGAATACACAGAAGAACTGTACAAAAAAGATCTTCACGACCCAGATAATCATGATAATGTGATCACCAATCTAGAGCCAGACATCTTGGAATGTGAAGTCAAGTGGGCCTTAGAAAGCATCACTACGAACAAAGCTAGTGGAGGTGATGGAATTCCAATTGAGCTGTTTCAAATCCTGAAAGATGATGCTGTTAAAGTGCTGCACTCAATATGTCTGCACATTTGGAAAACTCAGCAATGGCCACAGGACTGGAAAAGGTCAGTTTTCATTCCAGTCCCAAAGAAAGGGAATGCCAAAGAATGCTCAAACTACTGCACAATTGCACTCATCTCACATGCTAGAAAGTAATGCTCAAAATTCTCCAAGCCAGGCTTCAGCAGTACGTGAACCGTGAACTCCCTGATGTTCAAGCTGGTTTTAGAAAAGGCAGAGGAACCAGAGATCAAATTGCCAACATCTGCTGGATCATGGAAAAAGCAAGAGAGTTCCAGAAAAACATCTACTTCTGCTTTATTGACTATGCCAAAGCCTTTGACTGTGTGGATCACAATAAACTGTGGAAAACTCTGAAAGAGATGGTAATACCAGACCATCTAACGTGCCTCTTGAGAAATCTGTATGCAGGTCAGGAAGCAACAGTTAAAACTGGACATGGAACAACAGACTGGTTCCAAATAGGAAAAGGATTACGTCAAGGCTGTATATCGTCACCCTGCTTTAAACATTTGGTGACTGCTAATTCGTCCTAAGCTATCACCAGCTATTGATTATTATGTCCTTTGATTTGATGATTTTTCAGATCATGTTGATAAATGCATAAATATCCAAAAATTAACAATAGTTAACTCTGGAAGGCAACTTATGGTTATGTTTTCATGTTTGCTTATGTGTAAATTCTAATTTTCACAATAAATATTTATTCTAATAACAATGACAACATTAATTATTTTTATTGAGTTTCACTTAGACACTTAGGTCCTGGCATGCGTATATTATTATCCTCAGTAATCCTGAGAGACAGGAGCTATAATTATCATTGTACAGATGAAGAAACTAGGGCAGAAAGGAATTAAGTAATTTGCCTAAGGTCACATAGCTAAGTAAGTGGCTGAAAAGAAACTGGAAGCTACACTTGCCTGATTCTTAACCAATTGTCCTATAACAAGAAAATACAGTTCTCTTTGAGGGGGTGGGGGGAGCGGAATATTTGTTTTACTTTTAGTATTTTATACAGAAACATATGCAATATGTTAGATTTGATCTGAACAGCATAAAGTACACTGCGATTATTATGTTCTTTGATTTGGACACAATGTAATCTCTTAGTGTCCCTATTACTGCATTTGATTTTTCACCTGTGATGTGAGATTATTGGTTCATATAGAGCTTTCCAAAAAATCATTTGGTTCTTAATTTTTTTTTCTCCCTGACTTCCTTTTGCCCATCTTTTGTCACCCCATCAATTCCTACCCCACAAATAACCATTTTATCAATCTAATTGTTAACAATTTTCTATATTCTCATATGATTAAATGTAGACAAATACAAATGTACACATATTCAATTTAAGGTTTTTTTGTCATTTAAAAAAAGTGATTTTTTTTTCTTTTTTTATTTAAAACAGTTTCTCATCTAAAAATCCCTCTAAATCAATTGTCAGAGTACAAATGTATCCCTTTTAATGGATGCTTCTCTCTCTCTTTTTGAAGTACACAAACCTTTTATTTTATGTTCATTTTTTGGTGGAAACAAATGGCATGTGAGATCTTAGTTCTCCAACCAGGATTCAAACCCATGCCCCCTGCTTTGGAAGTATGGAATCTTAGCCACTGAACCACCAGGGAAGTCCTTTAATGGATATTTCAAAATGTGGATATACTGAAAGTACCACAACATTGCTAATCAGCTATACACCAAAAAAAGTTTAAAGTTTGAAAAATGAACGTGGATATAGTAAAATATTTTTGCAAACTTTCCCCTATTGATGGCATGCATAGTTTTTTTTTTTTTTTTTAATGTGGGGCATTTTCAAAGTCTTTATTGAATTTGTTACAATATTGCTTCTGTTTTATGTTTTGATGTTCTGGCCGAGAGGCATAGGGGATCTCAGCTCCCCTTCCAGAAATCGAACTCACGCTCCCTGCATTGTAAGACAAAGTCTTAACCACTGGACAACCAGGGAAGTCCCCATTGTATTTATAATGTATGTGTGTGTGTGTTGCCTGTTGAAACAGTGCACCAAAATATCCTTGTACATAGAACTTTCTCGTACATACATAGAACTTCACCGTACATACATAGAACATACATGGAACTTCGTCGTACATACATAGAACATACATAGAACTTCATTGTCTTTATTTCAGTAGTTTTATTGAGGGAATTCCCCGGTGGTCCAGTGGTTAGCACTTGTGCTTCCACTGCATGGGGCATGGGTTTTGATCCCTGATGGGGGAACTAAGATCCCACAAGCCATGCATGGCATGGCCAGGGGAAAAAAAAAAAAAAGCTATTGAAACTAGTGGTTTTATTTGAGTAGGATAGATCCCCAGAACTGAGATTGCTGAGTCACATTTTTTAAATAATAGCTGTTGCAGCTATTGCTTGCCAAAAAGTCTATAATAGCAGCTACATGAAAATACTCTTCACATCCCTGCAGCGGTATTGCAGTTTATTCAGCAACCATTCTAAGAAAACCTCTGTGAAACAAGAAATCAAAGGAAACTATTTAAACATAATAAAGATTATTTACTGCAAATCAATACCAATTATAATTCTAAGTGGCAAAATATTAAAATTCTTTAATTCAAAATTAGGAACTGCACTTTTAGCTTTTAATAAAAAAGATTTCCCACGTCTCTTTTATGTTTCAATTTAAAACTGATGTATATTACACATATAAAATGTACAAATCATAAGTACACAGATCAGTGAGTTATTGCAAAATAAACACACCCATATAACCACTGCCCAGGCCGAGAAATGGACACTAGCACCACCTCAAAAGCCTTCTCCATCTCCTCCCATCGTTGCTCCCTTCCTCCTTCCTCAAGAGAACCAATCCTGACTTTTAGCACCATAGAATAGTTTCCCTTGGTTTTGAAATATACAGAAATAGAATAATGCAATGTATATTCTTTATGTGTCTGGTTTATTTCCCTCGATATCATCTTTGTAAAGTTTTTCATATTGCAGATAGCAGCAGTTCACTCATTTTCATTGCTGTGCAGCAATTCATTGTATGAGTAAGATACACGCTTATTCATTCTATTTTTGATGGACTTTCAGGTGCTTTTGAACCTGAATCCTGTCATCCAGTGTGTGAACCACCAATATTCCCAGCTTTTTTTTTTCTCTAAAAGCAAGGCTTTATTGGGCCCTTCCAAAACAATAGGAGGGAGAACAAACAACAGGTTTCCTTGCTTGCTGGCTTCCCTAAAGGGGAGGGAACGAGCCTGTTCCTTATATGTGGTGAGGGTGGGGGTGTGTCTGGGGGGCTGGAAAGGTAGCTTGAAAATGTTAGTTGCTCAGTCATGTCTGGCTCTTTACAACCCCATGAACTGTAGCCTGGAGGGGGTGGCTTAGGTGATTTCAGAACTCTCGGCTTTGTGTCATCAGAAATTTGGATGATTTCATCATCTGTGTCTACAGAAATCATTGACTTTTAACTGTTTGGCAAGACCAGACAGATTTGTGTCAGCCAACTAGAGATCTCCCTTCAGGTTAACTTTGATATACTAATAAGTATTATTTGGGTAAAAATGTTTGACTAGCTATAACTATAGCTAGCTAGCTATAGTATCATTGAACTTACATTTCTACACGTCTGATTCAAATTAACAAATATTTCTTGAAGGTCTACTGTGTTCCAGGTACTAATTGGGATTGAGCATTGAATAAAACAGATCAGATCCACAGCCTTGCTGAATTTATGTTGTAGTTGATGAAACAGATATAAACAAGCAATCTAGATAAATTTACTTAAGTGCATGAGAAAGTGAAACAGGGCCACGTTAGGAAGTAGCAAGGAAAGGTGACAGGTAGCATTAGAAGGAGGTAACTCAGGCAAGTGTCAGGCACGAGGAATAGCTAACACAAAAGCCCTGAGGAGGGGATAAGCTTCAACAAACAGGAAGGTTAAATAACTTAAGTGGAAAGTAGCCTCTAAAAATTGTATTAAAAAGTTTAAAGAAAAGAAGGTGGCTAGTGTATCTGACACGACTGAGCGATTTCAGTTTCACTTTTCACTTTCATGCACTGGAGAAGGAGATGGCAACCCACTCCAGTGTTCTTGCCTGGAGAACCCCAGGGATGGCAGTGCCTGACGGGCTGCTGTCTATGGGGTCGCACAGAGTTGGACACGACTGAAGCGACTTAGCAGCAGCAGTAGCAGCAGTGTATCTGAAACAAATTTTCAATAGAAGCAAGTGGAAGAGAGGGAGGCAGGAACCAAACTGTGTAGGTTCTTGGTGCCTTTGTGTTCTAAATGCAATGGTGAGATGCGTAAGGAGATGCAAACCCAGATCACTCTTCAAGGAAGGACTTGACGTCCAGACGTGAAGAGTATGGTCTGAAAACAGTCTTAAGCTGACAGCTTTTCCACGATCTGCTTCTGTTGCGGAGCCTCACTGCCTGAGAACACACCCTTCATGGGAAGCCAGGTGGTGCAGGGGTGAACAATCCGACTGCCAGTGCAGGAGATGCAAGAGATGCAGGTTCGATCCCTGAATCGGGAAGATCCCCTGGAGAAGAGAATTGTTACCCACGCCAGTATCCTTGCCTGGAGAATCCCATGGACCGGAGCCTGGTGGGCTACCGTCCATGGGGTCAAAAAGAGTTGGACACAACCAAGTAGTTAACCTTTTCAGTTTTTTGGTTGTTGGATGACTGGTTTGTCCCCAGCATATTGATCAGTTGTCTCACTGAAAACAAATTTAGTGTGTCTTTGGATTTCTTTAATCTACCTGCCCAGTAATCACTTCAAAAAAGGAAACAACATTAGTTAGTACCTGTGTGATACAGCCCCTAGGTTCCTGGAGAGGCTCGCTCTTGCACTCTGCCTTCTGACCTATGGCCACCTCAGTTTTTCCTCTGTCCCTCTGCATGCCAGGTTTATTGCTGCCTCATGCCTTTTTCACTTGTGGTTTTCAAATTGTCTCTGTAGCAATACTTCTTACCTAAATTCTATTCAACTGTGGGGCTCAGATTACATGCGGCTGGCTCCCAGAGAATTTCTGTAGCACTGCCCTCTTCTGCAATGAGGCTAGTTCCTCTAATCATGTTCTCACATGAATCCCTGAGTTTTCTTTCATAGCACTTATCACAAGTTGTTATTATGCTGTAATTGTTGTTATTGTTTGTTTTCTTCACTGGAATTCCACAAGAAGCAGAAAGGTGCTGTTTTGTTTTCTGCTTCATTTTGCTAGTGCCTTGCACAGTGACTGGGATCAAGTAGGTAGACAATAAATGTTTATTGAATAAATAAACTTGTCCATAGTGGATCCAAGTTGGCACTTAAGGTCAATTCCTTTAAGTGCTCATTAAACATTTTGTAATAATCTACCCCAAATCTTCCAGGGGTCATTGAAGATTTGAAGATCATAGTTTTTAAGGTCTCATATTTTCCCATGTGAAAAACTTCTTTGGAGGGTAAAATTTATTATATAGATTTAATTTAAAAGTAGTAACAAATGTTTATAATGAAAACAGACAAACAAACCAACCTGCTCTATGTCCTAGTCTTACTCTCTAAATAGGCAACTATTTTAAACTAAGCAGGTCTGGTCAATCCTTTATTATTTTTTTAAATTTATTTTTAATTGGAGGATAATTGCTTTCCAATGTTAGTTTCTGCTGTACAACAGTGTGAATCAGCTGTAAGTATACATATATCCCCTCTCTCTTGAGCCTCCTGCCTACTCCAGCCACCCTCCCGGCCCCACCTCTTTAGGTCATTGCAGAGAACCAGGCTGAGCTCCCTGTTGTACGGCACCTTCCCACTAGCTTTGTATTTTACACATAGGTAGTGTATACATGTCAGCGCTACTCTTTCAGTCCATCCCACCCTCTCCTTCCCCCGCTGGGTTCACAAGTCCATTCTCTATGTCTGCTTCTCTATTCTTGCCTTGAAACAGATTCATCAGCACCATTTTTCTAGATTCCGTATATATGTGTTAATATACAATATTTGTTTTTCTCTTTCTAATTTACTTCATTCCATATGACAGACTTTAGGTTCATTCCACTCATTACAACTGACTCAAATTCATTCCTTTTTGTGGCTGAGCAATATTCCATTGTATATATGTACAACAATTTCTTTATCCATTCATCTGTCAATGGACATCTAGATTGTATCCTCTGTCTTTAAAAGAAGCCCTTTGTCACTCTTGAAAATCAGTCCGTTTTACCCTCTGATACTTTTTCCATTGTCAATTTTTATAATACTTCTATTTGCGGTTTTGGCAATATTAGCTATTTCTTTCACTACCTCTTGGTATCGGGATTAGAAATTTTAGTTTGTTCAAAGTGGCGAAATATCTCAAATAAGCTCCCCATGGTGGTATTTCAAGTTTCTTACCTATGTTTGTCCTTCCTCTTCCAGCATGAAAATTATTTTCTTTTTAATTGAGCTATAACTCACAATACAATCCACCTTTTGAAAAACATACCTTTCTTGATGAGGAGGGTGGAAAGAAAACAGACCTTGTGTGGCTCGCCAGCAGACGTATGATTGCTTCCCAGTAGTGGTCTCTTGCCTGGGAGAGGACCTGAGTTCCAAAGTCAAGGTAAGGAGGGAGGACAGTAGTGATCCTGACAAGGGGAGGAAGGAGAGTGCAAGCACAGATTGTCTAGTCGGAAAGAAGGAGTGAGCTCCTTTCAACAATCTCCTCTCATAGCAAGTCATTCCTTATTTCACAGCAAATGGCCTTCTGTCGAATATCATAGGCAGAATTAGATACAAATTATTATAGATATTGATTATTTTTGCATATAGTTTGGAGTTAATGCTACACAGGTCCGTTGTTTTTCATGGTGGTTGTGCTGGGTCTTTGTCGTGGTGCACGGGATTAGTTGCCCTGTGGCAGGTGGGATCTTACTTCCCCAACCAAGGATGGAACCTTGCATTGGAGGGTGGATTCTTAACCACTGGACCATCAGAGAAGTACCCGCAGGTCCTTTGTAAGAACCTCTTGTACTCTAGACATTGTTACCTTTGGAGATCCTTTGTAGTATCGTGTAAACATTAAAATATCACATGCCAGGGAATTCCCTGGCTGTCCAATGGTTAGGACTCTGTGCTTCCACTGCAGGGAACACAGGTTCTATCCCTGGTCAGGGAACTAAGATCTTGAAAGCCACAAGGTTATAAATAAATAAAATATCATATTCTAAATCAAATATGAAATTTTGCTATACAATTTTGACAAAATTTGGGATAATTTTTTTTTCTGAAATTATTTAAACTACTATGAAAGCGAAAGAGGAGAGTGAAAAAGTTGGCTTAAAACTCAACATTCAGAAAACGAAGATCATGGCGTCTGGTCCCATCACTTCATGTCAAATAGATGAGGAAACAGTGGAAACAGTGACAGACTTTATTTTGGGGGACTCCAAAATCACTGCAGATGGTGATTGCAGCCATGAAATTAAAAGGCGCTTGCTCCGTGGAAGGAAAGTTGTGACTAACCTAGACAGCATATTAAAAAGCAGAGACATTACTTTGCCAACAAAGGTCCATCTAGTCAAAGCTATGGTTTTTCCAGTGGTCATGTATGGATGTGAAAGTTGGACTATAAACAAAACTGAGAAACGAAAAATTGATATTTTTGAACTGTGGTGTTGGGGAAGAATTTTGAGAGTCCCTTGGACTGCAAGGAGATCCAACCAATCCATCCTAAAGGAAATCAGTCCTGAATATTCATTGGAAGGACTGATGTTGAAGCCAAACCCCAATACTTTGACCACCTGATGTGAAAAACCAACTCATTTGAAAAGACCCTGGTGCTGGGAAAGATTGAAGGCAGGAGGAGAAGGGTACAACAGAGGATGAGATGGTCGGATGGCATCACCGACTCAATGGGACATGGGTTTGAGTAAACTCCAGGAGTTAGTGATGGACAGGGAGGCGTGGCGTGCTGTTGTCCATGGGGTCGCAAAGAGTCGGACAAGACTGAGTGACTGAACTGAACTGAAACTATTAGTAAGTAATGTTTAATTTATGTTTGCTTATCATTCCTCAAAAATTATGCAATCTTATGAATTTATGTAGAATGAAATAAAATCTAGCCTTCACATGCCTTTCAAATATAATGCATTTATTTTGATTAATTTTATAATTGAAAAACTTCACGTGATACATGTGTGGACATTTGTTTTATTCATTTCAAAAAATTGTGCAGAGATATAACTTCATTTTAAATGTTAGTATTTTAAATATATTTAAATACACTATAAATACATTTTAAAATGCATTACATATATTCACAGAAAACCAATTAACCCAGAAAACTATAAGTAAAAATGTAAAATCCTTTTTCCTAGCTGGCATTCCCATTTTCTAGAGTCTAGAAGCCACCCCTGTTGATAGTGTCTTGTGTGTCCTTCCAGAAATTTTGCATGCATATCCCAGCATGACAATGAAAAAAATTAGTAGTCGATTTAAGAAAGAAATGGAAAATTTTATTCAGGCCAACCTGCAGATTATTACCCAGGAGATAAAGGAAATGGCAACCTGCTCCAATATTCTTGCCTGGAGAATCCCTTGGACAGAGGAGCCTGACGGGCTACAGTCCATAGGGTCACAAAGAGTCAGACACGACTGAAACAACTTAGCATACATGCAGCGTTCTGAGAGCTCTGAGGACTATTCTGCATCTTGAAGGTCAAAGCATATATAAATATATAAGTTTTTGAGACAAAGGGTTATACATCACAGTAATATATTGACAATTTACATAGTCCAACAAGGTGAGTAGTGGCTTATTGTGACCCCTTACAGGACTGAGAAAAGAATGTTTTCTCCTAAGGTGTTACCTGTTGGTGCCAGGAGGAAATTGCTTTTTTTTGGTGAGTAAGCGTTCCTGTTTCTTCTAAGGGGATCTAGTTAATGTATAATGCAGGTGCACAAGGCATGCTAAAGGGGAAGGGGCAGTGGCTCAAACAGGCAGGGAGAGAATTTTATGTTTAAAATTTTTCTTGTCCTGTCTTAAAAATAACTCTATTTCATCAGTTCTCTCTTCTGATAATTAATCAAAAGGTGATCAAATATTTAGTCCCTTGATGCTAGGATGGTCGCTTACCTCCTCTGGTATACCATGTCCCTCGACGCTGGTTCCTAATACCCCAGTTCTTTCTTTCCTCTTAAGGGAGTTGTATTGGTAGGATGTCTGGCAAGGACTGATAGTTAATTTCAAGTAGTCCAATAGGACTTATGCCAATTTTACCTTGCATGTATACTGTGCATGTCCATTTTTTTATAGAGAACTATAGATGTGATTAATAGTTTCAAAGTGTTTGGATATTTTCTAAATGGGAGTAGGTGATACACAACATAAAGGCAAGAAACTACTATCAATATTTTTTAAGTTACACGAACTGTTATTAAAGTGTAGGAGTAACTATCATTAGCAAAGATTTAAGCCAACACCCTCCTGAATCAAACCATCTTCCTAACATTTCACTTAAACTGGGAAGAGGATCATTCAGAGTGGAAATTTGATTTTTCATATGTGTCATAAGGCAGGCTACATTAGAAGACTCATCAGGTATAAAAACACAACATTCACTGTGTGTGATAGTGCCAAGTTGCCCCTGTAGGACTGCTTTCCTCATCATGGAAACTTCTTAACTGAGCAAACTAATGACTTGGTTTCATGCGTGCATGCTCAGTTGCTAAGTTGTGTCTTTGTGACCCCATGAAGTGTAGCCCACCAGGCTCCTCTGTCCGTAGAATTCCCAAGCAAGAATACCAGAGTGGGTTGTCATTTCCTTCTCCAGGGGATCTTCCCAACCCAGGGATCGAATTCACGTCACTTGCTTGGCAAGCCGGAAGCCATCTGAGAAGCCCAATGATGGTTCAGTTCAGTTCAGTCACTCAGTCATGTCCGACTCTTTGCAACCCCATGAATTGCAGCACGCCAGGCCTCCCTGTCCATCACCAACTCCCAGAGTTCACTCAGACTCACGTCCATCGAGTCAGTGATGCCATCCAGCCATCTCATCCTCTGTCATCCCCTTCTCCTCCTGCCCCCAATCCCTCCCAGCATCAGAGTCTTTTCCAATGAGTCAACTCTTCGCATGAGGTGGCCAAAGTACTGGAGTTTCAGCTTCAGCATCATTCCTTCCAAAGAAATCCCAGGGCTGATCTTCAGAATGGACTGTTTGGATCTCCTTGCAGTCCAAGGGACTCTCAAGAGTCTTCTCCAACACCACAGTTCAAAAGCATCAATTCTTCGGTGCTCAGCTTTCTTCACAGTCCAACTCTCACATCCATACATGACCACAGGAAAAACCATAGCCTTGACTAGATGGACCTTTGTTGGCAAAGTGATGTCTCTGCTTTTGAATATGCTATCTAGATTGGTCATAACTTTTCTTCCAAGGAGTAAGCGTCTTTTAATTTCATGGCTGCAATCACCATCTGCAGTGATTCTGGAGCCCCCCCCAAAAAAGTCTGACACTGTTTCCCCATCTATTTCCCAAGAAGTGATGGGACCAGATGCCAAATTGCCAACAACCATTGGATCATCGAAAAAGCCAGAGAGTTCCAAAAAAAATCTATTTCTGCTTTATTGACTATGCCAAAGCCTTTGACTGTGTGGATCACAATAAACTGTGGAAAATTCTGAAAGAGATGGGAATACCAGACCACCTGACCTGCCTCTTGAGAAACCTATATGCAGGTCAGGAAGCAACAGTTAGAACTCGACATGGAACAACAGACTGTTTGCAAATATGAAAAGGAGTACGTCAAGACTGTATATTGTCACCCTGCTTATTTAACTTCTATGCTGATACATCATGCAAAACGCTGGGCTAGAAGAAGCACAAGGTGGAATCAAGATTGCTGGGAGAAATATCAATAACCTCAGATATGCAGATGACACCACCCTTATGGCAGAAAGTGAAGAGGAGCTAAAAAGCCTCTTGATGAAAGTGAAAGAGGAGAGTGAAAAAATTGGCTTAAAGCTCAACATTCAGAAAACAAAGATCATGGCATCTGGTCCCATCACTTCATGGGAAATAGATGGGGAAACAGTGGAAACAGTGTCAGACTTTATTTTTGGGGGCCCTAAAATCACTGCAGATGGTGACTGCACCATTTAAAGCTTACTGGGTGAATTTTGTTGATGCCTCTTTATAAATAATGACATATTCTATTCCAAGTGAAGGAACAAATATCATGACCAAATAATCATACCACTGGAACACTAATTGAACCGGTGTGTATGTTAAGTTGCTTCAGTCATGTTCGACTCTTTGCAATCCTCTGGACTGTAGCCCGCCAGGCTCGCTGTCCATGGGATTCTCCAGGCAAGAATTCTGGGGTGGATTGCCATGCCTTCCTCCAGGGGATCTTCCCAACTCAGGGATCGAACCCATCTTTCAAGTCTCCTGTATTGGTAGGCAGGTTCTCTACCACTAGCACCACCTGGGTAGCCCAGTTGAACCTAGCAGGCCAAATTAAAGACAGGTTGGCAGGGACTATTTTCAAGGCTACCCATAGGTGACCTTGAGCCTAAGGAAAACCAATTGTTCATCTTCCTAACCAACCTGGGAATAGCTAAGGCCATAGATTTGTTCCGTAAATCTAGTGGGTCCTGTTAGGAGCTACTCAATATATTTAACATCTAGTGAAAAGGAATATTTATAGATAGATTAAACATAAGAGTTTAATGTGAGAGTGTCCCACTTCGTAAGAGTGATATCATCAGTCACTTGCATGGTACTAGAATTCCTTTCTTCTAAGCTAAAATGCTATTCATGGGGTCGCAAAGAGTCGGACACGACTGAGCGACTGAACTGAACTGAAGCTAAAATCGATAAGGGCCTTCCAATTAGAACCTTGGAGAGGAGAGATCCACCAAGGTAACCCAGGAATACTGGACATAGATAATCAACCATAAATCTAGCAACTGGGTTGATTTTTGACACTTGCATAAGCCTGAGCTCAAGAAAGTAATGTTTAGTTCACAACTAAAAGTGTGATCAAGTGTCAGAGTAATTATTACACAGGTCTAGTTCGGGATCTTGGAAGTTGTCTACTTCAGATGTGGTCTTCTTTTTGTCCTGGTCTCGTACTGCTGGTCTCAGTATAAGAGGGTGTCAGAAACAGGAGTTTCAGTGCATTTAAGAGAGAAGGCCTGATACGGCCCCTTCCAACAAGGCCCCTTCCAACAGTCCTTTATCTAATGTCTTTTGCAATGTGAAAAATCTTCTGGTTGCAGGTCGTGAGGCATCTGATCTGTATCCAAAAATAGATTACTGTGATAAACTGCAGAAATAAATGTAGAATATCCCTTTAATAATTCAGTTAAGGGGCTTCTCTGGTGGACAGTGGTTAAGAAGCCACCTTCTGATGCGGGGATGTGGATTTTATCCCTGGTCAGGGAACTAAGATTCTCACATACCAGGGGGCAACTAAGCTCACACGCCACAGCTACTGAGCCTGCCTTCCACAGCTAGAGAGAAGTCCACACGCTGAAAAGAACCTGTTAGCCACAACTAAGACCTGATACAGCCAAAAATAAATAAATATCTTTAAAAATAAGTCTTAAAAAAAATTCTATGAATCTTCCTGTAGATGAGGCATTTTTGCAAAGACATCAGAGTAATGTCTTAGAATGACAAAAGACTTTAAAGGTATAGCTAGAGATCTGATTACAATGCAATTGACAAAGAAATTTAGTTATTGCTATGATGTACAACATTTTAAGATCATAATTAGAATTATGACTGGTAGCATTATACCAGAACATATCCAATTTTAGAAATTTTATATAATTTATAAGAATATTTATATTAATGACATTTTATCCATACAGTGCAACCTGAGAAGGTTTATCTCCACTCCACTAGGCAATGCTTCCCATATAACCCAACATACCAAACAATCCTAATTGTTTTAATCTCTCTCTGGGATGCTTCAGGGAGCATCTAAAGTATCCCCAAATTAGCTGGAGGCAGGAGAGAATTTTGTGTTTAAAAATGTTCTTGTCCTAAAAGAAAAGTTCTTGCCCTGCCTTAAAATAAAAATAATTTTATTTCATCTATACATCTATAAAAATACACAAATGGTATTGCATGATGTGTACAATGCATCATGATATTTTTCCCTTCCACTAATTACTATGGAAGGTTTTCTTTCTTCATACCTATGGATTTATTTCATTGTTTTCAAATGTTGCATAACATTCTGTAAGATGAACTATAATGTATTGAGCTAGTGCCCTGTAAACATATCTTCTTAAAAATGCTTGTCTTTTGGGGTATAGTGGCATTGTGGGTGACTTTTTCTGCCTTATATTTATAACAATATTAAAGCATCTATGCTATTTCTATAATTTTTTTTTTTTTTGCCAGGTCACTTGACTTGTGGGATCTTAGTTCCCAGAACAGGGACTGAACCAAGGCCCTCAGCAGTTAACCACTGGACCACCAGGGAATTCCCTATAATTGGCTATTTTAATTTTTTTTTTAAAAAAAAACCATCTTTTAGGGTGTTGTTTGCAATAACGAAATTCAACAGGGGACTCTGGGATTCAGTAAAGACTGAGAAGGGGCATTTGAATCTACTCATTCAGGAATAGATAATGGCCCCTAATTACATTTTCAATAGAGGTCAAAACCAAATTATTGCAAGTTAAGAGGTGAATGTAATTGCCAGGCAGATAATTTGTTAGAGGAGTTTGCCAAAGAGTGGTAAAAACAGGACAGACTCTTTAAAGAGCAGCAAAGTTAGGCAAAGGCTTCGTTCCAATTTGGAAAGCCACAGACAAAACAGGCCTACCTCCTTTGCTATTTTGATTATAAGCTTAAAGAAGACCTGATTAACAGTGGAGGGTTGATAGTGTTGCAGGAGGGGGGCCCCATCCAGGGCCCAAGAGTGGGCTCTTGTTTAACACTCAGAAATGAGTTGTCTGAGGAGACTTGCATGCCGACAAAGCAAGAAGCGATATTGGGAAGGGCGCCGGGGGTGGGGAGAGTAGGAGGGTAAGGGGTACCCAGGAGGACTGCTCTGCCACATGGGTCACAGTCTTGGGTTTTATGGTGATGAAATTAGTTTCCTTTCTGGGTTGCACCTTGTCAGTCATTCTGACTCAGGGTCCTTCCTGGTGGTGTGCACATCACTCAACCAAGATGGATTCCAGCGAGAAGGGTTCTGGGAGGACATTTTGACTGGTGCCTAGTCTCTCCTTTTGAGCTTTCCTGAATTCTCGTTGGTGCTGGCTAGTTCTGTGTCCTTACCAGGATCTCCTGTCCTACAATAGCTCATGCAAATGGTTACTGTGGTGCCTGGCCAGGGTGTGCGGTTTCAATTTCTCCTATCAGTAGCAGCCTAAGACAATGTCCTCACCTTTTTCTTTTTGTTGTTTTATTTGGTAAAAAGGGAGTGAAGGTAAAAGGTCCTCTTAAATTATGCTCCTGTGAGGTCAGTAACCAGGCACTTGGAAGGGGAGGAAGGCCTTGATCATAAATCCCTCACGGTTCACCCATAAGCAAAATCTAGTTTGTGTCAAGCTGGCTTCTTGGAAAATGTGAGGAAATCTATTATATTTAAAATCCTAAACTCGTATTTGCCTCGCTGAGGATCTTTTTGTTTTGTTTTTGCCCAGGCCATGCAGCATGCGGGAGCTTAGGTCCCTCTACCAGGGATCAAACCCATACCCCCTGCTTTGGAAGCACAGAGTCTTAACCTCTGGACCACCAGGGAAGTCCCCTTGGTGAAGGTCTTTTGAAGAAGAAAATAGAGAGAACAAAATAACCAGAGAATATGAATTAGGTTGATAAACAGGAATAACTTAGGCAAAATTATGTAGTTTGAGAGTTACCCTATTCTTGTGTAGTTCTAGAAGTAATGTACTCATCTTGCTTAACATGAGGATTAGCCCTCACTTGGGGGAATTTCCGACTAGGTTAAAGGGGAATGTGGTACCAGGCCAGTGGAGATATATTTTGGACAAAGCACTGGGCCTTAACCCACTCCTCAAATCACATCATTTTGAACAGGAAGTGTTTCCAGCCATCCCAGTTCCACCCACTGCAGCAGTGAAGGTGTGCCCTGAGGGGAATTCAGGATCAAGAACAGGAAGCATTCTGTGCCTTGGATATTGGCCTTAGTTAAGATGCATATCTAAGGAGTACCTTCAATGAACCCAGATCCTTGCATCTTTCCAAAATAGAAGAGTGCTAAAATCATCAATTTGTAATATCTGTTCTTTGTGATTAGCAGTAATCTTTTGATGTTTGACTACATGTTTCCAGCAAAAAAACTCATATGCCCTGGGACTTCACTGGCGGTCCAGTGACTAAGACTCCATACTCTCAGTGCAGAGTGCTGGGGTTCGATATCTGGTCAGGGAACTAGATCCCACATGCCACAGCTAAAGATTCCACATGCTGCAGTGAAGATCAAAGATCCCATGTTCTACAACTAAGACCTGGTGCAGCCAAATAAATATTAAAACAAAACAGAAAAACAGGGGCTTCCCTGGTAGTTCAGTGGTAAAGAATATGCCTGCAAATGCAGGAGAATATACAACTAAGCCGGTGTGTCACAACTCTTGAGCCTGGGCTCTAGAACCCAGGAGCCACAGTGCTGAAGCCCATGTGCCCTAGAGCCCTTGCTCCACAGCAAGAAAAGCCACCTCGATGAGAAGCCTGAGGTCTGAAACTATACAGTAGCCCCCCGGCTTGCTGCAACTAGAATAACGCCTGCACGGCAATGAAGACCCAACACAGCCAAAACCAAACTTAAACAAACAAAAAAACAATAAAAATCTCATATACCCCGGCTCTCCCTTGACCTGTTCGGAACAGTTCCTCAGTTTTCTGAGAAGTTGTCTCCCGGGCTGTAGTACTCAGTTCAGTTCAGTTCAGTTCAGTTGCTCAGTCATGTCTGACTCTTTGTGACCCCATGAACTGCACCATGCCAGGCCTCCTTGTCCATCACCAACTCCCAGAGTCCACCCAAACCCACATCCATTGTGTCGGTGATGTCATCCAACCATTTCATCCTCTGTCGTCTCCTTCTCCTGCTGCCCTCAATCTTTCCTAGCATCCAGGTCTTTTCAAATGAGTCAGCTCTTCACATCAGGTGGCCAAAGTATTGGAGTTTCAGCTTCAACATCAATCCCTCCAATGAACACCCAGGACTGATCTCCTTTAGGATGGACTGTTTGAATCTCCTTGCAGTACAAGAGACTCTCAAGAGTCTTCTCCAACACCACAGTTCAAAAGCATCAATTCTTTGGCGCTCAGCTTTCTTTATAGTCCAACTCTCACATCCAAACATGACTACTGGAAAAACTATAGCCTTGACTAGATGGACCTTTGTTGGCAAAGTAATGTCTCTGCTTATTAATATGCTGTCTATGTTGGTCATAACTGTCCTTCCAAGGATTAAGCGTCTTTTAATTTCATGGCTGCAATCACCATCTGCAGTGATTTTAGAGCCCAGAAAAATAAAGTCAGCCACTGTTTCCGCTGTTTCCCCGTCTGTTTGCCATGAAGTGATGGGACCGGATGCCATGATCTTAGTTTTCCGAATGTTGAGCTTTAAGCCAACTTTTTCACTCTCCTCTTTCACTCTCAAGAGCCTCTTTAGTTCTTCTTCACTTTCTGCCATAAGGGTGGTGTCATCTGCATATCCGAGATTATTGATATTTCTTCCGGGAATCTTGATTCCAGCTGGTGCTTCCTCCAGTCCAGCGTTTCTCATGATGTACTCTGCATAGAAGTTAAATAAGTAGGGTGACAAAATACAACCTTGACGTACTCCTTTTCCTATTTGGAACCAGTCTGCTGTTCAAAGATCTAATAAGATCTTTGAAACAAACAACTCAAAAATTTTAGGTTGTGCATTTTTCTGCAGTTGATACCCTGTAAGAGCATTCTCTCCTAACACCTAGAGTCCTCTGTGTTTAGGTGGAGTCAAGGTCTCTGAATCCTCTGTGGTGGCCAGGCTAGCTGTGGAGAAAGGGGGAGGGGCGCGGGCAGGGGAAGGGCTCAGAGGAGGGGGGGAAAGTGACTTTTCATGTTACCTTTTCATATTTTGAATCTCTTGATTTTTTTTTTATTATGGAAATATATCATTTCACTCAAAAATATAAGTTGTTTTAAAGACTTGGTTAAGGGAGGGGTGAGAGGAAGGCGCAAGAGGCAGGTGATATGTATATACATACAGCTGATTCATGCTGTGGTACAGCAGAATGTAACACAACATTGTAAAGCAATTATACTCCAATTTAAAAAAAAGACTTGATTAAGGCTGAGAAGAGAAATTTGGTTTTGTTTTCTGGTCAGCATGGGCTCCTGGATTTACTTCATTTTATTCCTACTTCTTCATTTGATCGGTAATTTCATAATGTGATGTTTTAGTTTAGGGCCCTCTCCCTCCAAACTACACCTCCAACCCAAATTAACTAATCTAAACAAGTCAGCTTATGTATTGGTCTCCTTTTCTTTCACCACATCTTTGTTTCCCATCAGGAAACAAGACATCTTGCTAAACACAGACTAACCACCTGAAGCCTAACAACTGAATTACAGGCAGACGCCAGCCCTGGCTGCTATTAGCTGCATGACCTTCAGCAGGGTGCTCATAAAACGCTCTGGAATTTGGTTGCTTCATGTGGGGCTGAGGAAGGTGCACTCACAAGGTTAGAGCTCAAAGGGCCTAGACTCACTTTTTGGTTCTGCCACTTGGTTGCTCTGTAAACCTGGGCATGCTGCTTGGCCTATGAGCTTCAGTTAAAAAAAAAAAAGCGATGAATCTTCTTTCCAGGGAGGTTGTGAAACTGAGATAAGAAATGTCAATATACCTGCTGTCTAGGACAACTGGGCTCTCAAATCCTATTAGTGTCTTTCCCTTCGTCTTTACCTTATTTCCAGTTTTGTTTTAAATTGGTAAAATGAGACTTGGTGAACTTTGTAAAGCCTGCCTGTGACTCAGGCCCCCTGCCTCTCATAGTGCTTCATAAGCTGTGAAGCAGAATTTTGTGGTTGTTTTGGCACCAGGCAGACTTGGGCCCCAGGCTGTGAATTTCTCTGTCCTCTCTAAATTGTGTTTGAATTCCAGAGGAGAGCTCTGTTTTTCTAGGTGGAAATTAGGTAAACTTTTCCAGGAGCTTGCCCCAGGCATCACGCTGGGGGCTGGGAGCTCCCTCTGCCAGACCTTCCCAACATTTTCTCTGGGCTCAGCAAGGCAAAGCCACCGGACTTGTCGGGTAGATATTGTTCTTAGAAGCCACCTGGATGCTGGCTCAGTCTCTCACTCAGGACAAGAGAAGCTGCTTAGACCTTTGAAACATATCATTGAAAACCTATGCACACTTACAGGAAAGCCACACTGATGAGGATGATAAGGATGATGAGGATGATGACAATAATAATAAGCCCTACCTGCTGTTCACTATGTATACATACTATGCTATGGGAGAAGCCAGGATGCCTTGAGCTTAGTCACCTGAATTAATTTTTAAAGCTTTTATTGTATTTTTAGCTTTTGTGAAGTTTTCCTCCCATAGCACATAAAAGTGTAAGATCATAGTTTTAAACTTAGCCCTACTAAGATGAGGAAAGAGAGAAGACAGTTAACCCAAAAATTAGTGAAGTGAAAGTCGCTCAGTCATGTAGTTTAGAAATAAGCCAGAGGTACACATGGAAGTTTAGAAGAGTACATTAAGACACTTGACAGGGAAAAGATAAAGAAATAAAAGAGACACTTGGGGGAGTTCCCTGGTGGCCTAGTGGTTAGGATTTCCAGTTTTCATTGCTGTGGCCCAGGTTCAATCTCTGGCTAGCAAACTGAGATCCTGCAAACTGCTAGGTGCAGCCAAAAATTTAAAAAAAAAAAAAAAAGGAAGAAAAAGACACCTGGCATTGCCATTCAGAGGATTTGTAAACTTTATTAAACAGCAACTCGCCCTGGCCCTCAGCAATTTTGTCTTAAGATGAGGGGGATTGGTGAAATAATATCAAACCCTCCCTAGCTCTGACTTTCCTAGGCCAGAAGCTTACAAAGTGAAGTTCTTTTGTTTCAACCATGTCCTTTTCCATGAGCAAGGGGGAAGAAAGAAAGGATCCCAATTTTTATATTTTATAGAGCAAATAGCCTATGCCAGGCACTGCATGAGCTATTCTGTTTACATTAATGTATACATTAACTCCTAGAACAGCATTGTTCTGTTAATTTGACCGGTGGTCTTAAAATGGGGGTGGCAGTGGGAATGCATTGCCAGCAGTACCATCACAAGGCTCTCTTATTTCTATCTTATCAAGAAAACAAGAAAGTAGAGACTTCCCTAGTGGTCTGTTGCAGGGAAAAGCCAATTCTGACTCCATGTTGGAATTGTTTCTTTGACTTGCTTTTTGTTGCTTTTGTTATTATAGTCATACATAATGGTCTGTCTCAGAGAATCTTGCCCTTCTGCCTGACTGGTAAACTAAAGTGCCTTTGTTCAGAACCCTGTCCTCCCTTTAGATGGCAAGAATGAAGAAATTAACACATTTCCTGCCTGAGGCTTGCCATTCTAGGAGATATTTCCAAGGTTAACGGCCACCTCCCCCCACCATCTCCGATCTATAAAAGAACCTGACATCCAGCTCCAGATAAGATGGTTATTTTGAGAGTTAGTCTGCCATTTTCTTGGTCAACCAGCTTCCTGAATAAAGTCGAATACCTTGCCTCAACATCTCCTCTCTCATTCATTGGCCAGTCCTGCAGTGAGCAGAGGGAGTTTGGAGTCAGTAACTGTTCAGTGGTTAAAAATTCTGCCTTCCAATGCTGAGGACATGGATTTGATCCCTGGTTGCCAAGATCCCACATGTCTCGAGGAAGAGTCCTAAGCCAGTGCACCACAAGAGACCATACATGCCGCAATAAGACCCAATGCAACCAAATAAATAAATATATTTTTTTAAGAAAGTAATTAATAAACATAAATGGATAGACAGAAGCACGTATATGTATGTATTTATAATAAATAATATATTTTCATGTGGTACATAATTTAAATTTTATATTAGGTGCAAAACTAAAAAACAAAAGGAGTTGAAACTATATGCTAGACATTGGAAGTAAGATAATCACAGTTAATCTACCAAGCATATTTTATTGGGGTTAACTGAGAGTTCATAATATGTCCAAATGAAGTTTCATGTATAAATCACAGGTGAACTGTTTCCCAATCCATCCTTTCTGTCCTTTTCCCTACTTAAAAAAATTACACATGGGGAACTTATCTGATGGTTCAATGTTTGAGAACAAGGCCAGAGACCCTTTGATCCCAGCTAGGAGAACTAAGATCCCACAGGCTTTGTGGCCTGAACAAAAAAAAAGAAAATGTAATTCACTAAATATTCTCATTGTAAAGTAATCAGAAAGCATAGAGAAAAGACTTCTGGGCTGTTCTCCCCTCTGCCCTCCTCCCCACCCCCAACCCTGAACTTACCCACTTATCCAGGCTTCTCCTCAGAGAGAGCCACAATTATTTAATTTTTTTTGGAGTGGGGGTGCTATTCTAGGTCTTCATTCCTGCACAGGCTTTTCTCTAGTGGCGGCAATCAGAAGCTAATCTCTACTTGCGCTGCTCAGGCTTCTCATTGTAGTGGCTTCTCTTGTTGTGGAACATGAGCCCTAGAGTGCTCAGGCTTCAGTAATTGCGGCTCCTAGGCTCTAGGGTACAGGCTCAATAGTTGTGGCTATTGGGCTTAGTTGGTCTGAGACATGTGGGATCTTCTCAGAGAGATTGAACCCGAGTCTCCTGCATTGGGAGGAGGATTCTTCTTGAGCCATCAGGGAAGTCCCACAATTCTCTTTTAGATGTGTATTCCAGCTCTATAAAAAGTAAAGTTTCATCATTGATATCCTTAAGTCATTGCTTTAAGGAAAAAAAAGAGAGAGACTGGAAAGAGTAAGGGGAAAATGGGACTCGGTAACCTACAAAATTTTCAGGCAGGATGTTTTTAAAATGCAGGTTTAGAATGGGAACTTGAACTGTGCTTGTTTTCCAGCATGAGCATCTGGCTACCCCCACCTTGGTAAATACTGCTGATTGACTGTCTCTGACACTGGACCACCTGCCAGGGACGGTCAAACACAGGAAAGCTGACAAATTACCAGCATCTTTCACTTTTTCATTTTTATTCTTCATATTTATCAGTCTCCCATACTCGGATGATGGCTGAGAATGGGAGTTTCTCTTATACACAGTAGCAGAGACAGTTTCTCTTTTTCTCTTTCTTTTCTAAAGGACAATGTCAAGGACGTGTCAAAGCCAGGTCAGTAAATGTTACATCAGAGATACTGCTGCTATATTTACTCCCACTTGCCCTTCAAGCAAAGTAATTTATATGATGAAAAACAGCAGAGACAAACCGACTTGGATATCTTCAGAGAAAGAAAGCATTGAATTTTAAAACTGTGTGTGGTCTTGGCATTGCAGTTCTCTGTGGACTAAATTTCCTTTTTCTCTCTTTTCCCACCTTTTTAGAATTCTCTCCAGAAAGAGTTAAAGAGACATGGTACTTCATCCCAGGCCTGCAGACCTGCAGTTGCTATTCAGGATTCAATTCATTCCAGGCTGTCACCATAGCCTTGAGATGAGAGAGACTAAACAGACAGAAGAATGACAAGCAGAATTACCACCAGATTTCCTTCTGTTCTACTCCCACCCTGAAACCCTCTCTGGGAGTTTTCATTCTTCAAACCTGTTTTCTGCTTTGTAATCAATTCTGTTTGGGTGTTGTTTGGAGAATAAATATGAATAAGGTCTTGTGGGGAAAGAAGGGTTATTCAGCTTTGACTCCATTCAATAATCATTTCTTTCTTTAAAAATTGAAGTACAGTTGATGTTGGGCTTCCAGAGGGCTAAGTGGTAAAGAATCCACCCACCAATGCAGGAGACATGGAATCCATCCCTGGGTCAGGAAGATACCCTGAGAAGTAAAAGGCAACCCACTCAAGTATTCTTGCCTGGGAAATCCCATGCACAGAGGAGCCTGGCAGGCTACAGTCCATGGCTTAGCAAAAGAGTCAGTTACAATTTAGGGACTAAACAACAACAATAACTTGATTAGCAACTGTTCGAATCTGCCCTTTGCAACTCAGAGAAGATCGTGGAGGCTGGGTTCTTGCCTACAAGAAATGGGAGACAGAAAGGCCTCTGTGCCTGCTCACTTTCAATCACAGACCAATCACAGACCAGAGTTCTCTGTGCTATATAGTAGGACGTAGTTTCTCCATCATATATATTAATATAATAGTTTGAATCTGCTAATCCCAAATTCCTGCTCCATCCCCCACACACTTGGCCACCATAAGTCTGTTCTCTATGTCTATGAGTCTGTTTATATTTCATAGATAAGTTCATTTGTGCTATATTTTAGATTCCACATGATATCATATGGTATTAGTTTTTCTTACTTCACTTACTATGATAACCTCTAGGTCCATCCATGTTACTGCAAATGGCATTATTTCCTTCTTTTTTATGGCTTAGTAATGTTCCATTTTATATATGTACCCCATCTTTATCCATTCATCTGTCGATGGACATTTAGGTTCTTTCCATGTGTTGACTGTTGTGAATAGTGCTGCTATGAACATAGTGGTTCATGTATCTTTTTCAATTATAGTTTTGTCCAGATATATGCCCAGGAGTGAGATTACTGGATCATATGGGAACTCTGTTTTTAGCTTTTAAGGAACCTCCATACAGTTCTCCGTATTGGTAGCACCAACTTATATTCTGACCAACAGTGTAAGAGAATTCACTTTTTTCCACACCTTCTCCAGCATGTGTTACTTCAACAATCTTGTCTAAAGTACATATTAAGTGCTGGCAGGGAATACCATCCAGAGCACCTACCCTTAAGGAGTTAACAATCTAAAAAACGCGGGGGGGGGGGGGGGGGGGGGGGGGAATTATAAAGAACCTTAACCTCAGGCAGCAAATGATAAATTTCAAATGAGGGAATGTTGAGGAAATAGGATTAGGGGAAGTCCCTCATAACTCAGTTGGTAAAGAATCCGCCTGCAATGCAGGAGACCCCAGTTCATTTCCTGGGTTGGGAACATCGGCTGGAGAAGGGATAGGCTACCTACTCCACATCCTTGTCTAACTCAATGAAAATAAACCATGCCGTGTGGGGCCACCCAAGACGGAGAGGTGGAGAGGTTTGACAGAATGTGGTCCACTGGAGAAGGGAATGGCAAACCACTTCAGTATTCTTGCCTTGAGAACCCCATGAACTGCATGAAAAGGCAAAATAATAGGATACTGAAAAAGGAACTCCCCAGGTCAGTAGGTGCCCAATATGCTACTGGAGATCAGTGGAGAATGACTCCAGAAAGAATGAAGGGATGGAGCCAAAGCAAAAACAATACCCAGTTGTGGATGTGATTGGTGATAGAACCAAGGTCCGATGCTGCAATATATTCTTCTTTATTCCTATGCAAGAAAGAGCAATATTGCATAAGAACCTAGAATGTTAGGTCCATGAATCAAGGCAAATTGGAAGTAGTTCAACAGGAGATGGCAAGAGTGAACGTCGACATTCTAGGAATCAGCGAACCAAAATGGACTGGAATGGGTGAATTTAACTCAAATAACCATTACATCTACTACTGTGGGCAGGAATCCCTTAGAAGAAATGGAGTAGCCATCATGGTCAACAAAAGAGTCCAAAATTCAGTACTTGGATGCAATCTCAAAAATGACAGAATGATCACTGTTCATTTCCAAGGCAAACCATTTGATATCATAGTAATCCAAATCTATGCCCCAACCAGTAACACTGAAAAAGCTGAAGTTGAACGGTTCTATGAAGACCTACAAGACCTTTTAGAACTAACACCCAAAAAAGATGTCCTTTTCATTATAGGGGACTGGAATGCAAAAATAGGAAGTCAAGAAACACCTGGGGTAACAGGCAAATTGGCCTTGGAATGCGGAATGAAGCAAGGCAAAGGCTAATAGAGTTTTCCCAAGAGAACGCACTGGTCATAGCAAACACCCTCTTCCAACAACACAAGAAGAAACTCTACAAAAGGACATCACCAGATGGTCAACACCGAAATTAGATTGATTATATTCTTTGCAGCCAAACATGGAAAAGCTCTATACAGTCAGCAAAAATAAGACCGGAATCTGACTGTGGCTCAGATCATGAATTCCTTATTGCCAAATTCAGACTTAAATTGAAGAAAGTGGGGAAAACCACTAGACCATTCAGGTATGACCTAAATGAATTCCCTTATGATTATACAGTGGAAATGAGAAATAGATTTAAGGGACTAGATCTGATAGACAGAGTGCCTGATGAACTATGGACAGAGGTTCATTACATTGTACAGGAGACAGGGATCAAGACCATCCCCATGGAATAGAAATGTGAAAAAGCAAAATGGCTGTCTGGGGAGGCCTTACAAATAGCTATGGAAAGAAGAGAGGCGAAAAGCAAAGGAGAAAAGGAAAGATATAAGCATCTGAATGTAGAGTTCCAAAGAATAGCAAAGAGAGATAAGAAAGCCTTCCTCAGCGATCAATGCAAAGAAATAGAGGAAAACAACAGAATGGAAAAGACTAGAGATCTCTTCAAGAAAATTAGAGATACCAAGGGAACATTTCAGGCAAAGATGGGCTCAATAAAGGACAGAAATGATAGGGACCTAACAGAAGCAGAAGATATTAAGAAGAGGTGGCAAGAATACATAGAAGAACTGTGCAAAAAAGATCTTCACGACCAAGATAATCAGGATGGTGTGATCACTCACCTAGAGCCAGACATCCTGGAATGTGAAGTCAAGTGGGCCTTAGAAAGTGTCACTACATCACTACAAACAAAGCTAGTGGAGGTGATAGAATTCCAGTTGAGCTGTTTCAAATCCTGAAAGATGATGCTGTGAAGGTGCTGCACTCAATATGTCAGCAAATTTGGAAAACTCAGCAGTGGCCACAGGACTGGAAAAGGTCAGTTTTCATTCCAGTCCCAAAGAAAGGGAATGCCAAAGAGTGCTCAAACTACCACACAATTGCACTCATCTCACACACTACTAAAGTAATGCTCAAAATTCTTCAAGCCAGGCTTCAGCAATACGTGAACCATGAACTGCCAGATGTTCAAGCTGGTTTTAGAAAAGGCAGAGGAACCAGAGATCAAATCGCCAACATCCGCTGGATCATTGAAAAATCAAGAGAGTTCCAGAAAAACATCTGTTTCTGCTTTATTGACTATGCCAAAGCCTTTGACTGTGTGGATCACAATAAACTGTGGAAAATTGTGAAAGAGATGGGAATACCAGACCATCTGACCTGCCTGTTGAGAAACCTGTATGCGGGTCAGGAAGCAACAGTTAGAACTGGACATGGAACAACAGACTGGTACCAAATAGGAAAAGGATTACGTCAAGGCTGTATATTGTCATCCTGTTTATTTAACTTATATGTAGAGTACATCATGAGAAACCCTGGGCTGGAAGAAGCACAAGCTGGAATCAAGATTGCCAGGAGAAATATCAATAACCTCAGATATGCAGATGATACCACCCTTATGGCAGAAAGTGAAGAGGAACTAAAAAGCCTCTTGATGAAAGTGAAAGAGGAGAGTGAAAAAATTGGCTTAAAGCTCAACATTCAGAAAACTAAGATTATGGCATCTGGTCCCATCACTTCATGGGAAATAGATGGGGAAACAGTGGAAACAGTGTCAGACTTTATTTTGGGGGGTTCCAAAATCACTGTAGATGGTAAATGCAGCCATGAAATTAAAAGATGCTTACTCCTTGGAAGGAAAGTTATGACCAACCTAGATAGCATATTCAAAAGCAGAGATATTACTATGCCAACAAAGGTCCATCTAGTCAAGGCTATGGTTTCTCCAGTGGTCATGTATGGATGTGAGAGTTGGACTGTGAAGAAAGCTGAGCACTGAAGAACTGATGCTCTGAACTGTGGTGTTGGAGAAGACTCTTGAGAATCCCTTGGACTGCAAGGAGATCCAACCAGTCCACTCTAAACGAGATCAGTCCTGGGTGTTCCTTGGAAGGACTGATGCTGAAGCTGAAACTCCAGTACTTTGGCCACCTCATGCGAAGAGTTGACTCACTGGAAAAGACTCTGATGCTGGGAGGGATCGGGGGCAGGAGGAGAAGGGGATGACAGAGGATGAGATGGCTGGATGGCATCACTGACTCAATGGACATGAGTTTGAGTGAACTCCGGGAGTTGGTGATGGACAGGGAGGCCTGACATGCAATTCATGGGGTCGCAAAGAGTCAGACACGACTGAGCGACTGAACTGACTGACTGACCCACTCCAATATTCTTGTGCTTCCCTTGTGGCTCAGCTGGTAAAGAATCCACCTGCAATGCGGGAGACCTGGGTTCGATCCCTGGGTTGTGAAGATCCTCTGGAGAAAGTAACGGCTACCTACTCCAGTATTCTGGCCTGGAGAATTCGATGGACTGTATAGTCCATGGGGTTGCAAAGAGTCGGACATGACTGAGCAACTTTCACTTCACTTCACTTCAGGGGAAGTTTCAAAGGAAGAAGCAGCCCTGAGATAGGAAATAACAAGAGGACATTCTTGAGTAGAGAAGAAAGAATAAAGAAAGATGTAGAGGAGGCCGAGCTCAGGATAAGTTCAGAGGACAAGGAGTTAGCAATCTGGTACATGTCAGGGAGCCATGGTGGTAAGTTGGATTCATATTGGAGATGCAAAATCTATCTTTAAAAAAAAAGGAAGAAGTCTATACTTAATCCTGTAGGTGTCACAGATATTTAGTTGAGGAGAGATGAAAATAAAGTAGTGCTTTAGGGCAATTACTGTGGTGGCTAGGGTGGGCAGGGATAGCATGGGGGTAAAAGGAACAGGTGAGGGTGATGGCAGAGCATCACAAAAATCTTCCCTGACCCACAATGAATCTCTGCATCACATGCAGTAAAGGAAGAACTTCCCTTCTAGCACTTACATATTCAGCATTTTCTCTTAGCCCAATTCGGTTTTGGTGAGCCTCTCTTTTCCAAGCATGACTCCTGGCTCCTCATCTGGCCTCGAGAATTCCAGGGACTATATAGTGCATGGGATCACAAAGAGTCGGACACGACAGAGCAACTTTAACTACACTTCCTGAGAACAGGGGCTTTATTTCTTCTTTTCCTCTTCCTCCTCTCTGTGCCAGCAGCCCAAATGCCCTCTCTGCTATGGCCAGCCATAGTCCTCACTCAGGATGGAAAGACTGGAACTTTCTTTCTGCTTTTGTTTAACCACTTTTCAACATCAATCTAGGACATCCACTTAATTCAGAGGGTTAAAAATAAGTAAATAAATAATTGATAAGCAGATGAGGGAGGAGAAGATGTACCTGTGTCATAATGAAAAGCCAAGCTTTGATTATGATCCTTTAAAGAAAAATGCAAGACAGCATTCATTGAACATTATTATATATCTTGTATTTCACATGTGTTATCTCATTGCGTTCAGTTGGCAATCCGATGAGATAGTTACTGTTATTTACAGGTGAGAAAACTGCATAGAAAAGTTCAATAATTTGGTCAATAGTCCATAACAAGTGACAGAGTCAGAATTTGAATGACGTCTCTCTGCCCATAATCTTAACCACTGCTTGTGGACCTAGATGTTGTTGTTTAATCGGTAAGTCCTTTCCGACTCTTTGTGACCCCAGCCCACCAGGCTCCTCTGTCCATGGGATTTTAGTTCCTCAACCTGAACCCTTCTGCAACACAAAGCCACTGTTGCTTGAATGTTTACTGAAGGAGTTGATCTCATCAGGGTAAGACTTTGTTCAGTTCAGTTCAGTCGCTCAGTCATGTCCAACTCTTTGTGACCCCGTGGACTGCAGCATGCCAGGCTTCCCTGTCCATCACCAACTCCCAGAGCTTACTCAAACTCATGTCCATCGAGTACGTGATGTCATCCGACCATCTCATCTTCTGTCATCCTCTTCTCCTTCTGCCTTCAATCTTTCCCAGCATCAGGGTCTTTTCAAAGGAGTCAGTTCTTCACATCAGGTGGCCAAAGTATTGGAATTTCAGCTTTAGCATCAGTCCTTCCAATGAATATCCAGGACTGATTTCCTTTAGGATGGATTGGTTGGATCTCCTTGCAGTCCAAGGGACTCTCAAGAGTCTTCTCCAACACCACAGTTCAAAAGCATCAATCTTTTGGTGCTCAGCTTTCTTTATAGTCCAACTGTCACATCCATACATGACTATTGGAAAAACCATAGCTTTGACTAGATAGACCTTTGTGGGTAAAATAGGTTGGTCATAACTTTTCTTCCAAGGAGCAGGCGTCTTTTAATTTCATGGCTTCAGTCACCGTGTGCAGTGATTTGGAGGCCCCCCCCCAAAATAAGTCTGTCACTGTTTCCATTATTTCCCTTTCTATTTGTCATGAAGTGATGGGACTGAATGCCATGTTTTCTGGATGCTGAGTTTTAAGCCAACTTTTTCACTCTCCTCTTTCATTTTCATCAAGAGGCTCTTAAGTTCTTCTTCACTTTCTGCCATAAGGGTGGTATCATCTGCATATCTGAGGTTATTGATATTTCTTCTAGAAATCTTGATTCCAGCTTGTGCTTCATCCAGTCCAGCATTTCTCATGATATACTCTGCATAAATAAGCAAAGTGACAATATGTAGCCTTGATGTACTCCTTTCCCGATTTGGAACCAGTCGGTTGTTCCATGTACAGTTCTAACAGTTGCTTCTTGAACTGCATACAGATTTCTCAGGAGGCAGGTTAAATGGTCTGGTATTCCCATCTCTTTCAGAATTTCCACAGTTTGTTGTGATCCACACAGTCAAAGGCTTTGGCATAGTCAATAAAGCAGTAACAGATGTTTTTCTGGAACTCTCTTGCTTTTTCAATGATGCAACGGATGCTGGCAATTTGATCTCTGGTTCCTCTGCCTTTTCTCAATCCAGCTTGAACAGCTGGAAGTTCATGGTTCATTACTGCTGAAGCCTGGCTTGGAGAATTTTGAGCATTACTTTGCTAGTGTGTGAGATGAGTGCAACTGTGCAGTAGTTTGAGCATTCTTTGGCATTGCCTTTCTTTGGGACTGGAATGAAAATTGACCTTTTCCAGTCCTGTGGCCACTGCTGAGTTTTCCAAATTTGCTGGCATATTGAGTGCAGCACTTTCACAGCATCATCTTTTAGGATTTGAAATAGCTCAACTGGAATTCCATCACCTCCACTAGCTTTGTAGTGATGCTTCCTAAGGCCCACTTGACTTTGCTTTGTTACTGTGGATTAAATTGCAAAGCCCTAATATTTTCAATGCTAAATAGCTCTCAGGTGGAAAGATTTTAGCCTGCCAGACAAATGTCATTTTTTAATTAATTCCATATCACTGAAGACAACCAGACCTCCTACGTTGAATTGATGGGACTTCAGACAAAAACAAAGAAATCTGAGTGACCTAAAAAAAATTGACAATTTCTATTAGGCTTATTTGAAACAGGGGAATTGTCAGGTCTCCTTGGAGCCTCAGTGTAGTGCCCTGAATAGTAGTGAAAATTCTGTTGCTTGAGTGTCTGGCACTGTCTAAGATTTGATAGGAAGGGAGCTAAGAAAGGGAAGAGAGTGGGGCACCTGAAGTATGAGGGAGGAAGGGATGGTGAAAGGGAGGGAAGGAGAAGTTAAGGGGAAGAGAGATTTTTCTCAGTATTCTCCTGCCTTGAGAATGATGCTTTTAGCTTTTGGTGAATTAACTAAGTTAGAGCCTCCTTTGGTTCAGTTGAGAAGGCAGTATGATAGGATGGAAAGATCGTGGATTCTTAAGGGAGGCATGTTTGGATTTCAAGTCCTGGTTTTCCCACTGCCTGCATAACTTCTGAGTCTCCTGAAATAAAATAGCTAATTTTTTAAGGATTGTTTTATATATATGAGAGGGTGAGAAGTGGAATATTTCCTGCCATATCACTAACAAAGGATTTCAAAGTCATCAGAGATTGGAGCCCACCAAGGTGAGCCCCTGAGTCTAAGGAAACTCAGAAAAGAAAATACCTGCCACCTACCAGCCATCAGTCTGCAGCCACTCCTTGCTGCCACTCCCTGCAGTCACTCCCTAGGCTGACTGTGATGTCAAAATATAAGATACTGGCCCCAGATAGCATATCAAAAGAATGATTTCAGTGAGCCCAGATTCTTACATCTTCCCATACAAAGAAAAGCACTAAATTCCTTAACTTGGACTGTCTGGTTTTCTTTACTTAACAATCATCTTTTGATATTCTGACTACCTGCACTTCATTCCAAGTCTTCTAGAGAGCCCCTGGCTCCTCTTCTTGGCTCCTCAGAGCAGGTTTCCCAGGATAACTTGAGATGCTGCCTCCAGGCTTAAGTCCTAAAAATTCCCACTGAGTAAAACCTAATTCTCCACTTTTCAGTTCAGTTCAGTCGTTCAGTCCTGTCCAACTCTTTGCGACCCCATGAATTGCAGCACACCAGGCCTCCCTGTCCATCACCAACTCCCGGAGTTCACTCAGATTCACATCCATCGAGTCAGTGATGCCATCCAGCCATCTCATCCTCGGTCGTGCCCTTCTCCTCCTGCCCCCAATCCCTCCCAGCATCAGAGTCTTTTCCAATGAGTCAGCTCTTCACACGAGGTGGCCAAAGTATTGGAGTTTCAGCTTCAACATCAATCCTTCCAAGGAACACCCAGGACTGATCTCGTTTAGAATGGACTGGTTGGATCTCCTTGCAGTCCAAGGGACTCTCAAGAGTCTTTTCCAACACCACAGTTCAAAAGTATCAATTCTTCGGCGCTCAGCCTGATTCACAGTCCAACTCTCACATCCATACATGACCACTGGAAAAACCATAGCCTTGACTAGATGGACCATTGTTGGCAAAGTAATATCTCTGCTTTTGAATATGCTATTTAAGTTGGTCATAACTTTCCTTCCAAGGAGTAAGCGACTTTTAATTTCATGGCTGCAATCACCATCTACAGTGATTTTGGAGCCCCCCAAAATATAGTCTGACACTGTTTCCACTGTTTCCCCATCTATTTCCCATGAAGTGATGGGACCAGATGCCATGATCTTAGTTTTCTGAATGTTGAGCTTTAAGTCAACTTTTTTACTCTCCTCTTTCACTTTGATCAAGAGGCTTTTTAGTTCCTCTTCACTTTCTGCCATAAGGGTGGTATCATCTGCATATCTGAGGTTATTGATAGTTCTCCTGGCAATCTTGATTCCAGCTTGTGCTTCTTCCAGCCCAGCGTTTCTCATGATGTACTCTGCCTATAAGTTAAATAAACAGGGTGACAATATACAACCTTGACATACTCGTTTTCCTATTTGGAACCAGTCTGTTGTTCCATGTCCATTTTTAACTGTTGCTTCCTGACCTGCATACAGGTTTCTCAAGAGGCAGGTCAGGTGGTCTGGTATTCCCATCTCTTTCAGAATTTCCACAGTTTATTGTGATCCACACAGTCAAAGGCTTTGGCATAGTCAATAAAGCAGAAACAGATGTTTTTCTGGAACTCTCTTGATTTTTCAATGATCCAGCGGATATTGGCGATTTAATCTCTGGTTCCTCTGCCTTTTCTAAAACCAGCTTGAACATCAGGAAGTTCATGGTTCACGTACTGCTGAAGCCTGGCTTGGAGAATTTTGAGCATTACTTTACTAGTGTGTGAGATGAGTGCAATTGTGCAGTAGTTTCAGCATTCTTTGGCATTCCCTTTCTTTGGGACTGGAATGAAAACTGACCTTTTCCAGTCCTGTGGCCACTGCTGAGTTTTCCAAATTTGCTGGCATATTGAGTGCAGCACTTTCACAGCATCATCTTTCAGGATTTGAAATAGCTCAACTGGAATTCTATCACCTCCACTAGCTTTGTTTGTAGTGATGCTTTCTAAGGCCCACTTGACTTCACATTCCAGGATGTCTGGCTCTAGGTGAGTGATCACACCACCCTGATTATCTTGGTCATGAAGATCTTTTTTGTACAGTTCTTCTGTGTATTCTTGCCACCTCTTCTTAATATCTTCTGCTTCTGTGAGGTCCATACCATTTCCGTCCTTTATTGAGCCCATCTTTGCATGAAATGTTCCCTCGATATCTCTAATGTTTTTGAAGAGATCTCTAGTCTTTCCCATTCTGTTGTTTTCCTCTATTTCTTTGCATTGATCGCCGAGGAAGCCTTTCTTATCTCTCCTGCTATTCTTGGAACTCTGCATTCAGATGCTTATATCTTTCCTTTTCTCCTTTGCTTTTCTCCACTTTTAGGTTGTGAATATTTTTTTAAGTCCACAAGGATATAAGTTTTAAAAATTCTCAATAATAATAAGCATTAAATGAAGGCCCATTTATTCAAAGTCTTTAGAGCTACCATCTTGTATTAAAGAGGCCTCAGAATTAAACAATTTGCATAATTCACACCTTCTTTTGGAATTTCAAATCTGTTATTGCTAAGAAATAATGATTGAATTAAACTTGAATGACCTCAGATAATTTTAGTAGATGATAGTGCTCATCTAAAACAGAAACAACCGTAATGAATTTGCTGATCCATTGGGAAGAGAGAATGTTGGTGAAGTCACCAAATTGTCAGGATTTTTCATTTAGCTTTTCTAACATCATCTCGATCAGTTTTAGAGCAAAATATAATTATTTGCAACATAAGAATCACCAAGAATGTGCTAAGTTGCTTAGTTTCAAGTTAGATCTTAAGACAAGATGTGTTTGTGGGTGTGTGTGGCTGTGCAGGGTGACTTACAGGATCCTAGTACCCCAACCAAGGATTGAACCTGGGCCCTCAGCAGTAAGAGTGTGGAGTCCTAACTACTGTACTGCCAGGGAATTCCCCCCAGTTTTGTTTATTTCTGTTTTTAATATTTCTCTTTCCAAGATCTGCTGGGTTGGAAGCTTGATACTTCAAGGGTCTAGTGAGGCCAGATGTTGAGCTATAGTGCCAGGGTCTTATCCAAACAAATGACCCTATCTCTCCAATCTCTGTGGGGGATGTTGGGGGATGGGGGTAGGAATGGGGTGGGGGTGGAGGGCTAGTTCTCCAACACTAGTGTAAGCGCCTCTTAAGCAAGGCTATTGTGTTGGGCAGGGGGTGTTTTTGTTTTTATAAATTATCCCCAAGTAATGAAAACAGTTGTATATTCAATAGATATTCTTGCTGGATTTCTGAGTTCCTTAATTTCAGAGAGTGTAAAAACAATGTGCCTCCATTGTAACCAATTTCAAAACTCAGGGAATGGGCAAGATAGGTGTGCACGCGGTATCTTTTTCCTGCCCAACAGAGAACTGGTTTGTGGGGGAGGGGTGCGGAATAGAGTGGGGAGGAGGGGGTAGATATCTTTCTCTCTTCAGTACAAGTATTATCCAGAGATCGAAGCTGAACATTAATGCAATTTCTTAGGTTTCCCTGAAATTAGGAATCCTATGTGTTAATGTAAGAAAATAGCAAGACTGTCAGAGGCTCTGACTGAGGCTGCCTTCCTTACTTTTTCATTTGGTTAGAGTCAGCTCAGCCACCCCTCCTCAGGGAAATCTTTCCTAACACCTCTCCAAATACTGTAGGTTAGGGGCTCAAACTTCCTTTTAACACTGTCTTCACCTCTGTGTAACACTCTCAGTCATTGATTACAAGTTGATTGCCTTGCCAGACCATTTGTTTCTCAAGAGATTTTTTTCACTCTATTTGTATAGTAGTGGAAGACCTGGTATATGATAAGCATTTGAGAACACTTTGCTCATGAAAGGAATGAAGAGGGGAAGGGAGAGAGAGAGGGGGAGGGAGAGAGAGGAAGGGAGGGAGGGGAAGAGGAAATTCCATTCATCTCTGTCCTCATTCTCAGCCTCACTTCTCTCCCGGTCCCTACCCGCTACCCTGCTCTGCTTGATGAGGTAACAGTTTCTACCTCAGTTACCGGGCAGAGATAGGCAGTAGAGGTTCTGTGCGTTAACAGGAAAGGAAGGAAGGAAAAAAGAAACAAAATGCATTTAGCATTCCCAATTCATCAAAGTTTCTCCTTTTACTAGGTCTCTTCAATCTGGCACTGAATAATTGAGAATGGCAGAAAACCCACACAAAAATGGACAAGACTTTCATGCACCAAAATAGCATACTTTGAAAATTCTCCCATTCCAGTCAAACCTTTTGTTCATAGTCACATCTAGCTAGCTTCCTGCAAGAAAAAAGTTGTGAGTTCTAACTTTGGTTTTGATGGGAGTGGTGATTTGGGTTTTCCTTTTGTTTCGGTTTGTTCATCTGTAAAATGAGTCTGTGTTTCAAAATGTGAGTTGTAATTCATTAGTAAATTATTTTATCAATTTGGTGGGTGGTGACTGGCAATAAAATTGAAACCAGAGTGTAATGATTTGGGTAAAATAAGGATTGTTTCATAAAACATGGTTTTGGTTACATTGTATATATACCAGAGGCTTCCTGGGTGCCTCAGACAGTAAAGAATCTGCCTGCAATGCAGGAGACCTGGGTTCGATCCCTGGTCAGGAAGATACCCTGGAGGTGGGCATGGCAACCCACTCCAGTATTCTTGTCTGGAGAATCCCATGGACAGAGGAACCTGGTGGGCTACTCTCCACAGGGTTGGAGAGTCAGATACGACTGAGCCACTGACACTATAATTATGTATACTAGAGGTACTAGGTCATGGTGTAAAATGTGCTTCTTACTGTGTCATCACAGTCAAAAATTAAAAAGAAAACTGGATTGTATGATAAATGAAGCCCCTCTAATCTTAACCTGTGTGAATTTGGCAGGACTGCAATGTAATTACTCTAATAGAGAGGAACGAGGAACTGGCAAGAATTAAAGAGAGATCAGGACAGTTTACAACAGTAAACAGACTATAAGAACAGGAGGAACTGACAGAAGAGCACCATAAAGTTTCAAAATAGAAATCCTTTACAAGATTGTGCAGTTGGGCCCTTCCCACCTTCTGAGCCTTAAATCTCTGACCTGTCTGTTACTTTTATTTAATGAGTTGGGAAGAACCGTGGTATTTTCATAAATTGTTCCTTCTGGCCCCACCCCTACTCTTCTCCTCTACTTATATATAACTCATCTTCCCTCTTGGCAACTCCCCCCATCCCATCCCCATGCTCCCACATACATGTGCTCACACCTCTTTCAATTCATGTTTGTTGGTCAGTTGCATGAACCCCACACAGAGCCAAGAAGTGCGTGTCAGTGTCAGAATGTGGGGTCTAGACACACGTGGGGTGGGTAAAGACGTGGGATGATTCCCTGCAGCATCCTGAATCTTCCCAAGGACACAGATAAGTATAAATTCAAAACACGTATGTAAATCCCAAACATTGTTTCAATTCACATTAAAGGACTATATCAGTATTTATTATGATTACTTTTTAATCAAGAGGCATTATGAGCTTTAAAAGCTTGAGAATCACTGGTCAATAGAGTCAAAAGTGCCTCTCTCTCATTACCCACTAATTCCAATCACCTGTCTTTGTTTCAGGGTATTAAGGCCAGCCAGCATCAAGGAGATCCAACTAGAGAGAGATGGAAGTGGGTCTTTGAAACTCTAGTGCAGAATGACTGGTGGGAAGGGTTTGGGCCACAAAGCAAGGACAGTCTGATTTCTAAAGTCCCTCCTAGTTATTAGATTCTTAACATCTAAGATTTCTAGCATTTAATGGACAAATGAGAAATGATAGGAGGTTTAAGCAAGTACCTACATCTGTTTTGTGATTGGGGGGTCCAGCCGTAGGACAAGGAGACAAGAAAACTTTGTGTATAATTTTTGGCTACCTATTGTGGCTATGGATGCTTCTGGACAATGCTTAGCCGAAACCCGTGAAAGAATGGATTGTTCTCAGTGCTTGTGTCAGGAAAAGGTGTTAGGAACCTTTGCTCCAGATTCTCTAGCAAACTCTGAGTCACAGCTGGAAATTAGAGGTGGGTGGGCCAAATCCTGGCTTCCCAGGGTTTCAGTTCTTTGCAGCTGACCAATCAGATGACCTTTGACATCTGGCTTGATCTCTGTGTCTCATTCCTTTTTTTTTTTTTCTGTTAAATGAGTACGTTTAAAAGTAGTGGTAGTAGTAGAAAAAGTAGTAGAAATGGAAGAAGCAGTAAATATTATTCTCATTTTATATATTAGAAGAAAGCTGAGGCACAGAAAAGTTAAATACCTTGCCCCAGGGTACCGAGGTATTTGTGTACGTGACTGAGTCTGCAAACGCCCGGAGTCTGTGTGACTTCAAAGTGACTAATTGGTATTGGTTGCTGGGAGCTGGGGTGAAAGAGGCTGAGGAGAAAGCTGAAGATTGGTCTGGCCCCGCCCTGGAAGAGTATTGGAATGGTGCTGAGTCACAGCTCTTCTAAGTTCCCACTCTGAAAATGTCTATAGCCTAGAGCCAGAATCCTCAAATGTTTTTGCTCCTGTATCTTTCTGAAGGAGGTATGAACAACTGTATCTCTTCGTACATTTTTTTCTTTTTCAGCCACTCAGTTGAGCCTGACTTTTGTGACTCAACTGACTGTAGCCCACCAGTCTCCTCTGTCCATGGGATTTTCCAGACAAGAATACTGGAGTGGGTTGCCATTTCATTTTCCAGGGCATCTTCCCACCCAAACCTGAGTCTCCTGCTTGGCAGGCAGATTCTTTACTACTGAGCCACCAGGGAAGCCCTCTTTATATACATTTTAAACTTGACATCTAACATTTGTCACTGTAAGCTTAAAGAGTTATGAGTTGTGACTTGAGGGCTTAGTTGCAATGTGGCATGTGGAATCTTCCCCAACCAGGGATCAAACCTGTGTGGAAGGCAGAGTTCTATCCACTGCACCATCAGAGAAGTCCTGAACTCATATTTTGATCCCTCTTTCGCGCAGTTTTTTTTTTCCTTAAAAAAAAATATGATTATATATGCCCACATAGCAATGAAGACCAAGCAGAAAAATAAATGAAATTAATTTTTTTAATGTATTATTTATTTATTTGGTTGCACCGGGTCTCAGTTGCAGACTGTGGATCTTTTAGTTGTCAAACTTGGGCCCCTTGCATCATTGGACCACCAGGGAAGTCCCAACCTTGTCTTAATATAATTTGGTAACAAAGTATTTTATTAATTCTCTGTTATACATACTTTTCTGTCAGAAAAAAACACATCAATTGACATTCATTTAAAAGTATTTCCAATGACAGAAGCTTCTAATTAAAAAAAAAAGTACTGTTACTAGTACATTTATCAAAACAACAGATATTACAAATCTTTATAATTAGCATTATTTCACTTCTTAAGAAGTGAAATGTCAGCATTATTTCACTTCTTAAGAAGTGAAATTTTATTGGGAATTTGTCTCTTCGGGAGATGGAAAAAATGGGGAGGTGTTTATGGTTCCTTGGATTAAAATAATTGTGGGATTGTCCCTTTGAAGTCCCAGAGGATTTTATACCCTAGAGCAATGAATGCATCATTTAACAGGATTAGGGAAGAGGGAGAGGTAAATTTTTTTCCCCTGTAAAATGGCAAGAGGGCAGTTGCGAAAGAGATAGGAAAAGAAAACGAGGGTTGCAGACGCCCTCTGAGGCACGCCAACTTTATGGAAGAACACGAATGAAAACAGTGGGCCTGGAAATTGAGTCCTTCAAAACTATCCGTGGTCCTATACCCTTCTTAGAGGGGTATACCATGCTGGAACCCCTAGCAGCCCCGCGGGTCTCTATGTTAATTGGACCCCCTCATGAGCCCAGGGGAAGAAACTGGGTCATGGTAGCAGTAACCAAGCAAGGCTCTTTGCTCCCTACTCCGAGGAAATGGCAGCCCACTCCAGTGTTCTTGCCTGGAGAACCCCAGGGACGGAGGAGCCTGGTGGGCTGCCGTATGTGGGGTCGCACGGGGTCGAACAGAGTCGCACACGACCGACGCGAGTCAGCAGCAGCAGCCGCCAGGGTCTTTAAACAACATGACCTCTCCTTCGTGATCTTCCTGAGTCATTCTGGAGTCACTGGGAGTGGCTTTCTTGTGCTCACAAACCGATCTTCTGGGCTCTTTTGTGGTTTCTGCCCGTTTGCTAATCTCCTAAAGCCTGGCACAGCCAGCTGCTAGCCCTTTAGCTGCCAGAGCCAAGTAAAGGGTCACGCGAAGAAGCTGAGCATCAGTCCTCTAGACCCATCGATCTCCTCTGGCTCGCACCGTGGCCTCCCGAGGGAAGATCGGCCCCACCCCCAACCAGTGTCTTCCCGGGCAGAGAGAAGGTCTTGGCAGGGAAAGTACTTCCTGCTGACAGTTATTAACAGGAGTTTGTGAAACTAATCTTCCCATTTGGTCTCCCTTTTGGTTCCGGAGTGGTGATAAATGCCCAAAGTGGGCTGAAATACCAGGTGCTCTGAAAGAGGACCCTCATCCCAGCATGCCTTTTATATTTCAGCATTTCCCATCCCAAGTGATGGCTCTTACCCTTGACCTTTTGTCTCCTTGGTGAACTCATACTGACCCTTCCCATCTCAGGGCAGTCTCTCTATTTTAGGATGACTTCCCTTTCCTCTGATGGCTTCAAGGTTGTTGTTGTTGTTGTTGTTGTTTTGCTATCTCTCTGCTCATTTTGGTACGTTTGCTCTTACATATTACATTTCTTTCTCTCCAATTAGCCTATGGGCTCCTTAAGGACTAGGACTGGGTTTGCTATACTTTTCTCTGTCTTGTTATCTTTTGGTGCAGAAACAGAAGCCAGTGGCTCTCCTTAAAACACTCTAAGTGTCTTTGGGTGCTCAGCTATCTGGAGAATAACCAGCTTATTCCACAAACTTCTGTAACTATAGAGAAGTTTGAAGGATGCTAAAGGTAGGGGTCAGAGGCCTCTGGGCCACAAGCTGTTGAACACAGCCGTGGTAGATACAGCATGCAGACAGAATCTCCATTCCCTGCCTACTGTGAAGCAAGGGCCTGTGGGGTTCTCCTGCTTTGGGGGATGAGATAAACAGTTAATAGAGAACCAGCCTATTATTTGAACTCATCCCCCTCCAAACAATGCTCTGCTTGATAAAGTCTCTGATCCTTTTCCAAGGGGAGGCAAGGTCAGGAGGCTGAGCGATAAGATCTTCTGGCCTGGATTTGGAAGGATCTGGACTGTTCTAGGGGAATTCACCCTATCAGGATTTTATTCAGAAAAGCCCCTAACTCAGATCTGTAGTCTATTCACTGCATTTGGTGTACAACAGTGCTACTCAAGATGTGATCTACCACTAGCAGCATGAAAATATCTTGGGAGTATGAAGAGTGTAAATTTTGGGCCCCTCTCCAGACCTACTAATCAGAATTCCTGGGTGAGGCCCAGGAAGCCGCGCTTTAACAAGCTCTCCAGATGATGTTTCTGTATACTGAAATTTAGCAAGTACTTGTATTGGATACACACACACATTCCTTCTCTGGCTCTCTCTCTCTCTCTCTCTCTCTCTCACACACACACACACACACACACACACACAGCTGCCTATAGCTGCTAATGCCACTTGGTCATTTCCCTGTGGTTTCCCTCATCAGGGCCCTGGGATTTGTTTTTCTCCACTGTGGACCTTGTTCATTTCCTGCTGCTTCCCAGAGGTTGGGAGAGGAAAGCGAGGGAGCCTGAAGGCAGGAGGGAGGGGGAAGGGGTTAGCTGAGGCAGTGAGCTTTCACGAATGAAAAGGAAAATGCTTAGTGACAATGTTCCTTTGTGAAGAGGTAGCTTTATGTTGATGGAGCTGCAAGTCATTAGCGATCTGGGTGCGCGCGAGAGGCGGGAGCTGACCCGGTCATTCTCCAGGGACAGATCGCCCTCTGCTGCCAACGGATAAATAATACTCTGGCACTCTGGGGCAGCCAAGGAAAAGAGAGAGTCCCTGGGGCTGGGGTGGGAGAGAGGACGTGACTAAGGCCAAGAGGTCACAAAGTCACCACTTCAGGCAGTAGATGAATCTTGTTCCAATCTTGTTTGCAGGAAGGACGCAGAAGCCAATTCAGTGCGTGTTTCCAGGACCCATTCAACAAATAGCCGAGTTCTGCCAAGATCTCTGCCGGCTCCCATGATTCCAAGCTCTCAGCTTGACTTGGCTCAGTGGACACTCATTCCCCATTACCTCACCTTGAAAGGAAAAGAAGGGGTGTTTAAAATAGGAAGAGGGATTACAAAAATAAGAAGTTTCCTGCACTCCCCCTCCCCCCGCCCCGTGAGGGCATCTTGGGGGAGTCAGTCAAGCCTCAGACTTTTTTCGAAAAATCTCATTTTCTCAGAATCTCTCATTTCCTTTTGTCTCCACGAAAGCGTTATGTCTCTCCATCTTCAGACTTTTTCGAAAAATCTCATTTTCTCAGAATCTCTCATTTCCTTTTGTCTCCATGAAAGCATTATGTCTCTCCATCTTCTCTTACGAGGGAACACTTACCCTGCAAATGTGGAATCAGCCCTTCTTTATTGCCCCATTTTATTGCTGTTGGGAATTATGGGTCATGTGGGTCACTGGTGAAGAGAGCAAAGATTTGTTCCCAGAATAAAAGCTCAGGCACAGCAGTTGCTCCTGCCAAGCACGGGCAGTGACCCGTTTCCTCCAGGTTCTTGTTTTTGCTACTTCCCAGCTGTGACTGGAGCTGGGTACCAGTAGACCATCAACCCTGTATCTCCAAGTCTTAGAACTTCTATAGACTGTAGGACTCCTGCTGGGGAGATCCCATGAGGGTCTGGTCTAGAAAGTTACTTAAACTGCCCTAAAGGGGTTAAGGTGGAGTGGAGGAAGGGAGGAGAAGGAAACAATGGGAGACGAAGGGTAGGGGTGAAATGAGAACAGCAAAATTTCCAAAATGTTCTGGTATCTCGGAACATTCTGGCTTTTCCCCAAAACATCTTCATGTGCACAGTAAGTCTGTGTAGTTCCAAACCCTTCAACAAAACCAAGTCATAGGTAAACTTTTGGTTGTTTGCTTGGTTTTTGGTCTGTGCTGTGCTTAGTTGCTCAGTAGTGTCCTACTCTTTGTGGTGGAATGTAGCCCGCCGGGCTCCTCTGTCCATGGGGATTCTCCAGGCAAGAATACTGGAGTGGGTTGCCCTGCCCTCCTCAGTTTTTGGTCTGCTTGGGACCAAATATCTTTTGTAAGTTGCTTCAGTTGTGTTCGAATCTGTGCGACCCTATGGACTGCCAGGCTCCTCTGTCCATAGCATTCTCCAGGCACAAATACTGGAGTGGGTTGCCATTCCCTTCTTCAGGGGATCTTCCCAACCCAGGATGAAATATGCATCTCTTATGTCTCCTGCATTGGCAGGGATGTTCTTTACCACTAACGCCACCTGGGAAGCCCTGTCTGGATCTTCAGATAATCACACTTGGATGACCCCCGGATATATGCTGGTTATCTATTCATATTAAAGTCAAAGCACCTTATACGCTGCCTTGTGGTTATGGTACTTGGCGGACAGTTTCATCCCTCATAAGTAATCTACTTTGTTGTGGGTAAGGTTGGATCTCTGGAGCAGTTTTGTGCCTGGAGTTGGCCCAGAACTCCAGGTACCAGGGGCATTATCATAAACACTTTGGGTGGTGAGAGTGATCTAGTCTCTGCAAACGTAGGCAGGTCGGGAGTTTGGGAGAGTAATGGTTCATAGAGGGCGTGATTGTAACAACATATGGTGGTGAATTGTAACCAGAATTATTGTGGAGATCTTTTCACAATATGTACAAATAGTGAATCATTATATTGTATACCTAAAATAAATATACTGTTCTATATATGCCACTTATATCTCAATTAAAAAGTAGAGAGTGTGAGTAGCTACATAATTTGCAAGACTCAAGGCAAAATGAAAACTCAGGGCCTCTTGTTCAAAACTGTATTAAGAATTTCAAGATGGAAACAATAAGCATAACATTGTAAAGCAACTATACTCCAACACAAATTACTTAAAAAACCAAAACAAACAAACAAAGAAAGATGGCAACAGCAGAACATTTAATGTGGGGCCCTGGTAAGCATGGGGCTCTGTGTGATTGCACAAGTTGAAGGCCATGGCGCCAGCTCTGGTAGAGGCTCCCCTTGTGAGTGTGTGGACTAACAAATTCAGAAAGCTGAGGTATGTCCTCTCCAGTTTAGGTGTCTCTACATTTTAGTGTCATGCCTCTCGTGAGACTCAAATCTTCGGTCAGACATTTTTTTGACACTCACATGCTGGTCTTCTCTGTGCTTTGGGGAGGGAAGGATGAAGCTTATGTCCATGTTGGGGAGATACGCCTTGGGGAGAGCAGCAGCAGTATCCAGCATCAGGGAGGAGACAGTCCAGTCCCCGGATGGCATCTCGTGGTCTGGGAGATGTGGAGCAGCAGCAAAGGTGGCAAGTGTACTTGGGGAGGAAACCTGCAAATGCCAGGATCATGTTGGGTTTCTTCTGTGATTCCTGCTACAAACAAACAAGAAAGAAAACTGAGATCCAGTGGGAATCAGCTACTCACATTCTAGAGAAGACGACTTGTAGTCATGGTTCAGTTCAATTCAGTCGCTCAGTTGTGTCCGACTCTTTGCGACCCCACGAACTGCAGCACGCCAGGCCTCCCTGTCCATTGCCAACTCCCAGAGTCTACCCAAACTCATGTCCATTGAGTCGGTGATGCCATCCAACCATCTCATCCTCTGTTGTCCCCTTCTCCTCCTGCCCTCAATCTTTCCTAGCATCAGGGTCTTTTCCAATATAGTCAGCTCTTTGCATCAGGTGGCCAAAGTATTGGAGTTTCAGCTTCAACATTAGCCCTTTCAAAGAACACTCAGGACTGATCTCCTTTAGGGTGGACTGGTTGGATCTCCTTGCAGTCCTGGAGTCATGGTAACATGTATATTAGAGAGGTGTGACTTTATAGTTTTGGGCTAATGAAGTCTTGGGACACTTTGGGTTGCATAATCAGACATAACTGGTCTGACATGCCTTGTAGTTTAGTCTCATCTTTTAATTTTCTACTTATTGAGAGAGTCAATTCCTAGGCAGGTTGAAAGAAGTCCGGGGTCCCCGAGGAGGAGAAATGGGTCTGGGGCTCTCAAAGCAGAGATAGGGGGCTGGAATTCTTAAGGAGAAGGAAAGGCAAACATCTTTCTTTTCCTCTACACTCCTTAGTCACATAAAATGATTTTTTCTTTAAGCCCAAAACTGACACAACAAACAACTCAGTTTAAACTACGGATTATATAACAACAATGTATCCTGCTTGAGGACAGTTTCTCCTTCCTGAAAACCTTCTGGCTAATCCTGTTATTTTAAAATGTAAATTATGGGACTGAGTCTAGTAAGATCTTTAATGCATTCTTTTGATTTATTGTAATAACTAATTTAAAAACACTAACACTAGTGAGGGGGGCACTCTCTGTCCCCCTTCTGATGTCTATGTCAGAAGCTTTCTCTGTCCTTTTTCTTACTTTAATGACACTCTGCTACACAAAAGCTCTTGAGTGATCAAGCCTGGTCCAGAGATCATGAATCCGACATCGTTCATCGTAAGCTATCGTTACCACCTAGCCCCCAGCTGCCTTTAGTGGCGGGAAGTCCAGTATCTCCTTGGAGACCTTCCCGTCCCCTTTGGAATTGTTTAGGAAAAGGCGGCTCCTGCAGGTCTGGCCAGGTCCTTGCTTGGAGGGAGAAATAGCAACTGGGGGAACTTGAGAGAGTGGAGGAGAAGATGCCTGGTCATTCACTGAAACCAAGGAAGCAGCACCCCTCAAGTTCTTCTTGTGATTTCCTTCCCCTCTTAGGCAGAATCGGGGCTGTATCTGTGGGTGAACGAGCCAATTACATCCTTCTTGACTTTTTTCTCCTCAGAATTAGGATACCCAGATGAGTTTTCAAAACCTCACTTTTCAGTGACATCAGACTAATTAAAATATCAAGACCTAAGCAAAACACTGATGACATTTCATATTAAGGAAGTTAACAGAATATATAAAGATACGTTTAAAATGTGTGTTTTGAAAATGAAAGTGTTAACCTCTCAGTCATGTCCCACTCTTTGCAAACCCATGGACCGTAGACCGTAGCCTGTACCCTGCCGGGCTCCTCTGTCCATGGGATTTCCCAGGCAAGAATACTGGAGTGAGTTGCCATGCCCTCCTCCAGGGGATCGTCCCAGCCCAGGGATCAAAACTCTGTCTCCTGTGTCTCTTGCATTGCAGGGAGATCCTTTCTGTCAGAGCCACAAGCATAAGGAAGTTAATAGAATATTAACATATTAAACATATTAAAATGTGTTCAAAATGTGTATTTTAAAATGTGTTTAAAATATGTATCTAAAATGGTTATAAGTCTCAGTAATTAAAATTGCAGTTTGGACTGATAATTCATTGTTACAGATTCTTTCTTTTAAGGAAGGTGACAAAATACATATTGATAGGGAAATGCACCTCTATCTTAATTCCCGATTCTCCCAGGGGCTCTTGGGGAGTACGAAGAGAAAAGAGCTCTCTAAGTGGCCCTGAAAGGTTGGCTCTGGGGAGAAAGCTCACTGGTTAGCAGAGCACAGTCAGGAGTCTGTCTTTGTAGAGAAGGCCTAGTGTTGAGTTAGCTGGTGAGGAGGTCAGTTGTTTTGCATAGCAGAGATAGGGGAACAGGTTTCTGAGAGGTCAAAGGAAGGGGAAGGGGGTTTGAAAACTGGATAAGCAAGGAGGCTTTGGGGAAGAAATAATGTCTCCTCAAGTGTTCAGTAATGTCTACTACACACATGCACGCCTTGGGCTAACAAGGAAACAACAGATAATACTTGCTGTGTATCACATGCTATTCTGAGTACTTGACATATACAAACTTATTTAATCCTCACAATAATCTTATGAAGACAGTACTGTTATCCCATTTTCATGGATGAAAAGCCTGAAGCACAGAGAGGGTAAACAAATAGCCTAAAATCATTCATGGTTATTTTGAAATATCACTAGAAATTAATATGCTTTTATATTTACTTAAATGCAAGTAATTCAAAAGGTTCAAAAATTATACATCAAAATACCTGATGAATGAATTTTAAGTTGTCACCTTTAAAATTAATGGAGAGATGTAATAAGGACGAGTGTGGGCCAGGACTGACTTTTGTTGATTTGGCTGTTTTGTTTTTTCTTTTTCACACTAAAGAGGCACTGAAACCAAAACTCCAGACACGCAGCCACTGTAAGGTAAAAGGGTCTAGTGTAGCAAGTATAAAGACACGAACAATGCTGTGAAGAAATTGAAGTCAGAGCAAGTAAGGAGCTGGTTAATGAGCTTTTAAAAAATGTTCCTCCCAAAATTCTTTTAAAGAGTGCCCCCAAAATTTCTAGGCCCAGGGAATTATATTCCATAGTAGTAAAATAATTTGTTGATGGTATCATGGATCTACCAGCAATTTTTTATCTTTGAGCATAAAGTTACAAATATTTTAACTTTAAAAGAACCCTTGAGAAGTTATGGCAAAATGAAAGGGTGTCAGAAGGGAAGAAACATGAAAATATCAATTCCATAAATGAGAAAGGGGCAGATTTCAGAACCTCAGTAGCAGGATATTGATCACAGGAAAAAATAAATCTCAGGATAGTGTATTAAATAGTTATATTGATACTTCATAAAGACAGATGTTATCACTTGGAATGAGTTTTCTAGGAATATTTCTTATCAAATTGTCTATTTTATTTTATGATAAAGTTACTAGATGTGTGAATTCGGGCGATGCAATAGTTTCACTCTATCTTGATTTTAGCAAGACATTTACAGAGTTCATTGATATTATTATGGAAATGATGAAAAATGTGACAAGATTCTAATATGGTATGCTAGGTTGTATGGGTTAAACAGCTCATGTCAATGTGAACTGATTCAGGGTTTTGGTCCTGTCCTCCTTGGTATTTTTATCAAGGGCTTTAGAAAGTGTTTTTATCAAATTGGTAGATGACAAATTTGGGAACAGTATCTAATGAATTAGCTAACAGGGCCAAGATTCAAAAAGATTTTGTTATTTTGGAATAATTACCCCAAATCAATGAGAATATTGCATCCTGTAATTAAGTCTAGAAACAGATTGAACAGGTATGAGATTTTGAATGAATGATTCTAAAGAAAATCCTGTGGAAAACCCTGAGGGGAGGGGATCTTCATTTTTTTTTAGCATGACTACTAAAAACAGACAAAAAATAAAAGAAATTCTTCCTGGAGTGGCCATATCTGGAGCCTTGTATGTGGTTTGGTGGATGTTCATTTAGGCAAATCTTTAAAGAACAGGAGGATATTCCATGATAATAACACTGTTCTCATTTAATCCTTGCAACAGTCTTACTTGATAGCTCTTACTATCTTCATTTCACAAATGAAGAAACTGGGACATAATAAGAGTAAACATTTGCGCCATATCACACAGCTATAATTAGATTGAACACAGATCTGGCAGGTTATTCCACACATATGCTTAGCCACCATGCATGCTGCTTTTCAGAATGACCAGGTCAGTGTGGTCCTAAGTTAAACTCTGACTTAACACAAATAGTTAGTGAGTCTAGGTCTGTATTTTCAAATATTTTCCAGTTTCATGTGGAAAACTTGGCTCCAGAGGGCATGATTAAGACAAAAAGTATAGTCAATATCTGCTGTATGTAAGGAAAGACTTTATAATCATTAGAACTTTCCAAAAATGAAATGAGCTACTTAGAGAAAAATTTTTTTTGTTTGTGTGTGTGTGTGTGAGAGAGAGTCCAGGCTCTAGGTGCTAGAATATGGCAATGATCAAAATTCCTACCCTGAGGGAGTTTCTTGTCAGTGTTTCAATTTCTTGCACAGTGTATTCAGGATGACTGGTGCCTATCCAAATTCTTCCCAGAAGTGATGGTGTTTGAGTTGGGTCTGTATAAGGTGGGAACTTGGGAACATGGACTGGTGAAATCAAAGTCTGCAGGCAACTCAATGATTCTTGTTTGTAAATGTTTAGATAATTTGATGCTTAGGATTTTATGCAAATATTAGCTAAACATACTAAAAAGAAACAGTATTTTTGAAAAATATTTGAAAATGCAGACTCAGACTCTTTAACCATTTGTGTTAAGGCACAGTTTAACTTAGGACCGCACTGACCTGGTCATTCTTCTGAAAGGTAGCATGCATGGTGGCTAAACATATGTGTGGGATAGCCTGTCAGATCTGTGTTCAATCCACGTGTTATCACTATCATTCACAGTTGTTGCTGTTGTTGTTTTAACAGTTGTTCAAGTCAGACTGGCTTTTATGTCTACACAGACCTGTACACAAACATTCAGAGCAGTTTTATTTGTAATAGAAAAAAACTGGAAATATCTCAAATGTCCATCAATAATGGATGGATAAATATATCGCTGCTGCTACTGCTGCGGCTGCTAAGTCGCTTCAGTCATGTCCGACTCTGTGCAACCCCAGAGATGGCAGCCCACCAGGCTCCCCTGTCCCTGGGACTCTCCAGGCAAGAACACTGGAGTGGGTTGCAATTCCTTCTCCTATCTATAGCATGGACTATTACTCAGCAATAAAAAGGAACAAAATATTGATGTATACAATAACATGGTGGATAATTATAAAATATAATTATAAAATAATTATATTGCATGGAATAAGCCGGATTCACCCCCCCACAAAAAGAGTACTTTTTGTCCTATTTAATTTATGTAAAACTCTAGAATATGTAAGCTAATCTATAGTGATAGAAGGCAGATCTGTGGTTTCCTGTAGACAGGGTTGGGGAGTGGGGGAGTGAGGGATGGATTACTAAGGAACAGAAGGAAACTTAGGGAAAGCCATGGATGGTACATTATCTTGATCATGGTTATGGCTTCACAGGTATATACATGTGTTAAAACTCACCAAGTCATACTCTTTAACTAAAGGCAGTTTATGATTTGTCAGTTAAACCTCAATTAAAGCTGAAACTAAAAAAAAAAAAAAAGAGTGTGAAAGGAAATACAGGAAGCAATAAGCAATAATTACCTCTTAAGTTAGGACTAGGGAGGTGATAATTTATTTTCTCCTTTTTGTGCTGTTATGAAAAAAAAAAAGGAACTTAAATGTTTGAAAAATAAGACCACACAAGCCAAAAAAAAAATCAGGTGGTTTTGAGCCCAGAAATTAATGGATTTGGGGAGACCTCAAAATGGTTGCATGCAGAACAAAAAGGGCCACTGTAAGAAGCTGTTCAGAGGTGGCCTAATTACTAGAACTGCAAAGGCTGAGCTATATAAGCTCCCTCAGAGGCCTCACATTCCTCTTCCCTTGGGGTCAAAGTCTTTGGGATTCAGCAGTAATCAGAGAATAGCATTCTGCCTCTCTGGGATTAAATTAAAGGTCTTTAAGAAATCTGACTATTGTTCACTTTCTGGAGAAAAAAAGTTATTTATCTGGCTGCGTTGGGTCTTAGTTGTGACCTCGGGACCTTCACTGCATCCTTTGGGACTTTTCTTTGCTGCACAGACTCTCTAGTTGTGCTGCATGGGCTTAGTTGCCCCAAGGCATGTGGGATCCTAGTTCCTAGACCAGGGATCCAACAGAATCCCCTGCATTGCAAGGTGGATTCTCAACCACTGGACCACCAGGGAAGTCCCTATTGTTTACTTTCAACAATGTGCTTAGAACATGCAAGGGACTGGGATGGTACTAATTTTGCTGTTGGTTGTAATCATTGTCATAGCTATCCTGTGCAAAGCCCTCTGCCAGAGGACTTTGTTTAATTTTAATAGTCATCTATGATATGGATATTATTTTTAAATCCCCATTTTACAATGAAGAAATTGAGGCAGAGAACACTCTCTTATCCAAGATAACAGAGCTAATAAGAGGAGGAGCTGGGATTTTAAACTAGGCAATCTCCCTCTAAAACCAGTTTACCGAGCCACCAGTTTATACTGCCTCTTTAGGGATACTGAAATGAAAAAAGACAGAAGCCCTGCTCTTGAGGTGCCATGGCCACGTGGGGAAGACTGGCACAGAAACACTGGACCCTAGCATGTGAGAAGCACTATGGTGAAGGTGTGTACAACAGAGTGTAGCAAAAAGACCAAAGAAAGCCTCCCTGCCCTGCCTCTGAAAAATGGGGGCAGTGGCCTTTGACTTGCACCTTGAAGGTGGATTTGCCATGTGGAGGAGGGAAAGAATATGGCAACAAGGGGAACTGCTCCTGTATAAGGTATTGGCGAATGAAACATGAAAGCATATTGGGTTTGCATGTGTGCTCATCGTGTCTGACTCTTTGCACCCCATGGACTGTAGCCCACCAGGCTTCGCTGTCCATGGAATTTTCCAGACATGAATACTGGAGTGGGTTGCCATTTCCTACTCCAGGGAATCTTCCCCATCCAAGGATTGAACCCACCCATACCTCTTGCACTTCCTGCATCGGCAAGCAGATTCTTTACCACGGCGCCACCTGGGAAACCCCATACTGGATTTGGAGAATAGCAAATAGTTTGAAGAGAGAATAGGGTAGTGCAGAGGGAGATGAGGATAGAGGCGAGGCGGCTTGTTAAGGGTCCTTAAGGGGTGTTGAGGAGTCATGGAAAGTGTATGAGCAGTGTACTGGGGTCCGAACTGTGGTGGTGATGCTGGTGTAACTGCCCCTCGACAACTTAACAAGGAGAACCTAAGACTTTTGCCATAGGTTCAAGAGACCTGAGTTCAAATTGGTTATGACTTTGAAAGAAGAGTTTTTGCTCTGTTTACTGTTTATTTGCTTTTGCTTAGGGAAGCCTACCTTGGGCTATGGGTTCTAGAAAGGGAAGGAAGAGGCTCTAGCAAAATACTTGTTATTTTCTTGTGAAATAGGAAGAAACACTAGGCATTCCTTGTCCATTGTTATTGCTACCTAAATAAGAAATACTTTTCTGGGATGCTTTCAAACAGAAAAACTAGACTTGAATGAGGAATTTATCAAGAAAAGACCCTGATGCTGGGAAAGATTGAAGGCAGGAGGAGAAGGGGACAACAGAGGATGAGATGGTTGGATGGCATCACCGACTCAAAGGACATGAGTTTGAGCAAGCTCCGGGAGATGGTGAAGGACAGGGAAGCCCGGTGTGCCACAGTCCATGGTGTCGCAAAATTCGGACACGACTGAGTGACGGAACGACAACAACAAAGGAATTTATCAGTCCATGGTGTTAGAAAGTTCAGAGGCAACTTGTTTTATTTTTTATTTTTAAATTTTTGGGGTATACCATGCAGCATGTGGGATCTCAGTTCCCTGACCAAGGATTTTAACCGACATCCCCTGCACTGGAAGGCAGATTCTTAACCACTGGACCTCCAGCTGCTGCTGCTGCTGCTAAGTCGCTTCAGTCGTGTCCGACTCTGTGCGACCCCATAGACGGCAGCCCACCAGGCTCCTCCATCCCTGGGGTTCTCCAGGCAAGAACACTGGAGTGGGTTGCCATTTCCCTCTCCAATGCATGAAAGTGAAAAGTGAAAGTGAAGTCGCTCAGTTGTGTCCGACTCTTCGCAACCCCACAGACTGCAGCCTACCAGGCTCCTCCATCCATGGGATTTCCAGGCAAGAGTACTGGAGTGGGGTGCCATAGCCTTCTGGGACATCCCTAAATCCTTGATTTTCATATAACCTCATTCATGGATTTTAAGTAGCCTCCAAATCTTCACACTCATGGCAGCCTCTGTTTAAGGTGTGATTCTCAACACCTTCAGAGTTTCTGATTTCATTGGCCTAGACATCAGTAGTTTGTTTTCAGCTTACCAGATGATTATTCTAGTGAGCAGCCAGGGCAGCAATAGAGAATCATTATGCTAATCTTCGTTATTCCCACTTCTTCCGTCATAAGCTTAGTTCTTTGTACAGCTGAACTATGTTGAATATAATAAGAAGAATAAAGGCAAACATGTAAGAATTGATAATAACTACGCTTCCTGAGACTTATATGTTCCTTATAAGACTTATAAGATATTTCATTGTATTATCTCATTTCATCCTCTCAATAACAATCCTATCAGAGAATTTTATCTCTTTATCACAGATGAAGAACCTGAGGCCCAGAGAACTGAACTTGGTAGTCCAAGGTCATGCATCTAGCATGTGGTTAAGTTAGGACTTGAATCCAGATGATCTGATTCCAAAATTCCATTCACTTAACCCCTGTTACACATCGTTTGTTCCAGAACTGTGACTGTAAGCGATCTTATTTAGAGTTCCTTTCTCGACTCTTTTGAGTCTCTGACATACTTTTTTTTCCTCCTAGTTTTATTGAGATATCATTGACATATTGCACTGTATAAGTTTAAGGTTATAGCATAAGGATTTGATTTATATATATCATGAAGTGATTATCACAAGAAGTTTAGTGAACATTCTTTATCTCATATAGGTACAAAATTAAAGAAATAGGAAAAAAATTTTTGTTGTAATGAGAACTCTTAGGCTTTATTCTCTTAATAACTTACACATGTAACATACAGCACTGTTATTTTTGCCACGTTGTAGTCCTTGACATACTTTTGTCAGGAATTTGTCAGGGCTTGCCAAGTGACATTTGGGTGGGGTTTTATTTTTAAACCACCTCTTAGTGTCTCCTGAACACAATATATATAAAATCTACTACATTTTATAAACATTGTATCAGTATTATACACATAGAGATTATACCTAGTGTATGTCTGTTGGTATAAAACAGGGTGTGATCAAAATATGTGCTCACAAATTACACTTTGTGCACTTATTGTTCATACACACACACACCTATATTTTATTTACACAAATACAAAAATTGTGGATGTAGCATAAGAGGGAGAATACTGATTTGGCAGTATTTTGACTAGCACTGTGACCTTAGGCACATCGCCCAAATTTGTCAGTCTCCTTTTTATCATCTCTAAAATAGGGAAATAACGCTTGCTTTTTTAAACTGCATGATTATCTGATGATCAAATGAGATCCCAAACTTAGCAAGAAGTCTTGAACATATTTTTGTTTTTGTCGGTCAAAGAGCTGTACATTTGAACTCTAGTTAATATAGGTGATGGGTTGACATCACCTTTTACAGAGGATTGCATCTCTGTGTATGCCAGTTGATGAGCCATAAAATCCCTCTCCCTTTGTTTTTTCATTGGCTGACAAACCTTTGGAATTCTGTAGTGTGCATGGGTCAGAGGTTGTGAATTTAATAGAAAGCAGGTGAAAGGACAGGTTTCCCAGATGGTGCTAGTGGTAAAGAACCTGCCTGCTAATGCAGGAGACATAAGAGAGACTGGCTCAGGTCAACCCCTGGGTTGGGAAGATCCCCTGGAGGAGGGCATGGCAACTCACTCCTACACAGAAGAGCCTAGTGGGTCTATGGGGTCGCAAAGAGTTGGACACGACTGAAGAGACTTACTACAGCACAGCACAGGTGAAAGGACAGAAGGAAAGGAAAAAAGTGGGAGAGGTTTCTTTGGTTTTGTTTTTACTTTCGGCTGAACCATGCAGCATGTGGGATCTTAGTTCCCTGACCAGGGATGGAACCCAAGTTCTCTACAGTGGAAGCTTGAAGTCTTAACCTCTGGACCTCCAGGGAAGAGATATTTTTACAGTTTACATACTAGCACTTTTTTTTTTACTACAAAATAAGTCACTGTTGGCTAGGATGGGAGGAAATAGACCCTTTTATACACTCTTGGTAGGAGGGTGAATTGGTATTGAATTTTGGAAAGCTTGTTATCAAGTTGAAGGTCAACATATCCCTCCCATTTTATATTAGATAATAAAAAATTAAAAATGTAAGCTATAGGTATGCCAAGATTTGGCAGAAAAAGATATGAAAAGATAGACAGCAAATAGCAGTTGTGAATGGGAGATCTGGGAAGAGGAGTTTCAATTTATACTTTGTATTCTTCCATATGATTTGAACTTGACTTGAAGCATTTCTTATTTTTTGCAAAAAAAAAAAGAAGAAGAAGAAGAAGCCCAGAGCAGAAGGCAGCTAGACATGCACACATCCACTGCGCTCCCCTGTCTCTACTCCTTGGCTCCTATCAGCAAGGCAAGGCCCTCAGTCCCGGGAGGGCACTGACCCCTGCCTGCCAGGCCCTCCTCATGTTGTTTTTGCAGTCCATTACCAGCTGCTTAAGCAGCAGGTTCCCAGTGGCTGGTCAGCTGGAACTGCTTCAGAAGGACAAACAGGAAGGACACAGCTACCAGTGCAGATTATCCTGTCAGCTTTGTGGACAGCAAAACATTTTTTTTTTTTTTTAAGATCTTAAGATGTTGAGGAAAACTTCATGCTGTTAGCAACTCCCTCAAACCTCTGCCTGGAGAGGGCAGTGAGCCGGATTTAGCTTGTCCTGAAGGAACCCTTGCAGTTGTATCCAATATAAGCTTCTAGCTCCAGGTCCTGGAAATTTATCCCCTAGGCTTGCTTGGTTAGGCTTCAGCTCCACAGACTAAAGCTCATGGCTATCCTTATCTTCTATGTCAAACTGTAGTTTCCACTAGACAATAATGACATCTCACCATTTCTGCAGCTAGCCTTCTTTTAGGTAAGATGCCTGCAGGAGCTTGGAGCAAAGAGAGATTAAGGGAGGCAATGAAAACTCCTGTTCGCCACCTACCTGAGGTGTGTGCTCAGTCACTCAGTCGTGTCCGACTTTTTGCAACCCCACGGACTGCAGCCCGCCAGGCTCCTCTGTCCATGGAATTTTCCAGGTAAGAATACTGGAGTGGGTTGCCATTTCCTTCTCCAGGGGAAAAATGAATGTAAGGAATTCCCATCTCATATGGTTCTTGGGAATAATAACTGAAATAATTTTCCTAAAATAATTAAGCAGGGACTTCTTTGGTGGTCCAGTGGCTAAGACCCTGTGTCCCCAATGCAGGGGACTCAGGTCCAATTTCCTAGACAGAGAACTACATCCCACCCACCACAACTAAGAGTTCACATGCTGCCATTAAGATCCCATATGCCACAAGGAAGATGGAAGATCCTGTGTACAGCAACTGAGACTCGACACAGCCACATAAATATTAATAACAAACAAGCAAACAATAAAGTGCCCAGAGCACAGGCTTTTAGGACATGGGATGGTACAACTTGCTGATGAAAATGACCATGTTCCCTATAAAAAGGGTGAGGCTTGTAAAGCCATCCTTCAAATCCCTGCCTGCGCACTCCCCAGGTACAGAGAAAGTGAGTTGCTGGTTCCAGTTTGAAATCTTGTCCTGAACTGCTGTGCTGTAGATGTTCCTGTGTTTATCACCTTCCTTCTCACTCTCCCAGCTTCTCTCTCTCTCCCTGCCTAAGCCTCTCATTAGTCCAATTAATAAACTGCTGTTATTGTCCTCAGTTCAACCCCCCCAGGAGCAGGGTCCTCTAGGGATGGCATCACACTGGGGATGGGAGGCAGAAGGGGAGCTGCAGGGACACCCTCATTTCCATGGGGGAGTTGAACAAGGAATCAGAGTTGGCAGCAGATGGATCATCCTGGGCCCTAGTCTTTTGGTACATCATCAGGATAATCAGGGAGCACTTCATTATACAGAGAGAGTCTGACTGTTTGGAAGAGTCCCATTCAGGGACTGGAAGGTTCTGGCCTGGAGATAATGACTAGCCGGAAGCCTTTAGCTTTCTTCTGTGCACTGGCCTTCGGCTGCCCTCCGGGCACGTGCACATGCACGCACACTTTCTCACACAACCCCTGCCATACACACACACACACACACACACACACACACAGAGTTCCCTGGGCTTGTAGTCAGCTGAAGAGTTTGTGGGTGCATTCCAGGCCTGGAAGGCTGGTGAGCAGAGTCAAGCTGGAGGGCCCAGATACGCACGACTGCTCTTGCTGATTGCTGAGAATATGCAAACCCCCAGGTTCCCAAGGACCCATTAAACCGTCACTAATGCTTCACCCAGGCTTCCCAGGTGGCGCTAGTGCTAAAGAACCCGCCTGCCAATCCAGGAGAGGTAAGGGACTCGGGTTCAACCTTTGGGTCCAGAAGATCCTCTGGTCCCCTGGAGGAGGGCATGGCAACCCGCTCCAATATTCTTGCCTGGAGAATCCCCATGGAGGAGCCTGGCGGGCTATAGTTCGCCAGGGGTCACAAAGAGTCAGACACGACTGAGTGACTTAGCAGGCACACGCAGTGCCTCATCCAGAGTGGGAGTGGGTTCCCTCCCAACCCGGGAAGGATAAAGGAGCAGACCTGGGGAGTGGCCCCACTAGCTGAAAACAAGAAAATGGATTAACAGCTTACCTCAGAAGTTCCAGCAGCCCAGGGACAGTTGGTTTGTTGGGTACACAACGGAGTCAGCATTTTTAACACCCTCCCTCCTACCATCAGGGTGTGAGACTAGAGTTTATTCTGAGGATGAGGAAGCGGGGACAGTGAGGGTTGGGGGGTAGGAGCTCATGGGGAGGGGGCATGGTTTGATGGGAAGTCAGCCAAGTTACTTTCTCAACCAGTTACATCATACCTACCTGTTCGGGCATATATTTAGGGAAAAGGGAATTCAAGTCAAACTCATTCCCCTGACACTTGGCTCCTACCTGCTGCCCTGTCAGCACTCCTGTTCGCCACCTAGAATTATGAGCTTCCATGCTGGCCTCCGCCCAAGGTGAAGGTGGAGAGTGCCACATTTTCGTTCACTGCTTTGTCTCCTAATTCCCCACAACCACAAAAACACATGTACTGTGTCAGACAGACTTTACTGTAGGTCTCAAAGTGTGGCCCATGGACCAGTTACTTCAGCATCACCCAGGAACGTGTTAGAAAAGGAAATTCTCAAGTGTCAACCCACACCTACTGAATCAGAAACTCTGGGATTTGAGCATTAACAAGCCCTTCAGGTGATGCTGATACTTGCTGAAATGCAAGAACTGAAGCTATATGTTTGTGTATAACTTGAAAAAAAAAATTGCAATGTAGAAAGGTGACTAAATTAAAACAGAAATGTAAGTAGGACTGTTTGCAAGACTATGGGAATATAAAAAGGGTCTTTTATGAAGTTTCACTTCCCTCTCATGTGGCCCACATGCAGAAGTTAAAATGTTGCAAAAATCTTTTTGTGGTGTCTTTTGTAAATTCAAATTTACTATAATGTATTAAAATTTACTCTTGTATTTATGAATTTTTTTTTTCATTTTAAGATATAATTTTGTATTCAAGTGAAAAAGAGAGTCTTTACTATTCTCTTCTAAAAGAGTCTTGATTTTGCTTTTCATTTTTAGGTCTTGAATTGATTTTTGTATTAGGTTAGCCAGAAATTTTGTTCAGGTTTTTCCATGACATCTTACGTCTTAATCCCCTGTCTCTACTTTGTCCCTCTCCCCTTCACTCTCCCCACTGGTAACCACTAATTCGTTTTCTATATCTGTGAGTCTGTTTCTTTTTGTTGTATTCATGAATATGTTTTACTTGTTAGATTCCACATGTAAGTGATATTATACAGAATTTGTCTTTCTCTGTCTGACTTACTTCACCTAGCATAATGCCCTCCAAGTCCACCCATGTCGTTTGAAGTGGCAAAGTTTCACTCCCTTCTTATGGCTGAGTACTATTGCATTGCATACAGACACATCTTCTTCATCCATTCATCTGCTGATGGACACTTACCTTACTTCTGTATCTTAATGGTTGTAAATGGTGCTTCTATGAATACTGAGGTGCATGTGTCGATTTGAATTAGCTCTACACTTTTTTTTTGGTCTTGCTGTGAGGCATGCTGGATCTTAGTTCTCCAAACAGGGTTCAAACTCATGCCCACTGCAGTGGAAGTGTGGAGTCCTAACCACTGGACCACCAGGGAATTCCCCCCCAATACTACACTTTTTAATCACTACTACTTTAAAACCTATTTTGAAATCTGGTAAAGCAAGCACATATATACGAGACTTTTTTCATTATTATTTTCCCGTTGCAATACCATGTACATTTGGGAATTTTGAGGAGATTGTATTAAATCTACAAACTGACCTGGGGGAATTGACATCTTTATAACAACCATTCTTTCAGTGTAAATGCATAATAAAAACTCTCCATCTGCTTAGGTCTTTTAAAAATGGTTTTCAATATGTTTTATAATATTTGCTACATATGTATTCTCTTGCACTTCTCTGTGTGATCTAGGTACCTCTCAGCTTATCCTAAGAATCTTTTCATTTTTATTGCTATTATGAGTGCTATCTTTTGAAAATTGTATTTTATTATTGCTGACTTATTAGAACAATATTTATTTTAGTATTTTGATCTTGTAGGCACAACTTTGTTGGAATTTTTTGCTGGTTCCAATAGATTACCTGAAGATTTTTTTGGATTTTTTTCTTCAGACATTCTTATCCTCTGTGAGTAAGGTTAATTTGTTTCTTCTTTTAAAATCCTTATGTCTTTATACTGGCACACAAAAAAAGGGATGCATAGATCAAAGGAACAGAATAGAGAGCCAGAAATAAACCCATGCCCTTACGGTCAATTAATCTATGACAAAGGAGGCAAGCATATACAATGGAGAAAAGACAGTCTCTTCAATAAGTGGTGCTGGGAAAACTGGACAGTTGCTTGTAAAAGAATGAGATTAGAAAATTTCCTTATGCCATATACAAAAATAAACTCAGAAATAAAAGGACTAATGACCTAATGTAAGCATTTGCACAGCAAAGTAAACCATTGACAAAATGAAAAGAAAACCTACTGAGTTGGAGAAAATATTTGCAAATGATGTGACTACCGGGGGTTAATATCCAAAATATATAAACAGCTCATACATCTCAATACCAAAAGACCACAAACAAGCCAATAAAAAAAAGGGCTGAAGATCAGAGTAGACATTTACCCAAAGAAGGCATGAAGATGGCCAACAGGCACATGGAAAGATGCTCAGCATTGACAATCATCAGAGATATGCAGATCAAACCCATAATGAGATCACTTCACACCTGTCAGAATGGCCATCATCAAAAAGACCACAAATAGCAAGTGTTGGCAAGGATGTGGAGAAAAGGGAATGTAAACTGTTGGTGAGAATGTAAACTGGTGCAAGCACTATGGAAAACAGTATGGAGGTTCCTCGAAAAACTAAAAGTAGAGCTACCATATGACCTAGCAATTCTACTCCTGGGTATCTATCCAAAACAACAACAACAACAACAACAAAAAAAAAAAAAAACTACCCACAAAACACTAATTTGAAAAGATACCTGCACTGCAATATTCACTGCAGCATTATTTACAATTACTAAGATATGGAGGTTACTGAAGTGCCAACCAACAGATGAATATACACAGAAGTGGTATATCCATACAATGGGATATTATTTAGACATAAAAAAGAATGAAATTCTGCCATTTGCAACAAGGTGGATGGAACTAGAGAGTATTATAGTTAGTGAAATAAGTCAGAGAAAGACAAATATTCTATGTTATCACTTGTGTGTAGAATCTAAAAAATTAACCAACTAAAGAATATAACAGAAAGGAAACAAACCTGCAGATATAGAGAACAAACTAGTTGTTACCATTGGGAGGAGGGAAGTGGGAGGGACAAGATAGGCATATGGGATTTGTTGTTGGTGTTGTTTAGTCGCTAAGTTGTGTCCGACTCTTGCAACCCCGTGGCCTGTGGCCTGCCAGGCTTCTCTGTCCATGGGATTCTCCAGGCAAGAATACTAGGGTGGGTTGCCATTTCCTTCTCCAAGGGATCTTCCTGACCCAGGAACCGAACCTGGGTGTCCTGCGTTGTAGGCAGATTCTTTACCGATTGAGCTATGAGGGAAGCCCTGTGTAAAATGATAAGCAGCAAAGACATATTGTACAACACGGGGAAATATAACCATTATTTTGTAATAACGCTAAAAAGTATTCATTTATTTTTGGCTGTGCTGGGCCTTTATTGCTGTGTGTGGGCTTTGGGCTTCAGTAGTTACAGCATTGGAGAAGGCAATGGCACCCCACTCCAGTACTCTTGCCTGGAAAATCCCATGGACAGAGGGGCCTGGTAGGCTACAGCCCGTGGGGTCGTGAAGAGTCAGACACGACTGAGCGACTTCACTTTCACTTTTCACTTTCATGTATTGGAGAAGGAAATGGCAACCCACCCCAGTGTTCTTGCCTGGAGAATCCCAGGGACAGGGGAGCCTGGTGGGCTGCCGTCTATGGGGTCGCACAGAGTCAGACACGACTGAAGCGACTTAGCAGGTGCAGCATGCCTACTCAGTAGGTGTGGCATACAGGCTTAGTTGCCAGTGGTATGTGGACTCTTCCCAAGGATTGAATCTATGTCCCCTACATTGGCAGATGGATTCCCAACCCCTGGACCACCAGGGAAGTTCCTGTAATAACTTTAAATAATCTATAAAAATATTGAATCACTATGTTGAACACCTGAAACTAATGTATATTATTGTAAATCAGGTATAGTTCAATTTAAAAATCCTTGTACTTTTAATATTTTTGCTTGTATCTGTTAGGACCTCTTTCTGCACTTGTTACAACCTCTAGTACACTGTTGTATAGAAACGGTGATAGGCATCCTTATCTTGATCCTAATGTGAAATAAATATTTTTTAATGTTTCACTATTAAGTATGAAGTTTGTTGTTGCTTTTTGGTAAATGCCTTTTATCACTTTAAGGAGGTTCACATATTCCAAGCTGGTGAAGAGTTTTTATAATGAATATGTCTGGAATATTACATTTTATACACATATGTGATATACCTCAGGCTTCCCAGATGGCACCAGTGGTAAAGAACCTGCCTGCCAATAGAGGAGACACAAGAGACACAGGTTTGATCCCTGGCTGGGGAAGATCCCCTGGAAGAGGGCATGGCAACCCACTCCAGTATTCTTGCCTGAAGAATCCCATGGACACAGAAGCCTGGCGGGCTACAGCCCATAGCGTCACAAAAAGTTGGACACGACTGAAGTGACTTAGCACACCCATAGATGATATACCTCATATAGTAGATATTTACATGTATCTTATAGGGTATATGTGACCTATATCATATATCATATACTAGTATATATGTGTGTGTGTGTCAAAGAAGAAAAGCCTTATAGTTATTTCAGTACATATATCTCTGTACTGAAATAGAGACAAGGGGAGATGTAATGGGAGATAGATATGGAAGATGGGGCAGCTAAATTTTAATGGGGTGGTGTTATACAAAGGTCTGGAACAAGGTATCCAAAGTAAGCAGTTTTATTTTTCTTTTTTAAAATATTTATTTATTTGGCTGTGCCAGGTCTTAGTTGCAGCAAATGGGATCTTTGGTCATGGCATGTGGGATCTAGTTTCCTGACCAGGGGTTAAATGTGGGCCTCCTGCATTGGAAGCTCAGAGTCTTAGCCACTGGACTACCAAAGAATCCCAACCTGTTTTATTTAGGAGTCTGGAACTGAGTTATCTCTGCTTAGAGATCACATTGAACTCTAAAAACTCTGCCCAGGTACTTTGGCACCCAAGGATTAATTAGATACTCCTAGAGCAATGAATACACAGCTTTATTCCATTTTTATTGAGAAGCGAATCACTAAACTCTTTATTAAAAACATGCATTTGCTAAATCTATTAAGCTACGTGGGGGGTTATACTGTGATTCTCTTTATTTGGATTTTTTTTGTACTAAGACAGTTTCAAAAGGAAAATTTTATTTTATTTTTTTTAAAGATTTATTTATTTAATTTATTTATGATTGGGCTGAGTCTTTGCTGCTGTGCTCAGGCCTTCTCCAGTTGTGTGAGCTGGGGCTGCTCTCAAGTTGTGGCGCACAGGCTCCTCATTGTAGTTTCTCTTGTGGAGCATGGGCTCTAGGCATGCATGCTTCAGGAGGCATTGGGCTTAGTTGTCCCGCATCAGAGATCGAACCCATGTCCTCAGCATTGGCAGGTGGATTCTTTACTTCAGCCCTCAGGGAAGTCCCAGAAAAATGTTTAGATAACTTTATTAAGTAGAGTGTAATCTCATCATCTAGTCATTTATCAAACATTTATTGAATGTTTATTATGTGGCAGTATCTGTGCTAGTCCATATGGGAGTAGAAAGATATATAAGGTACATGTAAGTGCTATCAAAATGGAAAAAATAATGTGCAGAGATTAAGAGCTGGGAGGGACACCTTGTGGGTGTGATCTGCACCACTTATTGGAAAAGACACTGGATAGAGAGCCCTTTAGTACATCTAAAGGGTCCATGGGAAGCTTTGACACTATAATGCACAGTGGTACTAAGACGCCTCATTGTTTTGTGTGTGTTTGTGTGTGTGTGTGTGTAGCTCTTTTCTAGGCCCAGTTTCTTTTTTTTTTTTTAATTTATTTATTTATTGGCTGTGATGGGTCTTCATTGCTGCACTCAGACTTTCTCTAGTTGTGATGATCAGGGGATTACTCTCTAGTTGTGGTGCAAGTGAAAGTGAAGTCACTCAGTTGTGTCCAACTCTTTGTGACCCCATGGACTGTAGCCTACCAGGCTCCTCCCTCCATGGGATTCTCCAGGCAAGAGTACTGGAGTGGGTTGCCATAGGCCCAGTTTCTTAGTTGAGGTTGTTAAGCATTCTCAACAGCAGGGAAGTGAGGCTGAGAGCAAGTTTCACTCTGCTGTCTTGGTTTTTTAAGTTTAGTTTGGATTGGAGCATTGGATATGTCCTTGAGTCCAAGAAATATTTCAATATTAAGAAACAGAAAAAGGTCCTTAAAACCATAATTGTGACTCCAAACCTGCCATGGGAAGATTGATCTTTATTAGTTTCTAGGACAACTCTATGACCTAGGCATTATCATTCTTTTTAACCTGCTCAGGTTTTTAATTTACAGGTCAGAAAATCCATAGTCATGCCAGCTTGCCTCTGTTTCTGGCTAAGTTAGTTTAACCTCTCTGGGCTTGTTTCCTCAACAGTAGTAACTATTTTGCCAATTTCATAGTAGTTGAGAGATCAGACCATGTAACTGATGTAAATGCTCCTTGAAGAGCATAAAAGCACTAAATGTAAGTGGACTATCACTATTATTCTTAACGTCTATTTATAATATTGGGTATAATATATGGCTGAATGAATATAAGGCTGTAATCAAGCAGGACCCTATGAGGCCTTCCCTCATATCTTCTGCTTTAGCTCCTCTCTGAGGTACCAAGATAACATTATTTGATGCACATTTCCTGAGTTGTTTTACATATGCGAAAGTTCAGTTCAGTTCAGTTCAGTCATTCAGTCATGTCCAACTCTTTGCAACCCCATGGACTGCAGCATGTCAGGCTTCCCTGTCCGTCACCAACTCCCGGAGTCTATTCAAGCTCATGTCCATCGAGTCAGTGATGCCATCCAACCATCTCATCCTCTGTCATCCCCTTCTCTTCCTGCCTTCAATCTTTCCCAGCATCAAGGTCTTTTCAAATAAGTCAGTTCTTCACATCAGGTGGCCAAAATATTGGAGTTTCAGCTTCAGAATCAGTCATTCCAATGAATATTCAAGACTGATTTCTTTTAGGATGAACTGGTTGGATCTCCTTGCTGTCTAAGGGACTCTCAAGAGTCTTCAAAAGCATCAATTCTTTGGCACTCAGCTTTCTTTATAGTCCAACTTTCACATCCATTCATGACTACTGGAAAAACCATAGCTTTGACTAGATGGATCTTTGTTGGCAAAGTAATGTCTTTGCTTTTGAATATGCTGTCTAGGTTGGTCATAACTTTCCTTCCAAGGACCAAGCATCTTTTAATTTCAGGGCTGCAGTCACCATCTGCAGTGATTTTGGAGCCCCCCCAAAATAAAGTCTCTCACTGTTTCCACTCTTTCCCCATCTATTTGCCATGAAGTGATGGGACCAGATGCCATGATTTTAAGTTTTCTGAATGCTGAGTTTTAAAGCAACTTTTTCACTCTCCTCTTTCACTTTCATTAAGAGGCTCTTTAGTTCTTTCTTCTTCACTTTCTGCCATAAGGGTGGTGTCATCTGCATATCTGAGGTTATTGATATTTCTCCCGGCAGTCTTGATTCCAGGTTGTGCTTCATCCAGTCCAGCATTTCTCATGGTGTACTCCACGTATAAGTTAAATAAGCAGGGTGACAATATACAGCCTTGATGTACTCCTTTCCTGATTTGGATCTAGTCAGTTGTTCCATGTCCATTTCTAACTGTTGCTGCTTGACCTGCATACAGATTACTCAGGAGGCAGGTCAGGTGGCCTAGTATTCCCATCTCTTTAAGAATTTTCCAGTTTGTTGTGATCCACACAGTGAACGGCTTTGGCCTAGTCAATAAAGCAGAAGTAGTTGTTTTTCTGGAACTATCTTGCTTTTTTGATGATCCAGCATATGTTGACAATTTGATCTCTGGTTCCTCTGCCCTTTCTAAATCCAGCTTGAACATCTGGGTGTTCACGGTTCATGTACTGTTGAAGCCTGGCTTGGAGAATTTTGAGCTTTACTTTGCTAGCATGTGAGATGAGTGCAATTGTGCAGTAGTTTGAACATTCTTTGGTATTGCCTTTCTTTGGGATTGCAATGAAAACTGACCTTTTCCAGTCCTGTGGCCACTGCTGACTTTTCCAAATTTACTGGTATACTAAGTGCAGCACTTTCACAGCATCATCTTTTAGGATTTGAAATAGCACAACTGGAATTCCATCACCCCCCCCCCCCCAGCTTTGTACGTAGTGGTGCTTCCTAAGGCCCACTTGACTTCACATTCCAAAGTGTCTGGCTCTAGGTAAGTGATCACACCATCATGATTATCTGGGTCATGAAGATTTTTTTTGTATAGTTCTTCTGTGTATTCTTGCCACCTCTTCTTAATATCTTCTGCTTCTGTGAGGTCCATACCATTTCTGTCCTTTATTGTGCCCATATTTGCATGAAAACTTCCCTTGGTATCTCTAATTTTCTTGAAGAGATCTCTAGTCTTTCCCATTCTATTGTTTTCTTCTATTTCTTTACACTGATCACTGAGGAAAGCTTTCTTATCTCTCCTTGCTATTCTTTGGAACTCTGCATTCATATGGGTATATCTTTTTCTCCTTGCCTTTCACTTCTCTTCTTTTCTCAGCTATTTGTAAGGCCTCCTCAGAGAACCATTTTGCCTTTTTGCATTTCTTTTTCTTGGGGATGATCTTGATCCCTGTCTCCTGTACAGTGTCACAAACCCCTGTCCATAGTTCTTTAGGCACTCTGTCTACCAGATCTAATCCCTTGAATCTGTTTGTCACTCCCATTGTAAGGGATTTTATTTAGGTCATACCTGAATGGTCTATTGGATTTCCCTACTTTTTTCAATTAAGTCTGAATTTGGCAATAAGGAGTTCATGATCTGAGCCACAGTCAGCTCCTGGTCTTGTTTTTGCTGACTGTATAGAGCTTCTCCATCTTTGGCTGCAAAGAATATAATCCATCTGATTTCAGTATTGACCATCTGGTGATGCCTATGTGTAGAGTTTTCTCTTGTGTTGTTGGAAGATGGTGTTTGCTATGACCAGTGTGTTCTCTTGACAAAAGTCTATTAGACTTTGCTCTGCTTCATTCTGTACTCCAAGGCCAAATTAGCCTGTTACTCCAGGTATTTCTTGACTTCCTACTTCTGCATTCCAGTCCCCTATAGTGAAAAGGACATCTTTTCTATGTTCTAGAAGGTTTTGTAGGTCTTCATAGAACCATTTAACTTTAGCTTCTTTAGCATTACTGGTAGGGGCATAGACTTGGATTATTGTGATATTGAATGGTTTGCCTTGGAAATGAACAGAGATCATTCTGTCGTTTTTAAGATTGCAACCATACTGCATTTTAAGATTGCAACCATACTGCATCTTTTATTGACTCTGATGGCTACTCCATTTCTTCTAAGGGATTCTTGCCCACAGTAGTAGATATAGTGGTCCTCTGATTTAAATTCACCCATTCCAGTCCATTTTGGTTCTCTGATTCCTAAAATGCCAATGTTCATTTTTGCCATCTCCTGTTTGACCACTTCCAGTTTGCCTTGATTAATGGATCTAACATTCCAGGTTCCTATGCAAAATTGTTCTTCATAGCATCGGACTTTCCTTCCATCACCAGTCACATCCACAGCTGGGTGTTTTTTTTGCTTTGGCTCAGTCTTTTAATTCTTTCTGGAGTTATTTCTCCACTGATCTCCCATAGCATATTGGGCATCTATCAATCTGGGAGTTCATCTTTCAGGGTCCTATCTTTTTGCCTTTTCATACTGTTGATGGGGTTCTCAGGGCAAGAATACTGAAATGGTTTGCCAATCCCTTATCCAGTGGACTGCGTTTTGTCAGAACTCTCTGCCATGACCCGTCCATCTTGGGTGGCTATACATGGCATGCTCATAGTTTCACTGAGTTAGACAAGGCTATGGTCCATGTGATCAGTTTGGTTAGTTTTCTGTGATTGTGGTTTTCATTCTGTCTGCCCTCTGATGGATAAGGATAAGAGGCTTATGGAAGCTTTCTGATGGGAGAGACTGATTGAGGGGGAAACTGGGTTTTTTTTCTGATGAGCAGGGCCATTCTCAGTAAATCTTTAATCCAATTTTCTGTTGAAGGATGGGGCTATGTTCCCTCCCTGTTATTTGACCTGAGGCCAAACTATGGGAGAGAATGAAGATAATGGCAACCTCTTTCAAAAGGTCCCATGCAACACTGCTACACTCAGTGCCCCCAACCCTGCAGCAGGCCACCATCAACCCACACCTCTGCTGGAGACTCCTGGACACTCATGGGCAAGTCTGGGTCAGTCTCTTGTGGGGGTCACTGCTCCTTTCTCCTGGGTTCTAGTGCACACAAGGTTCTGTTTGTGCCCTCCAAGAGTGCCCAGTGCCCAGTGCCCAGTCCTGTGTAAGCTCTGGCGGCTCTATGGTGGGGTTAATGGCAACCTCCTCCAAGAGGGCTTATGCCATACCCAGATCTGCTGCACCCAGAGGTCCTCCCCTGCAGCAGGCCGCTGCTGACTGATACCTTTGTAGGAGACACTCAAACATAGTTCTGGCTCAATCTCTGTGGGTTATCTGGGTCCTGGTGTGCCCAAGGTTTGTTTGAGCCCTCTGAGTGTCTCTGGTGGGTATGGGGTTTGATTCTAAACGCGATTTCATCCCTCCTACCATCTTGCTGGGGCTTCTCCTTTGCCCTTGGACTTGGGTTATCTCCTCAAATGTGGGGTATCTCCTCAGATGTGAAAAGGCACCACCAAATGGAAGATATTAACTACTTGATGACCTGGAGCACATAGCCCCAGGCCTCCTGGAGTTGAAGGAGTGATAAAGTTAACGCCGGTGACACCACCCTGTTACCTCACTGTCAATCAATCAGAGAACTGTGCCTGAGTTGATCACAAACTCTGTGACCCCTTCCCTCACTTGGCCATTTTGTAGCTCGGTCGGTAAAGAATCTGCCTGCAGTATGGGAGACCTGGGTTCGATCCCTGGGTCGGGAAGATCCCCTGGAGAAGGAAATGGCTTCTCCAGTATCCTTGCCTGGAAAATGTCATGGACACAGGATCCTGGTGGGCTGCAGTCCATGGGGTCGCAAAGAGATGGGCACGACTGAGCGACTAACACTTACCTACTTATTTACTAAAACCCTTCAGGAGCTGGGGGATTTTTTTTGTGTGCCTGAGCCACCAGTCTCTTTGCATGAGCCTGCAATAAACCTTTCCCTTCTCCAAAGTCTCACATTTCAGGTTGTTTCGCCTTACTGTGCCTTGGTCATATGAATTCACACTAACAAGGTGGCCAGACTTCACTGTTCTTGTTACGTTTTCCACAGCCTCTGCTTTAGAATAAAAAAATTCCTCCACACCCAAGCCTTTTCTCTGTTGACAGTTCAACAGTCTCTATCTATATGTTCTGCTTGCTTCTGTGAGAGTGAGTGTAAATACACAACAGCATTCTCCGAATCAGAGGAAAGAGGAGTATTTTCCTTAAATACATGCCTTGCAAGTGTGGCCCCATCAACATTTATTGAACTCCAAGACAGAACAGAAGCTGGAGGTATACAGATGAATAAACAGGTTGTCTGCTCTGACGAGCTTAAGAGTCCACCAACCGAAGGAGCTTCCTTTTAGGAGACTGGGAGTTGCCTTGCATTTGCAGGAGCCATAGGCTGAGCAGGACTCGCAGAGGAGGCCCAAGCTTGGCTCTGGAGTCCAGTGGGCTCATGAAAGCTCCCGCACCCCTTTAGTATTTGCCACTCGGGAGGCGCCTCTTCCGCCATTCCCCTTACTTGATGCCCAGAGACGATTAAAGATCCTTTTCTAGTCCCATAGCGGATAAATCACAAATCAAGACTTCAGACTTCAGCGCTTCTGCTCTCACTCCCTCCTAAGGAGCCACTGCGCCCTCCAGCGGAAAAACGGCAGTGGAACTCCAGGGGCCTAAGCTCTGGACACCTTAAAGTCCTCTTTAAGGAGCCCGCTGTCTCCGACACCTCCCCTCGTGGAGTCCCGCCCCGACGCGCCTCGTCTTGTGGCACCGATTGGTTGGCTCCTGTGCGTGAAGACGTTGCGTCGTGGGGCGGGGCGAAGCAGCGTTGACCACAGGGTCTGTGTTCTGTGTCCTCGGCCGCCGCCCCCGCTATCGTGGTTTATCCGCCCCTCGCCTGCCTTTAGAGGGTACAGGCGACAGCCGTTTCTCTGGGTGGTCGCGCACCGCCAGACGTCTCCGCCGAGCTGCTTTTCCTAGCTGGCTGCTGTTCTCCGCTGGGTCCAGGCCGGGGGGGTGGGGAGTAGGGAAAAATGGCGCCGGCGCCCCAAGGCGTTCGGGAGGAGCCGCTGCTGGAGTGTGGGTCAAGATTGCTTTCCCGGCTGCTCTTCCTCGCTCAGGCAGTGGTGCTGCTGCTGCCAGCCGCCCGTGCAGGCCTCTGCCCCGTGCCCTGTTCCTGCCGCATCCCGCTGCTGGACTGCAGTCGCAGGAAACTACCAGCGCCCAGCTGGCGGGCGCTGTCGACCTCGCTGCCCCCCGATGCCGTCAGCCTGTGAGTAGAGTTGCTGGGCGGGGACCAAAGGAAAGCGGGGAGAGTGGGTGGGTGCTCCAGCTCCCAGAGGGGCAGGAAAGAGATACCTGGCCGGAGGGTGCGGCCGGGGAGCCTAAGTTCTGAAGGGAAATGCCATTGCGATGTTGTGAACTTTTGGGGAGGATGGTGGGAGCCTGAAATCCTGGTGTTAAGGTTCTGGAGACTTGTATGAAGACCACAGTTAAAATTCTTGGGACCAGGGAGTATGTGATTCCTGGGCTGGGAGGAGTTGGGGCGGGGATGTTGTTAAGGGCTCACTGGTTCTGGGCACCGGCATTGACTCTGAATGGTTGGGGCTCCTCGGCCACTTTGGGCTGCATCTTCCAATGCATCAGCTTGAATGACCCCCAGGTATGTGGTTTTATATCCTTATCATAGAGACTTACCTACTCTTTTTTGGCTGCCGTTCACGTTTTGGCAGGTTTTGTGCTGTTTTTGATATTTAACTGGGTTAAAACTTCATGTGTTACTACATCCAGTACTACCTTGAACAAGCATTTTTATAAATAACATTTTTGTTCTACTTTAAGAGTCATTGTAAAGAAGAAGGCTTATCCTTGACAGAATTAAGTGATGTGCATTTCCTTGTGGCAAATAACCTAAAAATCAGTACTCTTTGTTTATGTATAAGAAGCAAGTACAATGGTTGGATGAATTCTGGAGACTCCACCGCTGAGTGCTCATCTTGACAGGCCTGTGTTAGACAGTGGCACCTGGAGAGTTCATTAGTCTGAGTCAGCCTGATGGCATTAGGAACAACAGTAGGTATTAAATGCTGCAATTATGGAGCTTCTTAACCACTAATATACAGTTATTTTCCTGCCACTAACTGAACAATGTATTTATTAATTGACAGACTTCTAATAGAGTCATCTCTGAAAAAAGTCCTGTCACACACATGAAAAATAGCTTGAGGAGTGACTAAAAATAGCTCCAGGGGCTGCTGGTTGTTTGACAGAAAACAAAATTCTTTTAATTAACAAAATAAAAAAAATGGAATACAAATAGAACGGCTCTCTTTGCAGTGGTTAAAGCATTTATACATTTGTAAATAGGTTATGTTAGGAAAGAAAGCTACCTCGTAAATTCCTTGAGGAAATTAATTTTAACAACCAAATGTTGTCATAGATCTGCAGTGTAATACTGTGTTTTCTGTTGTTTTATAATTCTGATTCTGTTGACACAGATAAAAGGTAAAAATTTATATCAATGTGCAGCATAGTCTGAATTAAATCTAGCATAGTATCTTAGTAATGCAACAAGTACCTTTTCGTAAGAAATTCTTGAAACAGCTATCTGATTATGACAGACTAAATCTGGTGCAGGTTTAAAAACAACACAACTTCATTTAGCTGTAATTGAAATAAATGTGGCCTACTTTTCAAGCTCATCCATTGGTAGATAATAATTAGAAATAGTTTCATGACGGATACATTTATTTTGTGTCGAGGTTTGATTTTTGTGTAATGAAGACAAATTGCCCAAAGCCAAATAAAATTCAAAAATTTTAAGTGTCCTCTAGTGAAATTGACATTTTTAGTTGAAGTGAAATGCCTTGGAGAGCAGTTCTCTTGAAGAAATGTAACTGGATGGAAGTCTTACATTAGCAAAAGAACTCTTAGGATATTAAAAGATGGGATTGTGCTGTTAAAACTGAGTAACATTTTTTAAAAAATCAGTTGCTTTCAGCTATGAAACCACCAGTGCACGTGGGTTTATGTATTTTTGAATCTTTCAAACACATGCAGTGCTTTAAATGATTAATGATTCAAACTCAAATGCTCTAACTTGTAGTCATCAGAAAGTTGGTAGACAAAATTCATTAATCCTGGGTTCTAAAATGTGTATCTGTCCCCAGTTACAGGCTTCCCAGGTGGCTTACTGGTAAGAATCCACCTGCCAATGCAGGGGATGCAGGTTCGATCCCTGGGTTGGGAAGGACCACTCCAGTATTTTTGCCGCGAAAATCCCATGGACAGAGGACCTGGCGGGCTACAGTCTATAGATTCACGAAGAGTTGGACATGATTTACTGACTTAATATAAACGCCCCCAGTTACTGACACAGAGCCCCTGAAACCCTTGTAATTTTCCAAAGTGGTAGGAGAACTAGGAGCGCCTTTCATTTTTGTATTTGGCCTTTGACCCTGATTCCTGACACAGAGCTCATACATCTCTTAGGATTTTCTGGGTGATAGGAATGTCTTTTGACCAAATGAAGTGACTTTTAGTTGTCTCCAGCATGGCCTCAGGATGGGGGCTGGTCACCAGAAAGACTGAGCCGTGATTAGAAGCTTGGAACTTTCAGCCCCATCTCCCCTCCCCATCCTCCTGAAAGAGGAGAGGGGCTAGAGATTGAGGTAGTATTTGATCATGCCTGTGTGATGAAGCCTTCATAGAAGTCCTAAAGTATGGAGTTCAGAGAGCTGCTAAGTTGGTGAACACATCTACTGGGTGGTATGCTGTGAGGGTGGTGCATCCCAACTCCATGGAGACAGAAGCTCCTGCACTGGACCCTTCTGGATCTCACCCTCTGTATGTCTTTATCTGTGTCCTTTATCACATTTTTTATTAAATAGTAAACCAGTAAATGTAAGTAAGTGTTTTCCTGAGTTCTGTGAGCTGCTTTAGCAGGTGGTTGAATCCAGAGAGGTGGGTCTTGGGAACCTCCAGTTTATACCAGGTTGACAGAAGTTGCAGGCAATGTGGGGACTTGTGATTGGTGTCTGAAGTGGGAGGCCGTCTTGTGGGACTGAGCCCTGAAGTAGTGAGGTCTGCGGTAATGCCAGTTAGTGTCAGAATTGAATTGCAGGATATCCAGCTGGTGAAGGATTGGTTATTGTTGGGGGAAAGCACACATCTGGTGTCAGAAGTACTGTATGTGTGAGTAAAGGAAAAAACCAGTGACAAAAATTTTTTGCTTGATCAAATTTTAGTCAGGCTCCTGAACCTTATCTTGGACCATTTCTGCACATTCTTGTAAAATGTAGTTTTAGCAGTATCTCGACTGAGTCAGTGTAGTGGGACTCCCGCATCCTCAGTGTCTCATCAGATTCCTCCACCTATACCACCCTCCAGGTGATATTTGATTACCCTGGCCTGTCTTCAGCAAGAATCCTGTTGGGTATTTAGTTAAAAACCTCCTTACCCTGATGTTTACTCTTAGTAATTTTCCATTCACCAACCCTCCTTTGCTCCTTAGCTGTGAGTTTTCTCTTGGAGTATTCAAAGTTAAGCCCAATCTCTTTTTCCAAACTTCAAAACTTCTTTGCAGTGGTTCCTATATGGAGAAAGCCTCATCCCTAAAAGTCTTCCTTACCATGCTTTAACAAGTATCATTGAATATTTTTTTCCTTTTAACAGTTTGTGGTGCCACAACTCGGGATAGGATCAGATTCATCATTGGACCCCCGGACCTCTCACCCAGGACCCTAAGTGCATACCTTTGAAGTCTTTACCTTCACTCCTGACTGGTTGATCGGGGATCCATTGGTGAGTCCGACTCCTGAACCATTGCACCGGACAAACATCTGTGGAAGCTGGTAAGGACAGATTTAGATTTTTAAGAGTCTGAGTACAGTTGACCTTGAACAACATGGATCTGAACTGTAAATAAATACTCCAGTACTACATGGTCCATGGTTGGTTGAATCCACAGATGCAGAACCTTGAATACAGAGAAACCTCATGCTTGGAGGGCAATTACAACTTACCTGTGGATTTTTAACTGCAGGTGGTTGGTGCCTCTAACCTTCATCTTGTTCAGAGGTCAACTGTGTGCTCCAGAAAATGGGATAGAGTCCTAGATAAATATAGGCTGGGTTAGAGTCCCAGGTTCTGTGTTTGTAAGAAATCTCAGTTAGAGTCCTAGGCTTCTTTGTTTGAACCGTACTTACTGGCCTGGAAATCTCTTCTTCCTGGCTCTGTTTTTCCTGAGTGGGGATTATTCTTGACTCCTTACACTGGAAATCTTTCCTCCTGGCTGTCTGTGAGGCCTCTCTCTCTCGGGTCCTACTTCTTCCATGAGAACTTAGCAGATGGCCCAAACCCCCTTCTTGAATCCCTGCTGACTCTGTCTGCGTCCATTCTAGTTGGCATGCTTTTATTGAGGATAATGTGGAATTTCACTGACTTCTTTGGGAAACTTGAGATCTTTTTACACTTGCTCCTCTAAGCCCTCTCCTTTCTCTTTGCTTCTGCTCCTCCTTTACTCTCACCGCCTTCAGTCTTCCTTCCAATTCTCTTGAATCCTATGAGACATGTGTGCGTGCTGAGTCACTTCAGTTGTGTCCGACTCTGTGCAATCCCAGAGACTGTAGCCCGCCAGGCTCCTCTATCCTTGGGGTTCTCCAGACGAGAGTGCTAGAGTGGGTCGCCGTTCCCTTCTCCAGAGGTTCTTCTCACCCAGAGATTGAAACCATGTCATGTCTCTTATGTCTCCTGCGTTGGCAGGCCCGTTCTTTACCACCAGCGCCACCTGGGATATGTCTCCCTCAAAATCCCTTCATCCTTCATCCCCATGTCCACCCTGCCAAACCTTTTTCCACCTCCATCTTTATAGTCACTTGAACTTTGGACCACCTGCTCTCCACTGGAGACTATAAAGGAACTTAAGGACTCCCAAAAACAACTGAAAAAGAAAAAGGCTAATTGGAAATACTCTGGGTGTTTTCAGCAGTTGAATGGGTTTTGGAGACATCCAGATAAGTCTCTTGATATCTCCTCAGTCAACACCTAAAAAATTTGGTCCATAGTCTCCATATGATTACATATCAGGGCAAGGGAAGGTGGTCTGTACAAAATCAGTAAACAGATAACCTTAACTTGTCCCATTTGCCATAAACACAACTCACATAAAAATACAGTGAAAATACAAGAGGTTATTATTTTATGTAAACCAGTGAGTTTATATTTCTGTGTTTACTAACTTATGACTAAAATTTTCCTGTGAAAACTGAGATCTCTTAGAATCTGTGTGTATGTTTATGTAGGTCCTTATATATGTTGTAGATACGTGAATTTTTTTACTTCTAGATGATATTACCAAATTAATTTATAAAATCTAGGTCTGTTCAAATTGGCTTAGAGATAAATGAGCAATTACGTAAGTATTCCTGATGCAAAACTAGAATCCCAGAGTTTTATTGGATTATTGATCTGCTCCTTTTAAGATCGGCTCAGTAGTTGTGGTGCATGGGCTTAGTTGCCCAGGGGCATGTGGGGTCTTCCTGGACCAGGGATAGAATGCTTGTCCCCTGTAAGTGGATTCCTAACCATTGGACCACCAGGGAAGTCCTTCCTGTGCCTTTGCCTTCTAAGTAATCTTTCTAGGAAACAAAGATTTTGTATCTTACCAAGATAATTTCCTATACTTCATGTTGTCTTTTTCAAATCTTTGATTACTTTAAAAAATTGAGTTTTCTCTTATTAGAAGAGCTTTTTTTTTTTTTTAAGCAACTGTGACTTTCTGTATTTGCCTTTGAAATCTTTTCTCACTTTGTTTAAATGGATAACTAAGTATTGTTTCACAATGACCTGTGATCTTAGTCAGATTTTTAAAGCTTTTTGATATTTTTAACCTCACAGAATCAAATTCTGAATGGAATCTGTTTGATTTCAAACTAACTTTGAGACTTTCCAGAGGGTCCCTGGAAGATCTCAAAGGTTGTGTCTCTCACCTTGTAAAAGGATATGTTAAACTAATTAGGTTTATTTGATATTTTAAATTACATGAGAAGCATAGTAAATAAATGAGGACAAACCTTAGGTTATACATGTATGGATATAAGTTACTAATGTAGGTGTTTCAGAAAAGTTACAAAGTTCATAGAGATATGAAATAGCCTTGCTGTCTGGTTATTAGGTTGAAGTATTGTATGCCACAGAGATAAATAATTTTCCTTATCAAATGAACTCTTCATCAGAACTTTAATCATAGCCATTTAAAGTCTTTTTTCATTCATGAACAAGTTGTTGTTTTACTCTCCTTCTCTGAAAGTACAAACAGTCAGCCACAGGCAAGAATGCTCCATGATGGCATCAGGAAGGCCATGCCACAAGACTCAGAATTTCCAGAAGTAATGAAGCTGATGAATTGATAACACTGTTAACCCAAGATCAAGTCGAATAAGAATTAATTACATCAGACTGATAAACTAATGAGAATGGTTATAATTTTTTATCACTCTTTATTTGAAGCAATGCTGGTTCTTCAATGTTTTTTTCTTCAAATTTAAATAACCTTTTTCTTTTCCGTTGTGTTATGTATAGCTTACAACAGTAATACCTTTGTGAACAAAGAAGAAACAGTTACTTTTTCTCCCTACCTCGTTCCTCCAGAATTCAGAAACTTTTAGCTAGTATTCTTGTTTTCATGACAATGTAGTAATTTGAATAAGTTCAATAATATGCTCTTGTAACAGGATCCAACTTGGAAATGATTGATATATTACCATGGCTTTGGTTGAAATGTTATATTTAAGAGTGAACTGTGTATGGAGTCTGGTTTAAGCTACCAAGGTTGAGTTCATGGACCAGTATTCTTGGGAAAACTGGCCTGGTATCTGGCTGATGGGGTTCCGAACCTCATAGATGAGTAAGGAAAGTTGCTTCTGGGCTGGCTCAGGACCCTTAGGATATCTTGGGGACCCCAGAAAAGCAAAATTCACCTGAATCTTTAGGAGTGGGAGATGAAGTCTGGTGGCTACTTCCTGAGCTGTCTTCCTAGCCTCAAGAGGCTTTTAAAAGCCTAATCTGAGTTTTCTTTCAGCAAGTTTCTTATATGGCCTACTTATATGATCAGTCACTATTCCTGCTGCAGTTATGTAAATAATCAGGACAAATCTAATGAGATCAGAATTTGTAAGCAAGAAGTAAAGGGTTGATTGTAGAGAGAAAGTTTTTTATTTCACTATAAAACTGTAGTGCAGTCTTGTGAGTTCTGTCTTGCATATTGGCCGGTCCTTACCACATTCTCAATTCTGGTTTCCTCTGATATCTGGCTGTGACGCTCCAAACTGATGTGTCCAGTTTTTTTCCTACCCTCCTGACGTGGCATCCCTTTTCCTGAAACTGTGCAAGATGAAGCTGGATGACTTGGTATAAACTTGAAAGAAAAGACCATGACACCTTGCATATGGGCAACCTCTGTGCCTGCTGAACACTTAGTGCCATCACCAGAGACATTCAAACTGCAAACCAGGACGCTTCTTCAGGTGACCACTGCCATCCTCACTCTACCATTAAAAGATGCTTCAAGCTCAAATCTAAGAATGCCAGCTGGCTGTGTCTGGGTTGAGAAACTGGGTCTCTAGCTATTAATTTTGGTTTCTCTTTTATTTTCATAGAAACTGCCATTATTAAATGCTTGACTGCTGGCACCATTGAGCAAATATCCACTAAAGCCAAGTCTCCACATAAGGTTTACCCTGGTCCTTAATGAGCAAAAGACCACTGAATGAGAAAATAGACTTATGTTTTTCCTTTCCTTGAACAGAAAGGGGCCTGACAAAGATTCTTTGACTAAATTTTAATCGGACTCCTGAACCACCTTCTACTAGGCTCATCTGTATACTTCCTTGTAAAATACAGTTGTAGCAAGAATCCTGCTAAGTCAGTTTAGCAATAAACCCCTGATATCTGATCACCCTTGACCTGTGATTTGGTTTCTCATCTTCTACCACCTCTCAGGTGATGTCTGATCACCATGGATCGTCTTCAGCAAGAATCTACTTAGGTCTGTTTAGCCAGAACCTCCCCTTACCCTTGTTTCCGGTTTTCCATCCACTGACCTTGTCTGTCCACTCTGCTTCATGGCTATGAATTTGTATTAGCCCATGCAGTATTTGGAGTTGAGCTCAATTTCTTCCCCCACAGCAGAATTTCATCATTTTAGCCCCTGTACTCATAGAGATAACCTGCATCACCTTGAATAAAGTCTTTCTTACCAGGTTTTAACAAGTGTCATTGATTATTTTTTCTTTTAGCACAGGGGGTTTTTCCTGGACATTTGGTATCACAGGACTGAGACTTGCTAGAATGGACCTGGCTCATGGAAACATGGTTTGGGAAGAGAAAGGATAAAAGGCAGGGATGCAGAACCTTTGATTCCTGGGAGAGCATGTGGTCACCCATGGTATGGAGCAGCAGCTTTGCTGCTCTCAGTTACTAACGGTGAAAGTTACCAATGGAATTTAGAGATGGATCCAATTCCCAGCATGTTGGTCTACTGGATGCATAAGGACATGGAAACTAACAAGAAGGTGAAATGTTTAATCTCTTGGTTATTGTGATAACCAAATTACAATAGCTGACATTGAAATAATGTAATATAATGCTGCTGCTGCTGCTAAGTTGCTTCAGTCGTGTCCGACTCTGTGTGACCCCACAGACAGCAGCCTACAAGGCTCCTCCGTCCCTGGGATTCTCCAGGCAAGAACACTGGAGTGGGTTGCCATTTCCTTCTCCAATGAGGTGAAGCAGTGGGCTTCCCTGGTGGCTCAGATGGTAAAGCGTCTGCCTGTAATGTGGGAGACCCGGGTTCGATTCCTGGGTTGGGAGGATCCCCTGGAGAAGGAAATGGCAATCAACTCCAGCACTCTTGCCTGGAAAATCCCATGGATGGAAGAGTCTGATAGGCTACAGTCCATGGGGTCGCAAACAGTCGGACTCGACTGAGCGATTTCACTTTCACTTTCTCCAGTGTGTGAAAGTGAAGTCATTCAATCGTGTCCGACTCTTTGAGACCCCATGGACTGCAGCCTGCCAGGCTCCTCTGTCCATGGGATTTTCCAGGCAAGAGTACTGGAGTGGGTCGCCATTGCCTTCTCCTTGTAATATAATGAGTAAGAGCTAAAATTGAAATCAAAAGCGAGTCCTGAGTCAGACCGTGATGTTGGACCAAGGTCAGATTTCACTAAGTCAGAGTTTTGGTCATTGGCACAAAGCTGCCCACCAAGGAAAAAATTATGCAAGGACAGCAGAAAGTACCTCTTAGACCTCTGGTCACCAAGAATGTAGTCAGGGTGGGAGGAGAGGAAAATCAAGAAACTACTAAAATCAGGGAGTATAGTGTGAAGAAGACATTTGCTTTTGTGGATCAGTAATACCAGCTTACTGAAGACCAAGGAATACCCTGAAGAACCTTTATTATAATGGATTGTGGAGTAATTAATTTAGGCGCAGTATCTGGTTTTAGATGCTACAATGGGAAAAAGCACGTTTGAGTTGATGAAGGACCCACAGCTTACCATGAAACAATCACTGATGGCCATATGTGATTCAGACACAAAGCAGTTTATTCCTGAGGGAACAGCCACCCTAATGGACAGAAGCCACTGTAAGGTCTCTTTATGCCTGAAAAAGAGGACTGCCCACCTTCTCCAATAAATATCAAGTGAAAGCAAACAGTGTGTTTCATATATAAGCCATGCGGGTTTATCTTTCTGATATTTGAGATAGTCACCTGCTGAATATGTTTGTTACCCAGTCCCTGGTAAATGCTGTGGTTGAGGGGGAGCTCTTATATGGGCACCCCATATAACCTTACTGATGCAAAGCCAAGGGACAGATGTGGAAGCCTTTTGCATTTGCTGCTTCAGCTTGCCCTTTGGATCTTACATAAGTGAGTGAGTGTTAGTTGCCCAGTCGTGCCTGACTCTTTGCGACCCCATGGACTGCAGCCCATCAGGCTCCTCTGTCCATGAGATTTTCCAGGCAACGATACTGGAGTGGGTCGCCATTTCCTTCTCCAGGGGATCTTCCCAACCCATGGATTGAACCCAGGTCTCCTGCACTGGAGGCAGATTCTATACCAACTGAGCTACAAGGGATCTTACATAGATGCCAATAAAAACATTAGGTTAGTAATAATGAGGAAAGGCAAAGGAGAGAGTCAAGGAACTGATTTTAGCAAGGCGAACATTTTTAAACAGGTTTTAGAAATGTAGGGAATAAAGCAAATACTTTTAGCAAAACAAAGGAAATAGGGAACAATCATGGGATGCAACCCATGGAAAGCAGAATGGAGAATGGAAGGCTTTAAGATGACTTTTAAGAAATGGGATGAATAAAATGGACTTTAGTGGGGTTAAAACAAAGGCTTTGATCCTGCACTATCCAAGGCTGGGCAGGCTGAAGGGACCTCTTCCTGATCCCGGAAGAGTAAAGGGCCTTGAATCCGCTCTGTTTAGTTTGAAGAAGTCTAAAAGTGCAAAGACTGAGATTGCAGTGAGAAACGTGACCAGCAAATGCTTGAGTCATTGGTTAGGCAGATTAAATGGGATAAAAATTGACCCTAAGGGGGACTTCTCTGGCAGTCCGGTGGTTGGGATGCCACACTTCCCACTTCCACTGCCGGGAGTGTAGGTTTGCACCCTGGTCGGGGAACTAGTATCCCGCATGCCTTGCGGCATGGATGAAAAGAAAAAAAAAATTGACAAAGAGGACCAGGTTCCCTTGGCTCAGCCTATGGTGGGAGTACCCTGAAACCTTTTGCAGTAGAGTGGATAATGGTCAGAAGGCAGAGAATTTCCCAGGAGTTTTTGATAGGAGACTATCTTGTCCTGTGGTTCCAAAACCATTTGTGAAACCTGATGCAGCTGAGAACATAAAAACATAAGGGTTGATAGGATTATGAAAGTAGGAATGTTTAAACAGGCTTTATGTAAAAAAGCTGTATCTCCTTTATCTGAATATTTTATGGGAATGGGTGTTACATCTGGATGGGGATTGCTTCCCTTACTTAGTATTATAAAATGAAAACCTGTTAATATCAGCCCTAGTGGAGGCTACAGTTAAGAATGTAAGGTGAAAGTTTGTAGGAGAATGGTATGTTTGATCAGACTTTTACCTGATTATATAATGAGGATGGACATTGTATCTGATCAGGGAATGTTTCTTCTACCACATAGTATCATAAAACAGAAGGCATGTAAATCTACCCTTCAAGCAATATTAATTGGACCTGCTAAGTGGGAGCCAATGAGATGGACCTTGGCTTGCTATTGCACATTAATTGAAACTGCCACTATGACTAAAACTCATAAAGTAATCTTGAAATATGAAATAGTCATGATGTCTTGCATAATGTCTGATAAACACTCCAGGGGAGGGCAGTGCCCAGAAGAGCAATAAAGTGGAAATGGCTTACACAGGATCATACTGCCGGGGGAATGTGAGGAGGCGATCCTAAAGAGTAGGGAGCCTCTTTTCCCCTAGGACTGGCTCTGGAACTGTGTGAGGAGCTGCTGGGTTCTCTTGTCACCTAGCAGTGTCCTATAACTGACCAACAAAGAGTTGCTTAGTTTTTGAATGACAGTTGCAAGGTGAATGGACAGCATCCTATTTGGAAGGCCACCACTGATTGAAGAAGGTAAGGACATTAGCTGAATGGGTTGAGTTGCATGCTGTTTTCCTAGAGTCATCTTCTTTCCTAGAGTAAGAATTGAACAGTGGTAAAAACCCTGTGTTTGAGTGTGACTCATGGGCAGTGGCTTGTGGCCAGGCCATATGGTCAGGCAGAAGAGCAGTGAAAACCTGGCCTATGTAAGGGATGCCCTTAAGGGGCAGAACTCTGTGGGAATTACTGTGGAAATTTGAAGGGTGCATTAAGTAGGACTTTCTTGATGCCCACCAGGAGAAGCCCCTTTTAGGTTCAGAGGTGAATAGGATCAATAAGCAAATATACCTATGTGCTTTCTTGAGGTGCCACCTGGGTCCCTGGATGAGTGGATATGGGGATACTGCAGGAGTGCAGAGATAGTCTGAATCTATAGACAATTCTCTCGTACCCCTGAGGCACAAAATGATGGTAATCATTGACAGAATAATGTTCTGTCTTCAAGCGAAAGAGACAGAGACAGCAGATGGTTATGTCAGATTGCTCTGGTGGAAAGGCTTGAACATAGCTGGTAAGTGAGCCTGGTGCTGATAGGCCTGAGGGGCTACAAATGAGTCCTGATAGAGTAGACACTGGCTCTGGACCAGGCTTTGTTTACTTGATGGTAGATGCCAATGTTCAAGGGTGCTTTAAAAGAACCAGAAAGTGAAAATTAAGTTGCTCAGTCGTGTCCGACTCTGCAACCCCGTGGACAGTAGCCCACCAGGCTCCTCCGTTCATGGGATTCTCCAGGCAAGAATACTGGAGTGGGTTGCCATTAACCAGAAGAGAAGATAATTGTACCAGTTTGGATGGTTGACCATCATCTCTTCAGACCAAAGAATATACCTTATAGTCCATAATGTCCCAACAGTGGGCAGAGAGATCCTCCTCAGGGTGCTAGTTTGATGGAGAACTGGAATGGGCAGTTAAAACGTTGGTCATTTAAGATGGGGGGAGATGAAGACATGAAGGGCTGGCTTATTATACGCCGTCAAAATGTACTCGCAGCATGGCGTGTGGTTAAAGGAGTGGCTGTACTCTGTAGAGTTCTCTTTCAGTGAGTCTAGGGAAGAGGGTATGGAATGACTATGCAATTCTTACCAAGGGAGAAGAGTGCTGGTGTAATAACTGTACTTTTTTTTTCTTCTCCATATCATATCAGCTTTTTTCACCTGCTTGATGCAGTGATTACCAGGACCAGGGCTGCAGATATAAGTGCTGGAAATGGATGATTCTTAAGGAAGAAACTAACTCTAATTTAAAATTTGGGGTCAAGGTTCCTAAGTGGGGTGTGTTATGCTTTCATTCCATCTCGCGAAATTGAGGTCAACAGTGAAGGTCTCTGTATTGCCTGGTGGTAGAAATAGCCCCGTAGTTCTGTACCTGTGTAGCCTTACCCTAAATGAATGAGTGGGTTGAAGGGGAGGAACTTGCTAAACTAGTATTACTGTTTGCTATCTAGATCAGCACAGTGGCTGAACCTGATGTTCCTTCTAAAGTTGGAAGAGTTTGGGTTGGAAGAGCTGAAGATAAGGAAATAAATGGGTTGTTACAGTGAGAGAAATCCAATATTAACACCTCAGAAGGGCTCATAGTAGTAGATGATGTCATATCTTAGTTCAGTTACACCAGACAACTAAAGGAATGAAATTGTATGTTTGCCTAGACCATACTTGCATTTGGAACCTGACAAGATTAACTGGAAGCCTGCAAACCCAAGTGGCCTTGCCTGGAAATTTGTTTTTCATATCATGTGATGACAGATGATCCAGTTATTACTGACTGACTGGGATTCTAACAATGTGCCAGTGTCTTTTTTGAGTTGTGTGTCATTTTGCTGTAAAGGGGATTGGCCAGAGACCAAGAGTGTGGGCTGTGAAATACAGAAAATATGTGAATTGATCTCTGCCCCTGGTTCCTGGCACAGAGATGAAACCCCTGTGATTTCCAAAGTGAAAAGAGTATTTGGAATGCCTACTGGTCTAATATTTGTTCTTTGACCCTGATTCCTGACACAGAGCTCCTACATCTCTTGGGATTTCCTGGGTGACAGGAGTGTCTTTTGACCTAATGAGGTGACTGTTGGTAGGCCCCAGATAGCTTCAGGATGGGGGCTGGTCAGCAGAAAGACCAAGCTGTGGTTAGAAGCTTGGAACTTTTCAGCTGTATTCCTCCGCCCCCCTCCGTCCTCTTGAAGGAGGAGAGGGGGTGGAGATGGAGGTAGTACTTGATCATGCCTGTGTGGTGAATCCTCCATAAAAATCCTGAAAGTATGGAGCTGAGAGAGCTTCTGAGTTGATGAACACACCTGCTGGTAGGTATGCTGGGAGGGTGGTTCATCCCAACTCCACGGGGCCTGAAGCTCCTGCACTGGACCCTGCTGGATCTCCCCGTGTGTGTCTTCATCTGGCTGTTTATCTGAGTCTTTTATCATATTTTCTTATTTTATAGTAAACTAGTAAACATAAGTGTTTTCCTTAGTTCTGTGAACTGTTCTAGCAGGTGTTTGAATCCAAGGAGGGGGTCATGGAAACCTCCAGTTTGTAGCCAAGTCAGACAGAAGTTGTGGGTAACATGGGGACCTTCTGTTTGTGATTGGTGTCTGAAGTGGGGATGGGGGCAGTCTTGTGGGACTAAACCCTTAACTTATGGGGTCTGCACTCACTCTAGTTAGTGTCAGAATTTAATTGCAGGATATCCATTGGGTTTTGGAGAATTGGTTCGTGTCGGGGGGAAACCCCAAAATATCTGGTGTTAGGAGCATTGTGTGGGTGAGTAAAGATAAAATTTTTTTTCCTGGACAGAAACTTTATTATTAGGTACTGTCTATAAAAATTTTTTATTTTATAGTTGATTTACAGTGTTGTGTTTCAAGTGCACAGCAAAAGGATTCATTATATATATATACATATATCTATTCTTTTTCAGGTTCTTTTATCATGTAGATTATTACAGAATATTGAGTAGAGTTCCCTGTGCTGTACAGTAGGTCCTTTTTGATTATTTTATATATAGTGTATATTTGCTAATCCCAAACTCCTAATTTATCCTTCCCTCCCATAAGTTTTGTTTTCAAAGTCTGTGATTCTTTCTGTTTTGTAAATAAGTTCATTTGTACTTTCTTTTTTTAGATTCCACATATAAGCAGTATGTGATATTTGCCGTTCTCTATCTGATTCAGTATGATAAATACTTCACTTAGTATGATGATCTCTAGGTCCATCCATGGTGCTGAAAATGGCATTATTTAATTCCTTTTTTTGACTGAATAATATTCCACTGGGTATATGTACTACATTGTCTTTATCCATGCCTCTGTCAGTGGACATTAAAGTTGCTTTTGTGTCTTGGTTGTTGTAAATAGTGCTGCAGTGAACATTGGGATGCATGTATCTTTTCAAACTGTGGTTTCCTCTGGATATATGCCCAGGAGTGGGATTGCTGGATCATATGATAGTTCTAGTTTCAGTTTTTTAAGGACTCTCCATGCTTTTTTCCATAGTGGTTGTACCAGTTACAGGTTCTGGGTTTTTTTTGGTCATGTTACTTGGTTTGTAGGATCTTAGTTCCCTGACCAGGGATAGAAGCCAGGCCCCTCAGTAAAAACACCGAGTCCTAATCACTGGACTGCCAGAGAATTCCCTAGATACTGTCTTTGCGTCTGTATGTCAGAAACTTCTAAATTTTATTTGTTTATTTAAAAACTGACTGGATTCTTCATGAGTGCCGAGGGCTGTATCACATTGTTCTGATTTTACACCTCTACCACCCCCCATACACAAAATTGAAGGACCAGGTGTGTTAGTCAATTTTTTATTTGTTTCAAGTAAGGGCATTAGAACCCCTCTTCTGCAACATTTATTTGTGTCTGTGGTCATGATTACTGTGATATTGAATGGTTTGCCTTGGAAATGAACAGAGATCATTCTGTCATTTTTGAGATTGCATCCAAGTACTGCATTTTGGACTCTTGTTTACTATGATGATTACTCCATTTCTTCAAAGGAATTCTTGGTCACAGTAGTAGATATAATGGTCATCTGAGTTAAATTCACCCATGCCAGTCCATTTTAGTTCACTGATTACTAAATGTTGATGTTCGCTCTTGCCATCTCCTGTTTGACCACTTGAACTTGCCTTGATCCACGGACCTAACATTCCAGATTCCTATGCAGTATTGCTCTTTACAGCATTGGACTTTATGTCCATCACCAGTCATATCCACAACTGGGTGTTGTTTTTGCTTTGGCTCAGTCTCTTCATTCTTTCTGGAATTACTTCTCCACTGACCTCCAGTAGCATTTTGGACACCTACTGACATGGGGAGTTCATCTTTCAGGGTCCTTTCTTTTTGCCTTTTCATGCTGTTCACGGGGTTCTGAAGGCAAGAATACTAAAGTGGTTTGCCATTCCCTTCTCCAGTGGACCACATTTTGTCAGAACTCTCCACCATGTCCCATCCATCTTGGGTGACCCTACATGGCATGGCTCATAGTTTCATTGAGTTAGACAAGGCTGTGGTCCATGTGATCAGTTTGGTTAGTTTTCTGTGATTATGGTTTTCATTCTGTCTGCCCTCTGATGGATAAGGTTAAGAGGCTTATGGAAGCTTCCTGATGAGAGTGACTGACAGGGAAACTGGGTCTTGTTTTGATGGGCAAGGATATGCTCAGTAAATGTTTAATCCAATTTTCTTTTGAAGGGCGGGGCTATGTTCCCTCCCTGTTGTTTGACCTGATGCCAAACTGTGGTGGAGATGAAGATAATGGTGACCTTTAAAAAGTCCCATGCATGCACTGCAGCACTCAGTGCCCCGGACCCCGCAGCAGGCCACTGTCAACCCATGCCTCCACAGGAGACTCCTGGACAAGTCTGGGTCAGTCTCTTATGGGATCACTGCTCCTTTCTCCTGGGTCCTGGCACACCCAAAGTTCTGTTTATGTCCTCCAAGAGCCTGTTTCCCCAGTCCTGTGTAAGTTCTGGCGGCTCTATGATGGGGTTAATGGTGCCCTCCTCCAAGAGGGCTTATGCCATACCCAGGTCTGCTGCACCCAGAGCCCCTGCCCCATGGCAGGCTGCTGCTGACCCGTACCTTCGCAGGAGACACTCAAGCACAGTGCTGGCTCAGTCTCTGTGGGATCTCTGGGTCCTGGTGTGCCCAGGGTTTGTTTGAGCTCTTTGAGTGTCTCTGGCGGGTATGGGATTTGATTCTAAATGTGATTTCACCCCTCCTACTGTCTTGCTGCGGAAAAGGCAATGGCACTCCACTCCAGTACTCTTGCCTGGAAAATCCCATGGATGGAGGAGCCTGGTGGGCTGCAGTCCATGGGGTTGAAGAGTCGGACACGGCTGAGCGACTTCACTTTCACTTTTCACTTTCATGAATTGGAGAAGAAAATGGCAACCCACTCCAGTATTCTTGCCTGGAGAATCCCAGGGACAGAGGAGCCTAGCGGGTTGCTGTCTCTGGGGTCGCACAGAGTCGGACACGACTGAAGCGACTTAGCAGCAGCAGCAGCATTCTCCACTCGATGGTTGTTTAGTAGTGAGTTGTAGTTTTGGAGTTCTTGCAGAAGATGAGCACAGATCCTTCTACTCTGCCATCTTATGCCACAAGATGGTATGGACCTAAAGAAGCAGAAGAGGTGGCAAGAATGCACAGAAGAGCTATACAAAAAAGATCTTCATGCCTCAGATAACCACGATGGTGTGATCACTCACCTAGAGCCAGACATCCTGGAATGCAGAGTCAAGTGGGCCTTAGGAAGAGTCACTACAAACAAAGCTAGTGGAGGTGATGGAATTCCAGTTGTGCTATTTCAAATCCTGAAAGATGATGCTGTGAAAGTGCTGCACTCAGTATGCCAGAAAATTTGAAAGATGCAGCAGTGGCCACAGGACTGGAAAAGGTCAGTTTTCATTGCAATCCCAAAGAAAGGCAATGCCAAAGAACGTCCAAACTACTGCACAATTGCACTTATTTCACATGCTAGCAAAGTCATGCTCAAAATTCTGCAAGCCAGGCTTCAACAGAACGTGAACCATGAACTTCCAGATGTTCAAGCTGGATTGAGAAAAGGCAGAGGAACCAGAGATCAAATTGCCAACATCTGTTGGGTCATCTAAAAAGCAAGAGAGTTCCAGAAAAACATCTGCCTTTCACTGTGTGGATCACAACAACTGTGGAAAATTCTTAAAGAGATGGGAGTACCAGATCACCTGACCTGCCTCCTGAGAAATCTGTATGCAGGTCAAGCAGCAGCAGTTAGAACTGTACATGGAACAACAGACTGGTTCCAAATCAGGAAAGGAGTACATCATGACTATATATATTGTCACCCTGCTTATTTAACTTATATGCAGAATACATCATGCGAAGTGCCAGGCTGGATGAAGCACAAGCTGGAAATAAGATTGCTGGGAGAAATAGCAATATCCTCAGATATGCAGATGACACCACCCTTATGGCAGAAAGCAAAGAAGAACTAAAGAGCCTCTTGATGAAAGTGAAAGAGGAGAGTGAAAAAGTTGGTTTAAAACTCAGCATTCAGAAAACTAAGATCATGGCATCTGGTCCCATCACATCATGGCAAATAGATGGGGAAACAGTGGAAACAGCATCAGACTTTATTTTTGGGGGCTCCAGAATCACTGCAGATGGTGATTGCAGCCATGAAATTAAAAGACGCTTACTCCTTGGAAGAAAAGTTATGACCAACCTAGACAGCATATTAAAAAGCAGAGGCATTACTTTGCCAACAAAGATCCATCTAGTCAAAGCTATGGTTTTTCCAGTAGTCATGTACGGATATGAGAGTTGGACTATAAAGCTGAGTGCTGAAGAATTGATGCTTTTGAACTGTGGTGTTGGAGAAGACTCTTGAGAGTCCCTTAGTCAGCAAGGAGATCCAACCAATCAATCCTAAAGGAAATAAGTCCTGAATATTCACTGGAAGGACTGATGCTGAAGCTGAAATTCCAATACTTTGGCCACCTGATGGGAAGAACTAACTCATTTGAAAAGACCCTGATGCTGGGAAATATTGAAGGCAGGAGGACAAGGGGACAACAGATGATAAGAATGTTGGATGGCATTACCGACTTGATGGGCATGAGTTTGAGTAAGCTCCAGGAGTTGGTGATGAATAGGGAGGCCTGGTGTGCTGCAGTTCATGGGGTTGCAAAGAGTCGGAAACAGCTGAGCAACTGAACTGGACTGGTGGTCATGATAGCATCAAAAAATTAGGAAATACATGATTTTAGAGTTAAGGGCAATTCTGTAGATTAAGTATATTTAGCTTTATGCAAAACCTGTAACCTTGACTTTATTTTCATTTCTTGTTGACTGGTGGAAACTTCATCGTGTAGTTGGGAACCACTGCTGGACTAGATTAATTGGATTTCATATACATTCTTTCGTTCAGTCACTCAGTCGTGTCTGACTCTGTGACCCCAGGGAGTGCAGTACTCCCTGATTTTAGATTTTTGAATGTTGAGTTTTAAAGCCAGCTTTTTCACTCTCCTTTTCATCTTCATGAAGAGGCCCTCTTTACTTTCTGCCATTAGGGTGGTGACATCTTCATGTCTGAGGTTATTGATATTTCTCCTGGCAATCTTGATTCCAGCTTGTTCTTCATCCAGCCTGGCATTTCACATGATGTACTCTGCATATAAGTTAAATAAGGAGGGTGACAATATACAGCCTTGATGTACTCCTTTCCCAACTTTGAACCAGTTTATTGTTCCATGTCCAGTTCTTAGTGTTGTTTCTTGTCCTGCATACAGATTTCTCAGAAGGCAGGTGAGGTGGTCTGGTATTCCCATCCCTTTAAGAATTTCCACAGTTGTTGTGATCCACACAGGGAAAGCCTTTGGTATAGTCAATAAAGCAGAAGTAGATGTTTTTTTGGAATTCCCTTGCTTTTTCTGTCATCCAAAGAATGGTTGCAATTTGATCTCTGGTTCCTTTGCTTTTTCTAAATCTAGCTTCTACATCCAGAAGTTCTTGATTCACATATTAAAGCCTAACTTGAAGGATTTTGAACTTTACCTTGGTTGCATGTGAAATGAGCATAATTGTAGAGTAGTTTGAACATTCTTTGACATTACCTTTCTTTGGAATTGGAATGATAACAGACCTTTTCCAGCCCTATGGCCACTGCTTAGTTTTCCAAATTTGCTGGCATATTGAGTGCAGCACTTTAACAGCATCATCTTTTAGGGTTTTAAATAGCTCATCTGGAATTCCAAGACCTCCACTAGCTTTGTTTGTGGTAATGCTTTCTAAGGTCCATTTGACTTTGCATTCCAGGATGTCTGGCTCTAGGTGAGGGAACACATTATCTGGGTCATTAAGACCTTTGTATAGTTCTTTTGTGTGTTCTTGCCACCTCTTAATCGTTTTAGCTTCTGTTAGGTCCTTGCCATTTCTGTCCTTTATTGTGCCTGTGTTTGCATGAAATGTTCCCTTGGTATCTCCAGTTTTCTTAAAGAGATCTTTAGTAGATCTAATTGTTTTTTTCTATTTCTTTGTATTGTTCACTTAAGAAGACTTTCCTCTCCCTCCTTGCTGTTTTGATTTACCATATAAACTCATTTTGACACTGAGTGCCTTTCTTATCACAATTTCCCTGGCATTGATTATCATCATCTAAATTATTTTTTTGTTAATTTGGTAGGGGAAAATCATATTGGTTTAATTGCTTTTCTTTGTATAATTTGATTCTCTTAATATTAACTTTGCCTCCACTGCTTCCCTTGTCCTGAATGGCACTTACTTTTAGGTGTTAGAACCACTTGAAAAGAGGAGAGTAGTGTGCTCAGTATATCTTTGAGGAGTTTTATCTTTGACCTTTGGTCTTTTTGACAAGATCTTGCTGGGCAAGGAAACAGTAGTTAAGAGATGAAGACAGACAAGGCTACTGCTGAACAGTGGTAAGGAAACCTAGGGTCATTTTACCTTGCTAGACTCCCCCACGTGCGAAGTTTCTTTGATTGTGTCCAACTTGCTGTAACCCTTTGAACTGTAGCCCGCCAAACTCCTCTGTTCATGGAATTCTCCAGGCAAGAATACTGGAGTGGGTTGCCACGCCCTCCTCTAGGGGAGCTTCCCAACCCAGGGATCGAACCCACTTATGTCTCCTGCATTGTCAGACAGGTTCTTTACCTCTACCACTATCTGGGAATCCCATAGACTCCCCTACCTAAACCTATTTCCTGACTCTCTTCTCTAGTGAGATATCCAAGGAGCTATTCAACAATCTACTAGTATGTCTTGCTGTGTTTATCTAAGACCTCACTTTTAAAATCTAATTTTAGAAAACATGCATAAATTATAAAAGGGCGTATATTCTTATTAAAAGAAATAAGCAAAACAGAGGTGAATTAATTAGAAAAGCATCTATCCCTTTTTCTACCCTTTCTATCCTACCTTCCTGTGGTACAAATAGGGATTTATAGGAATTTCATCTTGATAATGAATACTGTTTAGTGACATTTTGGTGTCAGTGAGACTTTATATTAAAGTGATCCTGTAAACTCCAAGAGGGATTGTATAACTCCTTTAATGCCTGTTTTATTCTGTGCTGCTTAGTGCAGTGCCTGGCATATGGTAGGTGTCAAATATTTGTTGACAGGTTTATTGTAAGGCGAGGAAAGGAAAAGAAAGAATCTTAGCAGAGCATCCTTTTGGGTATTAGATTTCTGGAGAAGCACAGTGGTTCTCAGCCCTGGCTGCAGGTTAGACTACTCCTTGGAGAACCTTAGCACAATACCAGTGGTTGGGTCTCATACCCCAGTGATTCTGCTTTGATTGGTCTGAAGGAGACCCCTGCATCAGTGTTTTAGATATTCCCTGGTAATGCTGATGTATAGTGGTGGTGAAGAACCGCTGAACCAGAAATGGTTGTTGCTTACTGAATGTTAATTGAAAGATCTGTGCTTTACTTAATTCTTTAAAAATCCTTTATGCTTTGGAAGAAACTTTTATAGAGATTGTTGTCCTAATTATGTTTCATTATATTAAAAGTATTTTGCATTTCCTTATATACAACATAATATAATCAGTGCATGAATAATCAAAGAATTACTTGTACATTAAGATAATCATTTGGCTTTCTCATGCTAGAAAATACATTTCTCTCATCTTAGGTTCATGACATTTTATGTAGTATACTTTCTTTATTAAAGACTCTAATCGTAATGGAGAACTGGCATTTAAGCAGTAGAGGAAACAAATCATATTAAATGATTAGCAAAAATGTTAAAAAAAAAAAACTGAATGCATTTGTATGTTTTATTTTCTTTTTTATGCCAAACTAAATGACACAGCTTGTTTATTCTGTATTATTCCAGTCATCAGAAATGTTAAGATGTTCCGCTGGTACAAATAAAAAAACAAAAGCAATTTAAGTAATTAGATTCCATCCAAATTATTCATTTCATATTTGGAATAAAAACCAGAATATTTAATGCAAGCTTTTTTTACTTTGCTGTAAACCTTTTTTTAAGTGTGTGTCTTCTTTTCCTCTGCTTCTCTTGTTGTTCCCCAACTTTTCCCCGAAAAGAGACTGTAACTATGTTGTTTGTAATAAACTTAAATACTGGAATAACTATCAGAATTACTAGTAGTGATGGATAGTTAAAAAGTTAAACCATAAACAGTGCAACATTAATGAAGTGTGGTGTAAATAAATTTGTTGCTAAATGCCTCTTAACTTTGGATTTCTCTTATATGTTTTTATTTTTTGTATTTCCTTTTCAAAATCACTCTGACATCCTACTTATATAATCAAAATCTTGGCAGATTGCAGCCTGAAAAGCATAGCCAACCCTGAGCATAATTAGGCATATTTGAGGAGATACTAGACTTGGTGCCAGGTTAAGCTACGTGAGTATTAAGGAATGATGGATTATGTTAATAATGAGAAACCAGCTGATGCTTGGCTTTGATTAGACCTGCCTTCTCTGCCAATATTGTGACAAGATAACTTATATTGAACTTAATGCATATCTGTTCACTTCCCAAAATCTTTACAGTAACTTAATAATTATTAGGTTGGTGCAAAAGTAATTCCAATTTTTCATTATTGAGCTTTGCCATTTGATACTGGAATACATTCTTAAATAAATGTGGTTATATTATATATAATTTTAATACACATTTCTCGCTTTTTCTTTTTTCTACTAATGGCTTGTATTTACTGTTTATATTTATTTTAGACTAGGAAAATGATGTTAGACAAAAAGCAAATTTGAGTAGTTTTCTTATTTGACTTCAAAATGGGTTGTAAAGCAGTGGAGACGCTTGCGACATCAACAATGCCTGTGGCTCAGGAACTCCCTAACAAACATACGTTGCAGTAGTGGTTCAAGAAGTTTTGCAAAGGAGATGAGAGCCTTGAAGATGAGGAGCATAGTGGCCAGCTGTCTGAAGTTGACAGTGACCAATTGAGAGGATCATTGAAGCTGACTGTCTTAAAACTACATGAGAAGTTGTTGAAGAACTCAGCATCAACCATTCTACAGTCATTCAGCATTTGAAGCAAATTGGAAAGGTGAAAAAGCTCAGTAAGTGGGTGCCTCATGAGCTGACTGCAAATTGAAAAAGTTGTCATTTTGAAGTGTCATCTTATTCTACACAACAACAACGCACCATTTCTTGATCGGATTGTGGCATGAGAAGAAACTCCAAAGCACTTAGCCAAACTTGTACCAAAAAAAGGTCATTGTCACTGGTGCCAGTCTGATCCACTACAGCTTTCTGAATCCCAGCAGAATCTTTACATCTGAGAAGTATGCTCAGCAGATCGATGAGATGCACTGAAATCTGCAGTGCCTGGAACTGGCACTGGTCAACAGAAAAGGCCCAGTTCTCTGCGACAACACCCAGCTGCAAGTTGCACAACCAGTGCTTCAAAAGTTGAATGAGTTGGGCTATGAAGTTTTGCCTCATCCATCCTACTCATTTGACCTCTCACCAGCCGACTACCACTTCGTAAAGTATCTTGACAGCTTTTTGCTTCTACAATTAGCAGGATGTTTTCAAGAGTGTGTCAAATTGCAAAGCATGCATTTTTATGCTACAGGAATAAACAAACTTAGTTCTTGTTGGCAAAAATATGTTGAAGATAATGGTTCCTATTTTAATTAATAAAGATGATGTTTGAGCCTAGTTATACTGATTTAAAATTCATCATCTGAAACCACAAAGTTATGTTAGCACCAACCTAATATAGGAGGAAAGTTATGACCAACCTAGATAGCATATTGAAAAGCAGAGATATTACTTTGCCAACAAAGGTCCGTCTAGGCAAGGCTGTGGTTTTTCCAGTGGTCATGTATGGATGTGAGAGTTGGACTGTGAAGAGAGCTGAGTGCCAAAGAATTGATGCTTTTGAACTGTGATGTTGGAGAAGACTCTTGAGAGTCCCTTGGACTGCAAGAAGATCCAACCAGTCCATCCTAAAGGAGATCAGCCCTGGGTGTTCATTGGAAAGACTGATGCTGAAGCTGAAACTCCAGTACTTTGGCCACCTCATGTGAAGAGTTGACTCATTGGAAAAGACCCTGCTGCTGGGAGGGATTGGGGACAGGAGGAGAAGGGGACAACAGAGGATGAAATGGCTGGATGGCATCACGACTCAATGGATATGAGTTTGAGTGAACTCCGGGTGTTGGTGATGGACAGGGAGGCCTGGCGTGCTGTGTTTTATGGGGTTGCAAAGAGTTGGACACTACTGAGCAACTGAACTGAATATAATAAAATATAGTCTGTCCAAATATAAAATAGTCTGATACACAGATGTGAACCCAGTTGATACCCAGAAACCGATGATGGAACATATCTTACCTTTCTGTATATTTTCATATATACGCAACAGCCTTTGTCCTGCTGTTGCTGAATGATTTTTTATTTTATTGAGTAAATGGAAAAAAAATAAAGAAAACATGGGATTACTCTTCAATGACGTAGATAGGTGGGGTGAGGGGAGGTGGGAGGGAGGTCCAAGAGGGTGGGGATATATGTATACATATAGCTGGTTCACTTCGTTGTACAGCAGAAACACAGTATTGCAAAGCAGTTAATATCCAATAAAAATAAAAGCATGGGATTAGTATGCCATGGTTTTGTACTGCTTACTAAAAATTCAGCTATTCTTTGGCTTGAAATTTGAGCGCCAGATACCGGGATATAAGGTGCAATTCACTGTTTCATAAGTCAGTCCAAAAACTAAGTCTAGTATATATGTATTTTACACTCTCTTTCTGAGGTATATTACTAATTAAGAATACAAAAAAAATCTGATTATTATTTTTTCCTTTGTCCAGTGTCATAATTAACCTCATTGGGTCAATTTAGGACATTATTCTGAAGGAGATTCCTAATCTCTTTGAAAAGTAACAATTAAAATCTTTCCCAGTCACATCTTGGGCTAAAGATTTTGTGTGTGAGTTTATTTTTAAATAATACTTTCCTCTGGTAAACTATTAAGAAAGTACAGGAGCATAAAAAGTGGTAAGGAAGGCTCACTGTTAACTGTTTCTTGGGTGTACTTCCACAGAGTTTTACATATATGGCTTTTCCTTTTTGGGGGGCACAAATCACAGGGATTCTTTTATTTTTGTGGCTAAATAATATTTATATATGTATGTTTATAATACAGATATATAAATATAATTATATAACATATATAAATGTATGAATACAGATACATGTGTGTATATATGTATTCACATACATATACATATATTCTTATATTTCCTTTATCCATTCATCAATGAGCACTTAGTTTCCACATCTTGGCTATTGTAGATAATGCCACATTGAACACAAGGGGCCAGTATCTCTTTAATGATTTCATGGGACGTTACTTCAAGCTGGCGGAGTAGGAGGATGTGCACTCATTTCCTGCTGCTGGTGTTGGAAGGTCTCTCTTGGAGGCATGGGTTAGCAGTGGCCTGCCTCAGGGGTAGAGGCAGTGGCAGCAGCAGTCCTAGGAGGTGCCCCCTGGTGGAACCTTCCTGGAGGTCCTCACTTTTCTGTAAGCAACCCTCCCCAATGGTGTTCTATGTACGATGTATAAATACCTCTTATTCTTTTGTTTTTTAAATTAAAATATACAGTTGACATATACAGTATTATGTTCGTTTCAGGTGTGCTACATAATGATATGACACTTGGCAGACATTATGCAGTGATCACCATGATAAGTCTGGTGCCATGATAACCATCTGTCTCCATAAAGTTATTACAATATTATTGACTATATTCCTGATGCTGTTCTTTTTACTGGCTGCAGAGATTTCCATTGTATGGAACTTTCATAAGTTATTTAATTGATCATGTTTTAATGGACATTTAGATTTCTTTTTATTTTATGGTTTTGCTATTATAGTAACTTCCTGGTTCAGTTCAGTTGTTCAGTTGTGTCTGACTCTTTGTGACCCCATGAGCTGCAGCACACCAAGTCTCCCTGTCCATCACCAATTCCTGGAGTTCACCCAAACCCATGTCCATTGAGTCGGTGATGCCATCCAAACATCTCATCCTCTGTCGTCCCCTTCTCCTCCTGCCCTCAGTCTTTCCCAGCATCAGGGTCTTATTCAAATGAGTTAGCTCTTTGCATGAGGTGGCCAAAGCATTGGAGTTTCAGCTTCAACATCAGTCCTTCCAAAGAACACCCAGGACTGATCTCCTTTAGGATGGACAGGCTGGATCTCCTTGCAGTCCAAGGGACTCTCAAGAGTCTTCTCCAACACCACAGTTCAAAAGCATCAATTCTTCAGCACTCAGCTTTCTTTATAGTCCAACTCTCACATCCATACATGACTACTGGAAACACCATAGCCTTGACTAGACAGACCTTTGTGGACAAAGTAATGTCTCTGCTTTTCAATATGCTATCTAGGTTGGTCATAACTTTCCTTCCAAGGAGTAAGCGACTTTTAATTTCATGGCTGCAATCACCATCTGCAGTGATTTTGGAGCCCCCAAAAATAAAGTCAGCCACTGTTTCCCCATCTATTTGCCATGAAGTGATGGGACCGGATTCCATGATCTTAGTTTTCTGAATATTGAGCTTTAAGCCAACTTTTTCACTCTCTTCTTTCACTTTGATCAAGAGGCTCTTTAGTTCTTCTTCACTTTCTGTCATGAGGGTGGTGTCATCTGCATATCTGAGGTTATTGATATTTCTCCCGGCAGTCTTGATTCCAGCTTGTGCTTCCTTCAGCCTAGCATTTCTCATGATGTACTCTGCATAGAAGTTAAATAAGCACGGTGACAATATACAGCCTTGACGTACTCCTTTTCCTATTTGGAACCAGTCTGTTGTTCCATGTCCAGTTCTAACTGTTGCTTCCTGACCTGCATACAGGTTTCTCAAGAGGCAGGTCAGGTGGTCTGGTATTCCCATCTCTTGAAGAATTTTCCACAGTTTATTGTGATCCACACAGTCAAAGGCTTTGGCATAGTCAATAAAGCAGAAACAGATGTTTTTCTGGAATTCTTGCTTTTTCCATGATCCAGCGGATGTTGGCAATTTGATCTCTGGTTCCTCTGCCTTTTCTAAAACCAGCTTGAACATCTGGAAGTTCACGGTTCACGTATTGCTGAAGCCTGGCTTGGAGAATTTTAAGCATTACTTTACTAGCGTGTGAGATGAATGCAATTGTGTGGTAGTTTGAGCATTCTTTGGCATTGCCTTTCTTTGGGATTGGAATGAAAACTGACCTTTTCCAGTCCTGTGGCCACTGCTGCGTTTTGCAAATTTGTTGGCATATTGAGTGCAGCACTTTCACAGCATCATCCTCCAGGATTTGAAATAGCTCAACTGGAATTCCATCACCTCCACTAGCTTTGTTTATAGTGATGCTTCCTAAGGCCCACTTGACTTCACATTCCAGGATGTCTGGCTCTAAGTGAGTGATCACACCATCGTGATTATCTGGGTCATGAAGATCTTTTTTGTACAGTTGTTCTGTGTATTCTTGCCACCTATTCTTAATATCTTCTGCTTCTGTTAGGTCCCTACCATTTCTGTCCTTTATTGAGCCCATCTTTGCATGAAATGTTCCCTTGGTATCTCTGATTTTCTTGAAGAAATCTCTAGTCTTTCCCATTCTATTGTTTTCCTCTATGTCTTTGCACTGATCTATGAGGAAGGCTTTCTTATCTCTCCTTGCTATTGTTTGGAACTCTACATTCAAATGGATATTTGTTTCCTTTTCTCTTTAGCTTCTCTTCTTTTCACAGCTATTTGTAAGGCCTCCTCAGACAGCCATTTTGCTTTTTTTGTATTTCTTTTTCTTGGGGATGGTCTTGCTCCCTGTCTCCTGTACAATGTCATGAACCTCCATCCACAGTTCATCAGGCACTCTATCTATCAGATCTAGGCCCTTAAATCTATTTCTCACTTCCATTGTATGGTCATAAGGGATTTGATTTAGGTCATACCTGAATGGTCTGGTGGTTTTCCCCACTTTCTTCAATTTGAGTCTGAATTTGACAATAAGGAGTCATGATGAGCCACAGTCAGCTCCTGGTCTTGGTTTTGCTGACTGTATAGAGCTTCTCCATCTTTGGCTGCAAAGAATATAATCAGTCTGATTTCGGTGTTGACCATATGGTGATGTCCATGTGTAGAGTCTTCTCTTGTGTTGTTGGAAGAGGGTGTTTGCTATGACCAGTGTGTTCTCTTGACAGAACTCTATTAGCCTTTGCCCTGCTTCATTCTGTACTTCAAGGCCAAATTTGCCTGTTACTCCAGGTGTTTCTGACTTCCTACTTTTGCATTCCAGTCCCCTATAATGAAAAGGACATCTTTTTGGGTGTTAGTTCCAGAAGATCTTGTAGGTGTTCATAGAACTGTTCAGCTTCAGCATTCTTCAGCATTACTGGTAGGTATCTCTTAGTAATTATATGGCTATATATGTAGAATGGATTCTTCGAAGTATTACTGGGTTATTCTAAAACATCTTGTGATATAGGTTTCTTGCTCAGTCGTGTCTGACTCTCTGAGATCCCATGGACTTTTTAGCCTGTCAGGTTCCTCTGTCTATGGAATTTTTCAGGAAAGAATACTGGAATGGGTGCCATTTCCTCCTCCAGGGAATCTTCCCCACCCAAGGCTCAAACCCACGTCTCCTGCATTGGCAGGTGGATTCTTTACCACTGAGCCCCCTGGGAAGCCCTTGTGATGTAGGTTTTTACCTGAATAATTTGACCAAATCTTTGGTGGACTGCCTTATTAGTTGTATTTTTCTCATGAAATGGAATTCAGAAGCAATATATAGTTTATTAACTTTAATAAACTAATTTAGGGGAGTAGTTCCAGTTAATTAAATTTTTCCCAAGACTTCCTTGGTGATCTAATGGTTAAGACTCTGTGCTTCCAATGCAGAGGGTTCTATGCCTGGGATGGAAAATAAGATCCCACATTCTGTGGCATAGCCAAAAAAAAAAAAAAAGATTTTACCTTGGGAAGTGTATTATGCCTTTGTATAGAAAAAAGAAATACTTAGAAGAGGTGATAGTGTTGAACCATCATTCCATTTCAAATGTAGTTTTCTTGGGCTCCAAAATCACTGCAGATTGTGACTGCAGCTGAAATTAAAAGACGCTTGCTCCTTGAAAGAAAAGCTATGACAAACCTAGACAGCATGTTAAAAAGCAGAGACATTACTTTGCCTACAAAGATCCATACAGTCAAAGCTGTGGTTGTTCCAGTAGTCGTGTATGGATGTGAGCGTTGGACCATAATGAAGGCTGAGCGCTGAAGAATTGATACTTTTGAACTGTAGTGCTGGGGAAAACTCTTGGGAGTCTCTTGGACAACTAGGAGGTCATACCAGTCAATCCTAAAGGAAATCAACCCTGAATAGTCATTAGAAGGATTGATGCTGAAGCTGAAGGTCCAGTACTTTGGCCACCTGATGCAAAGAGCTAACTCACTTGAAAAAACCGTTGTGCTGGGAAAGACTGAAGGCGGGAGGAGAAGGGGACGACAGAAGTCGAGATGGTTGGATGGCATTATCAACTCAATGGACATGAGTTTGAGCAAGCTCCAGGAGATGATGATGGACAGGGAAGCCTGGCATGTTGCAGTTCATGGGGTCACAAAGAATCGGACACAACTGAGTGACTGAACAACAATTATGTAATTACCTACTGTTTACACACTGACCTGTATTCTAAACATTTTATCTGTATTCTTTTAATCATCTGAGCCATCCACTGAGGTTGTATCCTTATTTAATGGTAGATAAGACTCAAGTTTAGAGAGGTTAAATGAGTTGCCCCAGGTACAAAGACTGGGCATGCAGAAACTCTATTCTTAAATGTAACTATAGAATTTTTATTTTTTGTTTTGTTGTTTGGTCCCCACAATGAAGCAGTATTTTCAGTCATTAAGATCCCTGAGAAAGATAATGGAAGAAAAGATATGCCTCGTATTCTTGAAGTTAATGCTCCCATTTTCCTACCACCTTCAACTTTTTGTATTCATATAAAAAGTGTTACACAATGTATTGCAAATAAGTAATGCAAATGAAGGATGGAAACTTTAATTTGGAGTAGCATTATGTTTCATGCCATAATACAGTCTTATTTATACTAAAAGATATTTGCCCAATATCTCCAGCCATGCCTTTTGTTGTCCGGTTGCTAAGTTGTGTCCATCTCTTTGCTACCCCATGAACTGCAGCACCCTAGGCCTCCCTATCCCTCACCATCTCCCAGAGTTCACCAGAGTTCATGTCCATTGAATCAGTGATGATGCCATCCAACCGTCTCATCTTCTGTCATCCCCTTCTCCTGTCTTCAGTCTTTCCCAGCATCAGGGTCTTTTCGAATGAATCGCTCTTTGCATCAGGTGGCCAAAGTATTGGAGCTTCAGCATGAATCCTTCCAACGAATATTCAAGGTTGATTTCATTTAGGATTGACAGTTCACCAAAAAAAGGAAAAATGCTTCCAGGAAGCACTTATTTGTAAAGGAGATTGTCATACTCTCACACACATCTATCTCATTTACTCCTGTTACAGTTCTAACAGGCACTGGGTTTTCTAGCCTATGATAGTTGATAAGAAGCAACAAATTAGAAAAAAAGGCAAGTAGTACTGTCAGAGACAGGAAGACTGACAATTCCAAGAAGGGATAGCTTTTGTGTACAGCCGTTAGTGGTAAAGGAAAAGTAAACCTATAAGCAGACAGCATTTTGAGCTGTTTAGGAGTCTTTGTCTTTAGTGTGCTCCAAGAGCCCTTAAGGCTGATTGAACATCAGCCTGTTACATCATAGTGCTATAATTTACCAAAATGATAATCCTGAATGTTATTTTTAAAGTAAATTATGCTGGATACACTCTAATTAGCAAAACAGGGATTTCCATTTACAGAAAAAAAGAGTGAATTATACTGAATAAGTACATAAAGCATTGTCATACTCAAACTATTGGACTTAATATATATTGTTACTATCTTATAACTTTTGCAAAGAGCCCCTTTATCAGAAATTTTGTTATTATTGAAGTTCACAGTTCAGAACTATTAGTGCGACATATTCTGAAAAACAAAAGATATTGATGATGGCTCTAAACTGTACATATATGACTGGACAGAAGAAAACTCCAGTGTCTCCAGTGCTCCAGGACTTCTTTGCAATTAGCTTGCAGGACTTGATTCTCCTCAAACTGTTGTGATCACCCTGCACATCCTATAAATTATTTACACCCTGATGATGCTAAATTGCTGCGTTAGTGGCACCTCTGGCTCCACATGATATCAAGAACTTAAATAATTCATCTTTTATTACAGCTACATCCTGGTAGATTAGCATGAGTGAGAGCTGAGTATCACACTGAGCTAAGGCCTTTGCTCAGGTCTTTTTTCTCCAAATATCATATCAGTAAATATTCAGATATTAGTGCTGTTAAAAAATAAAGATTATTGACTGTTAGAAAGCTAGACTCTTTAGGTCATGTTTATGAGGCATTAAATTGCTTCACCTATTTAAGTGCATTTTAAGGATGCTTCAAGGGGTGACTCTTGGAAAGACAGCTCTCCATTTTAGGACTTTCACTTGAGAAACAAGCTAGCGTTAGTTTACTGAACTGAACGAAATTAATGACTGGCCGTTGGCAAGGACAGTGAGAGACCTTAATTTTCAAAATTACTCAGATTGTTAATCTCAAGGGTTTTATATCTGATATTTGAAGTCTTCAAATTTGTCTTCTTTGGACTTTTTGGAGTACTTTAAAAAAAAAAAAAAGGAAGGCATGCTTATGGAGAGCAAGTATGTGTGTGTGTGTGTGTATATGTACGTGTGCATGCATGCACACACACCTCCATATGCCTGTGGGTGTGCTAAGTTGCTTCACTTGTGTCCGACCCTTTGCAGCCCCATAGACCATATAGCCCACTAGGCTCCTTTGTCCATGGGATTCTCCAGGCTGGAGAATGGTTACCACGTTTTCCTCCAGGGGATCTTCCCAACTCAGAGATCAGACCTGCATCTACTTATGTCTCATTGGCAGGCGGGTTCTTTGCCACTATTGCCACCTGGGAAGCCCCTTCACATGCCCATGTAACATTAAATGCCAGAGTGAAATTAAGATATAAAAAAGTTAATTTACACCTTTTCCATGAAGGGTAGTAGTTGAGTTGATATTGAATTCGTGTTTACTCTTGTGAAGTGACTCCGCAGAGTACTATAAATGCTGCTTTTGAAAAAGACAAAAAGATAACTAAAGTTGACAGTGGTTGTAACCTTAGCACTTGCACAGTACCTGGCATATGGTTCGGTAAATGCTTATTGCATAAATATCTGATGATCAGATCAATCCATATAATTGTAGTTACACACCTGATAGTTTGATAGAGCAGCTATTTGATTTATATGATTTATGGCACCCCACTCCAGTGCTCTTGCCTGCAGAATCCCATGGATGGAGGAGCCTGGTGGGCTACGGTCCACGGGGTCGCTAAGAGGCGGAGACAACTGAGTGACTTCACTTTGACTTTTCCCTTTCATGCATTGGAGAAGGAAATGGCAACCCACTCCAGTGTTCTTGCCTGGAGAATCCCAGGGACGGGGGAGCCTGTTGGGCTGCCGTCTATGGGGTCGCACAGAGTCGGACACGACTGACGTGACTTAGCAGTAGCAATGTATGATTTATACTAGTTGCTTTATATAATAGTACTACTTCGGGGAGTGAATTTCAGTTTGCTGTATTTTTTAATCTGTACTATGTGGATTTGTGGCAGAAAAGTCCAGAGAGCCTCATTATATGGGGTTCTATGAGGCATATATTCTTAAGACAGCATTAGTCTGTAGAGAGGCTCCAGAGTTTTTCAGGTATCTTTTGTGTTCCACTGAAAATCCTTAGAGGTTCTTCAAACATACAGAGAAAATTATTCTTTACTCCAGTCAAGACACTGGACAGTTTTCACTGATACTGAATACATAGTGGTTTATACTATATATAAGTTGAGTTTCATTTGATTGCTCTAGATTTCTTTAATAATGGTTTTCTTTAAAACTGATTGTCTGGTCATCATTGACATCCATGAGAGAACTGTAGGGGATCGTACAGCCAAAAGTTACACTGTCAAGGAGATTAGGGTTTGGAAAGGCATTAGAGGCACTGATTAAATGAAAGCCCTCAATCTGTAAAAGTAAAAAAAACCTAATTTCCAGAAAGCATGAGATATAGAATTAAATCATACTATGGTAGCCTACTATACAGATGATGTTAGCTCTCTGTTTGCCAGACCAGCCACCTTGAAGCAGAATATGGAGTATCTAACTTTAATTAGAACAGTTGAATTTCTCCTTTAGTTGAAGCACCACAGTAAATAAATATCTTTTCGCTTGTATTAATATGAAATGCTGTGTTTATTGTTCAGTAACACGTGTGAATTGGATGAAAGTGTCTGCATAAGGGCAGCAAGAGACACACAGATGTAAAGAACAGGCTCTGTGGGAGAAGGCTAGGATGGGATGATTTGAGACAATAGCATTGAAACATGTGTATTACCATATATAAAATAGATGACCAGTGCAAGTTTGATGTGTGAAGCAGGGAACCCAAAGCCAATGCTCTAGGACAACCCAGAGGGTGGGGAGAGAGGCGGAAGAGGGGTTCAGGATGGAGGGACACATGTATACCCGTGGCTGATTCATGGCGATGTGATGTATGGCAAAAACCATCACAATATTGTGAAGTAATTACTCTCCAATTAAAATTAAATAAAAGAAAGTGCATATAAGATTTTTATGTGGAGTGAATTCATATTTTTATTTCTTAACATTTTCCAGCACATCCTTCCATTCATGAGTGTCTTTGAGCTGATATATGGTGCCATATATCTTAGAATATAGATTTTAGAACTGTATGAAAAAGGCTTTAAAACTATGTGAAAAAGTGATGGTTGGATCTAGCCTTAATTACATTATGGTGTAAATTAGGCTCTTACATGAAAGTGGCTAGGTTTTACAGATGCACAGACAGGAATCTAGCTGAGAACAAATTGTTCTGCTGTGATAGAGACATCGTTCAAACTGCATGCATCTGTCAGCGGCCCATGGTGGCACAGTGAGATAAAGTGATCTGTAATGTGTCTCTAGTGTGCCCCATTGCTAACCATATTGTAGTGTATAATACATCTCTTGGGCAGACAGCTTGTGTGGGCTGGATTCCATCTCAGCCTTGAAAAGATGCCAGAAAGCATCAAGGTGAATTTTTAAGCCTATTTAAATATTTAGACTCATGACTAAATATCATTGAAATCTCTGCTGTATCTGATTGAAGTGAGATGGAATTTCAAGAATACAAGAAGTGAGATGGAATTCCAAGATTACAACTTCCTCACTTACTAGCTGTGTGACCTTGGATTGCCGCATTATTAATTTTTCCATCTGTGTCTGTGTTGGGAAAGTGAGGATTGTAAAAGTATTTGCCTCAAAAGGTTGTTGTATGGATTTAGAGAGTTAATACATATAAACTGTATAGAAGAGTGCATGGCACTTAATAAATGTTAGGTGTTGCTGCCACTGCTGTCATCACCATTAAGGTAACTTGTAGTGAGATGAATTTCCCTTCTCTGAAGCTAGATTCCCCCCCCCCCTTTTTTTTTTAAAGGAGGACTGCATCTCTGTCAGGGATGTGGTCACCCTCAATTCTAAACTAGAAACTTGCTGTCTTGACTAGTGAAATCCAGTCCATCTTCAAGTTTATCTATAGTTAAAGTGTAATACATATGTGACCTTTATACTACTTTAGAAGTGTATATTTTTATTACTTTAAAATGTGTATTTCTTTCAAAAGTATATAGAATATAGTGCATCATAATAAAAAATTATAATATAATCACTAGAAGGGATGAAGAAACCATTTCACTGAAATGATCTACAAGATATATTGTTAAGTGGAAAAAGCAAGAGGCAAAATAATGTGTAAATTATTCTACCATTTGTATAAATTTTTTCTGGTATATCTGACAGGCTATAAAAGAAATGGTATTAAATTCACTTGTTGATGTTGGGGAGGAAAGTTGAATGACTGGAGAAAAGTGTGGGAGACTTTTTACTGTACATTTTTTTTTATACATTCTTTTATAACTTCTTGATTACTGAACCACAGGAATGTATTTCCTAGTGAGTAAAAACAAAAATTAGAAAGCCCTCAATAAAACTGAAAAAGCTATTTTGAAATCTAGATGAATTTTTATTCATCCTTTGTAAACATTTTTTAATCTGTGCTGCTCAGATTCATGTTTGATAGTGCTTTTAGATTCCTGTTTTAGTTTCATTGTTTTTTCTTTCCTTTAAGTGTGCTTTCCAACATTAACCTAAGAATGGTCTTTTGTCCCCCATTTAGGGATTTGAGTCATAATCGGTTGTCTAACTGGAACATCAGCTTAGAGTCTCAGACATTACAAGAAGTGTAAGTTATTTTTATTTACTTAAATTTACATTAAATTTTTGAGGTGATTTGTTGAATTGGGAATTGCAGGATATTCAGTCCAAAAATGTCAAAGAAGAAAAAAAATTTGAAGGAAAGAAACTTTAGATTAAAATATGTTTAAAAACCTAAACTTATGTTTAGCTTTGTTACTATCACAAATTCTTTGGGTATTATGCCATTGAGTTGATGATTTCAAGTTGTAAACTGCATAGAAATACTATTCTATTTCCAAGGGCCCTAAAGTAAGATTTTTCCCCTCTTTAGAGTGATGTGTGTGTGTGGATATATATATTTTTGCGAGAGTTTTAGCCTTAAAATTCTGTTGTGTAAATTTATTTAATTTTTACCTTTTGACTTGTCTGAGGTGGGAGTGTCATGTCTGAAGTAAATTTATATGAAATACAATATTTTTGGTATCAATAGAAGTGTGTTGTTTAATGTAATTCAATATTCTACTTCATTGGCATTTTTCCTTTAGTTCTGAAATGTATTATTACGTAGTTTTTGGAGAGGATTTTCTAAAATATTATTAATGTAGTTATTGCATTGTGATATTCTCAGAGGCACAAGTAAACACTCCCAGAATCTCAGATGAGTTTTTCTTTTGAATATCTTTGTGTCAAAGGGTACTTCGTGCTCTCATTGTTTCTGCATTCTCTTCTTCCCTGCCTCAAATTGACCACCTCTAATCTGCTGTGGACTGAATGAACAATTAACAAGCTTATTAGCTGAAAGAGTAGGCCCTGAGGAAAGGAAAATGCTCAGTGGGAAGTACATGAGCTTTATTATATATTGCATGGACCTCGTTACTTCATTTGGTTGATTGGAGGCATTTTACTCCTGGCTTCTTTTCTGTATTCTAGATGTTGAGGTTGCTGTATTCTAGGTTGAAAACCAGGTTGGTGAAATGTGATTGCATTAGATTTGCTACTAAAACAACTGAGATAATTTGTTAGGTCTGTGGTCTCAAACAGCTTTCCCTAACTTTGAGTAACTTAAAAAAAAATTTGTGTGTGTTTATTTTAAAACTGTATTTAATAACTAATATAACTATTGAAAGAACCTTGCTGGGAATTAAAAATATATAGTGTTGCAAAATATTTCCTAACCTTTCAAATGTTGGTATCAAATTATAGTTCTATACTAGGAAAACTTGTTAATTAAAATTTTAGCTTCTCAGTAGAATACATTTCGTCTGACTCATTCTCGGTCATAGGCTTTTTTCCAAATGTGGCATCTATTCTAAAGAATATGTATTAGCTAGAAACTAGAACTCGAGAAGTAACATTTCCCTCACTATATATTTAAATCTATTTTTCCTCCTCTCCAGGAAAATGAATTATAATGAACTAACAGAAATCCCATATTTTGGAGAACCAACTTCCAATATTACTCTCCTCTCATTGTAAGTAAATAAGATGTCAGGTCTTTTACTTAAATTGTGAATAGTACACAGTTTTTCTATTTTTGTTTTAGGGACCCTTGTTGTTAACCGTAGTTATTTTTGTGCTCTAGGGTGGATCCCTGGCAATAGCTTCAATGTAATCTTTGTTTTGTAGAGTTCATAATATAATCCCAGAAATAAATGCAGAAGTGTTCCAGTTTTACCCTGCTCTCGAGACTTTAGATCTCAGCTCAAATCTAATATCAGAAATCAAGACATCTTCATTTCCTCGAATGCAGCTTAAATATCTGTAAGTAAAATAAGAGTTTAAACTAGATTTACTTTGAAGTGCATGCTTATTATTCATTGATACCCAGATAATGTCTGTTGTTTATTGTGATTTTGCTTGTGTGAAACAAACCTAGGTTAGATTTTTTGGGTTTTTTCCCTGCCCTTGAAGAAAGAGTACCCTATTTACAGAAAATATTAAGTATCCAGGGCAAGTTTTGAGATTTAATTGTGGATAGTGTTTTGCTAACAGTTTTGTAAAAGATAAATGGTAGTGGTCTGTTAAATAGCAGCTTACTCTGTGTGGTGATGATGATAATTAGTATGTATGGAGAAGGCAATGGCACCCCACTCCAGTACTCTTGCTTGGAAAATCCCATGGACGGAAGAGCCTGGTGGGCTGCAGTCCATGGGGTTGCTAAGGGTCCTGGAATGACTGAGCGACTTCACTTTCACTTTACACTTTCATGCATTGGAGAAGGAAATGGCAACCCACTCCAGTGTTCTTGCCTGGAGAATCCCAGGGACGGGGGAGCCTGCTGGGCTGCTGTCTATGGGGTTGCACAGAGTCGGATACGACTGAAGCAACTCAGCAGCAGCAGCAGCAGCAGCAGTGTTTTACAGTTTACAAAACATGTTCACACTGTTTCAGCCCAAATGAAGTAGGTATTACCCTTGTTTTGTGTTGAAGAAGCACAAAAGCAGTTACATGATTTGTAAAGTTGTTTACAGTTGCTAAGTGGTAGAACTGGGACTCAGTCATAGACTTGGGGCAGCTTTCTGGTGATAGAATGTTTCTTTAGTTTCATTAAATTTTTTTGTCGTTACCTTGTTCATTTTAGGAATTTGAGTAATAATAGGATAACCATCTTGGAGGCTGGTTGCTTTGATAATTTGTCAAGTTCCTTATTAGTGGTGAAGTTAAACAGGAACAGAATTAGCATGATTCCACCCAAGATCTTCAAGCTACCTCACCTCCAGTTCTTGTGAGTAACTGAATAGATTGATTATAAGAAGATCATTTTTTCTTATAGTGTCTGTTTCTTTTTATTATTTTTAGGGCAAAGCAGCAAACCGGTTTTCTGACTGTAAAACAATTTTTTTTAAAGGGAACTTAAAAGAAACAGGATTAAAGTTGTGGAGGGTCTCACATTTCAAGGGCTTGACTCCTTAAGATCTTTGAAAATGCAACGGAATGGAATTAGCAAACTTAAGGATGGAGCTTTTTTTGGCTTGGATAACATGGAAGAATTGTAAGTACTGTGAACTGGAATAGGAGATTGTTAGGAAAGGAGTCTTGGACTTTTCAGTGCTAAACAGCTAGGATAGTAACTTTAATTATAACAAAGTATTTTAGCTTTTCTGTGAAATAAGTTAAACTTTAAGCTTTGTTATCTAACCAGTATTTTTGTTATCATTTTTCCAAACATTTCATCCAAAATGTTTATATTTCCTTAATAGTTTGGTAGGTGAAAATTATCAGAATTTACGTAGAACCAGGTATACTATATCTTTCGGTGAGTTTGTTTTATAGATACGTTTTAGACAGTCTCACTGCTTTCTTGCACTAAATCTAAAGTAACATATTTATGAAAAGAATTTGTTCACTTGGGTTGAGCAAAAGTGTATGGCTCTCTGTTCAAGCCTTAATGAAGATTTTGGAATCTCCCATTGCAGTGCCTTGTTTGAAACATATTTCCTCCTTTCTTTCTCTAATTCTGCAGAGAACTGGAGCATAATAACCTTACAGAAGTGAACAAGGGGTGGTTGTACGGCTTGCGAATGTTACAGCAGCTCTATGTGAGCCAGAATGCTGTTGAAAGAATCAGCCCTGATGCGTGGGAGTTCTGCCAAAAACTGTCTGAACTGTGAGTGTGGGATGGGATTTCAGTGGGGGGCTGTGAGACTAGAGCAGATTGAATAAGTCATTCCCATGGCTAGTAATGAAATCTAATATCCCTTTTTATTAGAAGTTTGAAAGCCCTAAATTTATCATGTAAGTAGAGTAAGAATATGAAAGTTGAACTGAAAGAGAGTGAATTCTTTACCTTGTTTACCATGTTTCCTGTTTTTAGTGATTTATCCTATAACCAGTTGACCCGTCTGGATGAATCTGCTTTTGTGGGTCTGAGCTTACTGGAGAGATTGAATTTAGGGGACAACAGAGTCACTCACATTGCTGATGGTGTATTTAGGTTTCTTTCCAATCTACAAACACTGTAAGTACATCTGTCCCTTTGGGGGTTTTTTTGCTGACTTTTTTTTAAAGCAGTGAAGCAAAATAACTAATGAATCTACAAATTTATTTATGTTAATATTTTGCAGTTCTTCTCTCCTGTGCCATGGGGCAAGACAGTCTTGCTTATCTGTATCCCTATACATAAATTTTACTTATCTCTAGTGATTTTAGCTTTACTTGAATTCTGAGTTAACTAAACAACAGATCATCTCTTACTGTGGAATAATACACAGTTGCTAGTGTCAAGAATGCACATTTTCTTACTCTTCTGACCTTCCGCTATAATACTAGTATTCCAGAACTACCGCTTCTCATTCAGAAGAATGCAGGATGTATTATGGGAACACCCCTGGCAGGAGACCTGCTACTGTTAACAATTTGCTGCATGATTTTGGACAGAAAAAACTAACATTTATTAATGATCTGATATGGGTCAAGGGCTTTCAGAGTATAGGATATTATTGCTCTTTTCCATATGGGAGGACTGAAGTTCAGAGAGATTAAAATGATTTATTTAAAGTCATATCCCTTGTAAATGTTTGGGCCAGGATTAGAACCCAGGTCTTTTTTTTTTTTTTTTTTTTTTTACTTTACAATTCTGTATTGGTTTTGCCATACATTGACATGAATCCACCACGGGTGTACATGCGTTCCCAAACATGAACCCCCCCCCCCCCCAACAACATCTCTCTGGGTCATCCCCGTGTACCAGCCCCAAGCGTGCTGTATCCTGCCTCGGACATAGACTGGCAATTCGATTCTTACATGATATTATACATGTTTCAATGCCATTCTCCCAAATCATCTCACCCTCTCCCTCTGAGTCCAAAAGTCCGCTATACACATCTGTGTCTTTTTTGCTGTCCTGCATACAGGGTCATCATTGCCATCTTTCTAAATTCCATATATATGTGTTAGTATACTGTATTGGTGTTTTTCTTTCTGGCTTACTTCACTCTGTATAATCGGCTCCAGTTTCATCCATCTCATCAGAACTGATTCAAATGTATTCTTTTTAACAGCTGAGTAATACTCCATTGTGTATATGTACCACAGCTTTCTTATCCATTCATCTGCTGATGGACATCTAGGTTGTTTCCATGTCCTGGCTATTATAAACAGTGCTGAGATGAACATTGGGGTACATGTGTCTCTTTCAATTCTGGTTTCCTCGGTGTGTATGCCCAGCAGTGGGATTGCTGGGTCATAAGGCAGTTCTATTTGCAATTTTTTAAGGAATCTCCACACTGTTCTCCATAGTGGCTGTACTAGTTTGCATTCCCACCAACAGTGTAGTAGAGAACCCAGGTCTTTTTTATACTAAAGCTTGTGTGATTTTTTACTTTACTGCCAGACAAACAGAATCACTTAAGCTTTCCTGGGTGTTATTTTTTTCTTTATCTTTTTGTTCAGTGAAGGATGGACATAGGATTAGATAGTTGCAAAAGGCATTTTCAGCTCTGTGGTTCTGTAAGTTGAATGTTTTATCTTTATCATGGAATATAATTGAATGAAGAGATATTTTAATGAGATACAGTAATCTCAAACATAGAGCATAATAAAGTAAGAGTAATCAGTAGAATTTGTAGATTGTTAGGTTCCTGAATAGGGGACTCTTTGGTCATCAGGGTTAATTGATAAATGGACTTAGAAATAATTTTGTGAAGGTGTCTATGGGTGCACAAGTGTGTGTGTGATTTTTTTTTTAACTTAATGAAATAGTCCTCCTTTAGATTTGACCTTGAAAAATTAAAAATGATTTTTTTTTCTACATTATCAGAGGTTAAATTAGATCAGTGCAATCTCAGGAATTTATTTCTTTAGGAATTTATATTAGAAGCAGCTGTAGACTTTTGGCAGTGCATGGGATGGCAGACAGGTTCTTTCAGTACAGCACTGATTATTGCTTTTAGTATTAAAGCTTAGCAGAGTAATTGCAGCAGTAGTAACTAATGCTACAAAGATAGTTAAGGCAGAATTAGGAACAGATCTGAAATATTCTGGCTTTGGATCAATGCTCTTGCCAGAGTAGATACACTTGTTACTCACTTTGGTGAGTGAGTTCTGTGGAGGAGTGCAGAGTCCTGCAGAGTTGAGCCATCAGTTGTTTGTTCTTTGGTAAAATAAGATGATCTTTTGTAGCTTTCACTTCAAGTAAAGACATAGCTAAATGGGAAGAGTGATCTATCTCCTTACTGTTATTCACATAACTTTACGTATGTCTTACAAAGCAGAAAGCTTTGTGCTCTGTTCTGAGATGACTTAAGAAACAAAAGTGACTAAAGATCTTTAACTGGATTTCTTCCATGAGGACAAGATGCGGTGCAGTTACACCTTCTGAGAATGGAAGAACGACTTTTTTAAAGACGCGTATTTTTTCTTTTAAAGAAAGCAGAGTGATCGCTCTAGCACATGGGTATATCATTGTTACTTCCCAGGGGTCATGTTTAATTGTTGTTGAGCTGTGAAGCTCTCTATTGACATTAGTTTTTGTCAGGTTTGAGGTCTCAGGGGAAGGTGTGGGTCACCCCAAATCCCATCAGTCTGAAATCAGATTGGTAAGCCATACACCTTGCATCTTGAATTCCTCCTGCTTTTTGTAGGTCCTTGATTAATTTCTACTATGCTAACACAGTTACAGCTATTAACTAGAAAGATTAATACTTTTAGCAGGTTGCTTAATGTATTTATCAAGGTTGGCTTTAATTCTTAGCTTATGAGAATTAGCGCTTACATGCTTATCTCAGTATTCTTTAAAAAGAGGAATTGAATGTTTATCATAAATAACCTTTAATATAAGGGTCAAAATTAGCATTGCTATGTCAGGATGATGCCTGATGGTGTGATGGTCATGCTGACTAAAATAACCTGTCTATCCTTGACATTTTTGTAGAAACTTAAGAAACAATGAAATTTCATGGGCCATAGAAGATGCTAGTGAAGCCTTTGCTGGACTCACAAGTCTCACTAAATTGTATGTATTTTTCACATTTATGTATGTTTACAAAGGTCAAGAATCAGTTGTAAATGTGATTAGATTGTATCTATTTACTACGGCTAGAAAGTCAGCCTTCTGACTCATCCACTAAAGGAACAAGCTTTGTTGTTTATTAACGTTTTTGTGGTTTGGTTTGTTTTTCTTTCTCTCTCTTTTTTTTTTTCTGTGTGTGGTGGGGCACTTTCTCTGAAAGAGCATTCCTAAGGTCACATAAAGAGAAGTTATTTGTGGAACTAAAATTTCAATTTAAGTAAAAGAAATGCACTGAAACCACAATTGAACCAGTGATCTTTTTAATCATGTGAGATTTATGAGTAATTTAACCAGCAAAAGAGAATTCTCTCAAGTGTGATTTTAGATCTTCCATTAAGAATGTCTCCAAGGCTTCACACTTGCCTGAATTTCTTTGACTGAATGATCTTTTGCTGAGAAGGGGGAAACTGGGAGTATAATCCAGTTTATTATTGAAAACCACAAGCATTATCTGTGGTCGGGATAGTTGTTTACAGGTACCTCACTGAGCACCAACATGTTAATAGACACCTTTATTCTATGCTTTGCATTGGTTGATAATAAAGATTCACAACTTTCTTAAACATGCATGTTAAGCTTATTTTCACTTTTTATAGGTAAATGTTTATTTTAATGAACTTAATTTTGTTTAGTGGAGAGCTTTATTAGAAAGGTTTGTTTGTATTTCAGAATCTTACAAGGAAATCAGATTAAGTCAGTTACAAAGAAAGCATTCATTGGTCTTGAGTCCCTTGAGCATCTGTGAGTATTTATCATTTATTTTGATTAGTATATAAATAATCTTTGCTATTAGCAGAGGTTTTCATGACCATTTAAAGTGTTGATATAACTTACAGAAATGGTAGAAATGGTGACTGGGAATGTTTCATTTTTCTTCATTTCAGAGATTTGAACAACAATGCTATAATGTCTATTCAAGAAAATGCTTTTTCCCAGACTCGCTTGAAAGAATTGTAAGTAACTTAAGTCTTTTTTGTCACTAATTAGTTATTAGTTATTAGTTATTAGTTAAATTAGTTATCCATGCTTGTTGTGTACATGTGATGAATGTGACCCAGATATTTCCCAAAGCACACAATTCAGGCAGGAAAAAAGAAAATGGTAACATTCAGTTATTTTGGTAGTTGGATGTAATTTAAAAATAACTCAACATTGAAAAGCCCAGAGTGTGTGACTCCAAGACCTTCTGTGTCTTTTCCTATGCTGCTGCTGCTTATAGTTAAAAGAGTCCTTAGCACCACTGCTCATGCTTGATGTTTATCCTTCTGTTCCTTTTTGGATTATTGGAGACATGTGTTCCCTTGGGGTGGATATTACATAATTTTTTGGAGATGATACAGCACTTTCATTTTAACGGTCAGAAAGGATGTCTGTAATCTGTTCAAACTACTAAAATTCCGAAACTATTGAATAGTTATGATAGAAACATACATATCATTTTAACCATTTTTTATTCATGATTTAAAAAAAATTATTCTTATTTCCTAGGGGGGTATTTCCCAGGGGAAGGGTGGTTAGTTGGGCACTGCTGTTAATTTTAAGCTCTGGTGATTTGAATATTTAGCCACTGGTGAGAATCAATGAGGTATATCAACTTATCTTGTTTTGCCAGAAGGCTACTCAAAGGGAGGTCTGTGAATTCAGAATGGATTCATGATGAGATAAGGACAGAAATTCAAACACACGGTTTTAGAAACTTTAAGAACAATTTGACATTACTCTGACACTTTTGTTGAATTTTATAAAAGTATTGATCAAAACAGATTGAGAATTTAAAAAACTGGTCATTCTCCACATATAGTTCGCGATACACTGGAAGTATATGAGTTCAAACTGTCTAGGTTTAGATTCTTGTTCCATTCTTTATTGCTATGTATTTAGCCTAAGACTCAGTTTCCCTTCTCAAAATGGGAATAGCACTGTCCTCAGGGCTATGTGAGGATAAAATGTGATAATTTGTTTGTTCGAGAAATATTTATTGTCACTTGCTATGTAGGATACTGTTCTAAATGCTAAAAATGCAGCAGTGAATAAGACAAAGCCTCTGTCCTCACAGCATGTTGCAGTGAATTCTAAAGGGAAATAAATTGCGAACAAGTAGGCATATAATATCTCATCAGGTAATGTTCTGGAGAAAAAACTGGGTCAAAGGTGGTACAGAGTGACAGGGGTTTTTATTTGAAATAGTGAGGGAGGTCTTTCCTGAAGATAACAGCCTTAAAGCCAGGCCCTTAGTGAGATGAAGTGGCAAGGCATTTTATACTGGGTGAGGGGCATTCTAGGCTCAGGGAAGAGCAGGTGAAAAGACCCAGAAGTAGAAACTTGCTTTTTGTGCTTGAAAAATAGCAGACACACTGGGTATGGCTGGAAGACAAGAGCGAGGGGGAAAGTGGTAGGAAATGAGGGCAGAGAGTTAAGCTGCCCTGATCATGTAGGGCCTAATAGGCCATGAATAGTTAGGATTCCCCCCACAAATGCTTTAGAAAGCTTTTGAGAAGATGTTTCACACAGAGCCTGGCACACAGTAAGAGACGAAAAAGATAACAGCAAAAGTTAAAATATAGAGATCATTTTTTGTCACTTTTTACCAGATTTTTACAGTGCCTTTTTATTGTTTTTGGTCTCTTGACATACTTTAAGTTATTTCTCTTAAGGCCACTTGAACTTGAAAAGACACAACTTAACTGCATAACAGTATATCAGTATTACCAGTTTTCGGTTGTGATAATCTGAGGGCCAGCAAGAAAGTTTTAATTCTAAATATAATTATATATATTTATATAGTAGGTGAAAGCAAATACTGTAGTTTCATTCTTAAGAGAGTCATTTGGTAATTTTGTGAGTTGGTTTCAATAGGCTGCTAATGCAGGAATTCTAATACCGATTTTTTTTTTTACTGATAAGCTTTAGTTGCTCTTAAATTTAAGTCATGTTTATAATACTGAATTTGACATCACCATTTATTAAAATATCTCTTGATACTTTTTTGTATCCTTCACAGTGCTTTGCAAAAATATTGAGGGGAGATGGGAGAGTCAAATATAAGTTAAAAATTGTTTTGCATTAAAGTTATATAATCATGGTAGAAAATTTGATAATTAAACCAAGGGAGAGAAAGACCCCAAATCCTCAGTACTGAAAAGACAACCACTGTTAGTATTTGATGTGTATATCTCCATATACTTGTAGAGAGAACACAGGGTGTACTCCCTTGGCGAGACAGGGTTCATTAGCTTGTGAAGAGTGGAAAGATGCAAACAAAGTGGAAGTGAAGTGAGCTAATGTGGATTCTGTGGTATCTGGCCAGGCACTGTGCTTAATGCTTTATTCAAAACAATCTTTGAGGTAGGCATTCTCAATCCCATTTTCCAGAAAAAGAAACAGATTTTGGAGGCATTCAGTATCTTGTCTAAGGTAAGTAGTGAAAGTAGGTTATGAGTCCAGGTCTCATGAGCCAGCTTACATTATACCTAAGAAAGCATAAATCAGACCGTATTATTCCTTTGTTCTTAACTTCCCAGTGTATCCAGCACATGTAGGAAAAGAACAACTCAGGTTCTTTCCTAAGTTTATAAAGCACTTGCATGGCCTGGTCCTTCTTGCCCAGCTCTTGGAGCTCATTTCCATCCTAGTCCCTTCACTTTCTGTGCTCTGGCGTCAGCGGCCCCCTTTCTTTTCCTGGAGCTTTTCCTGGTAGATGCTTTTCCAAAGCATTGGCCTCAAGGTGTTTGTGCAGTTTCTTCCATTTGTGACACTCTTACCCCAGATCACGTGATTTGCTTTCTTGATTCTTTTAGGTCTTTGCCCAAGTGCCATCTCTTCAAAAACTCTTTCCCTGACTGCTTTATCTAAACTGGTAGCTGCTGTCTCTAAAGTGGTAGCTGCTTTCCTTCTGTCTCTGCCCAGCTTTGTTTTTCCCTGATAGGACTTAACTTTGTAACTCTACTTTGCATTTGTTTGTTTATTGCTTGAGTCTAAATATACAAGCTTTGAGAGGGTGATGGTGCCACAGCCTAGAACAGTGCCTGGCATATAGTAGTCTCAGATATTTCTCTGTGAATGAATGTGTATAGCATAAGAATTCTTAAATGCAGAAGGTAGTCTTTGGCCTGCTTACTTAAAATTGCCCTTGATAAAATATGGCTTTTGGGGTACCCTTAAAGACTGTTTGAAACTTCTTTGAAATCAGATCTTAGGTATTTTTATACCAAACTGTAAAACTGCTTGAGGAGTTTAGAGATGCACACAAAGCAGTTATAATATTGTCAAAATCACTTGCTTTCCCTGGTTCCAAGGGGATGGGATATTTAAGGGTGATTAAAAGAAAACGCTGACTTTTCAAATGTATTTTATAGGCCTATTATGACCACAAACCATTTTTCAGTGCTTCTTAGTTTAAGTTGTAGTACATGTTGCCATAGGGCTGAAATGTTTTTAATCTTGATGAAATAATTTGAGAGTAATTATACCCTCTCCACAACAAAGTTGTCTCTTTGTTCTTATATATATAGTAAGCTCTTCCCCAAATTTCTTCGGGAAAATTTTTAGACCTCAGAAATTTAAAGGAAGGCACAGTGAACATCCATATTCCGTTTACCTGCACTCATCAATTCTGAACTATTTGTTGAATTTGTTACGTATTTTTCTCTCTCCCTCCTTCCTTCTTTTTCCTTCCCTTTCTCTCCATCCCTTTCCTTCTTTCTACACACACTCATATACATATATATACTAAAACTTTGCTTAACTAGTTGAAAGTAAGGTATAGACATCATGACATTTTACTCCTAAAATATCTTAGCATGTAATTTCCTATGCAAGGTTATTTTCTTGCATAACCACAATACTATTATCACACCTAATGAAATTAACATTGATAAAATAATATCTAATATGCAGTCAATACTTCGATTTCCCCAGTGTCCAAAAAATGTCCCTTGTAGATATATTTTCTTAATGAAGTATCTCACTCTACATTTGATTGTAATGACTCTTTAGTTTCCTTTAGACTAAAAATAGATCCCTTACCCTTATTCCCCAACACCTTCTGTTAGTGTCTTTCATCACACTGTCCTATTTCAGGAAACAAGGTTGACCGCTTGAATTTGTTTTCTTATGGTTAGAGTCAGGTTAGGCTTTTTTTTGGCAAGAAATCTGAATAGATATGTAGTAAGCTTTATAATGCTGGAAAAACTTGGAATGAAAAATAAAGAGCAGTTATTTTCCTCTTTATTTCTACAGGATTCTGAACACAAACAGTTTGCTCTGTGACTGTCATTCGAAGTGGTTGCTTCAGTGGCTGGTTGATAATAACTTTCAGCATTCTGTGAATGTAAGCTGTGCACACCCTGAATGGCTTGCAGGGCAAAGCATCCTGAATGTGGATCTGAAAGATTTTGTCTGTGGTTTGTATTTTTGTTTTAAATTTTGTTTCTTATTCCTTACTGTCTGAACAACAGAATTAAAAAAATGTAAAGTAGAATGCTTTCCCACTAGCTTGTTTCCATTTCTTTACTTTTTTCTCTAATATTGTAATTGTAGCTTAAATTTTGTGTTCTTTGACTTAATATAACTTAGGCAGTCTTTTTTCCTCTATGTATTCTTAAACAATCATTTAAAATAATGTCAGTATAATAGCATCTTCATGAATGTAAGCCTTTTCTTTTTAGGGGATTGTTAACCTTAGAGTAAATATCTAGTAAGATTCCTGCATCAAAAAGTATGAGTTTGTTTGTTCATGAGTTCATTCAAAAATATGATTTTATATTTAGTAGATCTTGAAAAAGTACCCAGGCGTTTTCAAACAGATAGCACTACTTTATGTGGTTACCAACAATATATGGATGTACCAATTTCGTTTTCTACTTTTAATACATTTTCTTAAGACAGAACAGCAAGGTCTGGCAGTTTTTTGGAGGAGAAGAGGGGACATAGACAAGTTGTTATAGACGAGTTATCTTAATTCTAACGCTTAATCGCCATTTCAAGTATACATCTGTATTCTCATTTTGGAGATTTTTCTTTTACACTTACATTTCCTTTAAAGTAGTTAATTCTTAACTTTTACACAATGGAACTTTTAGATCAGTGTATCTGTGTTACTGATAGCATTTAGATACCTGTATATTGCCAGATCACTTAAAAATGCTTAGGACATTTGGAAGTTAAGGTGCATAAAATACTTAACTTGTTTTTACTAAGTTTAAATTTGTAAAATTTGTAAAACAAATTTTAAGGAAGCAAGCAAAGAGCCTAGCTACATTGCCATGAATGCCCTTCTGACTTTACTTAGTTTTAAATGTAAACATACCCTATATATGACACAGTGAAATGTTACTGAGTAAAAGACATTTCATTAAAAATTTATATACCTGCTTCTCTGAATCAATTCAACAACATATTATTTATGAATCTATAGTTTATTAGCCAGTCCTAAGCCAGTCTTCAGTTGGACTTTCAACATATTTGAAATTCTTCACTATTTTAGTTGAAAGTTATGCACAAAGTACTTTCAGATAGTATGTTTTATTAATATAATATCTATTTTTATATATGTTATATATACACAAACACATATACATACATACATAATAGAATTAAAGCTTGTTTTAAAATTCTAATTTAAGTTTTTGCTTTTGCCAGTAACTGGTAATACTTAAGATAGTGCATTCTAAGCATAAGTGACAGTAAGGGAGGGTGGGAAGAATACTAAGCCCTGAAGTTTGAAAACCTGGGTTCCATTCCAGGCTGAGCTGCTGATTTATCTATCTTAGAGCAAGTCATTGACCCTTCTGGGCGTCATTTTCCTCATGTTGAAATAAGGGAATTGGGTTCTAGTTTCAACCTTATGACATTTTGTCAACAGAACATACAGTTTTATATATATATATTTTAAATTGAATCTGTAGAAGCAAAAATAAATTAAGTGACTTGGCTCTTGCCCTGTATTTTTTCCTCTTAGATGATTTGCTCAAGCCACAGATAAGAACTCATCCTGAAACCACAGTTGCTCTGAGAGGCGTGAATGTGACTCTGACATGCGCTGCGGTGAGCAGCAGTGATTCACCCATGTCTGCTCTGTGGCGCAAAGACAGTGAAGTCTTGTATGATGCTGATATTGAGAATTTTGTTCGTTATCAGCAGCAGGCTGGAGAAGCTCTGGAATATACTAGTGTCCTACACCTTTTCAGTGTGAATTTCACAGATGAAGGAAAATATCAGTGTATCATTACTAATCACTTCGGTTCTAACTATTCTCATAAAGCCAAACTGACGGTGAATGGTAAGAAACTATTCTCCCTGATGGTTTTATAGTTAGAAGGATTTTTCATGTTTAGTTTTTGAACTTTTGACCAAGAAGATTACATTAAACCTGATACTGGGTGAGGGTCCTTACTGTTTTTGTCTTTAGGATTATGGTAGTATACAGGCTGGATTGTTAATTTACCCACTTGCTGTCCCTAATTAGTCTTTGACTGAGGGGTAAAGGTGAATTCCATGGTTTCAGGAGATGAACTACTCTCTTTTGTGTTTTTGAAAAAAAAATTTTTTTAATTCTCCATTTTCTTTCTCGAACTGTAATTCTGCTCTGAAAACTGTAAAATGTATTCCTGGCACTGTTCACAGGGCCATCCAATAACTGGGAGTATTAACATTTCTGGGACCATTGATCATTATCATTGTCTAAATGTAGTCAATGAAACCATTTTTGAAAATAATGCTCTTTTTCATTGAGTCTGTTGAAAAAATAAACAACAGCTTGATTGGTCTATTGCCTATTAGATTGAATAACTACAGCACTTCAGGCTTTGTGCAACCAAAAGATATACATGTGTCTTGCTTCTGGGCTGTTTTATGAGCTGTTTGAAGGCATAAATTTTTTTTTTATCATGCATCTCTTAAGTAAGGAATAGTAAATATTAAGTGCTAAAATATGGGTTCAGAAAAGTTTATGGCCTCAGCTTTTTCTGTCCCTGTCAAGGAGATCAGGTAGATTTGTCATGCATTCTGGAAGAGTTAGTCATCACTGTACTCCATCTCTGAGATTCTTAGAGAAAAGATGGCCTCTGAAGTTGTATTTATTGTCAATGCAGAGAGCATGTCTTCTCAAAGAAATGGAGCAGCACAACAGTTGGTATTTTGCTTAATAGAGTCTCCCTTGTGTGCGTGTGTGTGTGTGTGTATGTATATTTTTCCCCACCCACTATCTTTTGGTGATCTTTTTTGGAACAGAGATGCCATCTTTTCTGAAAACTCCAATGGATCTAACTATTCGCACTGGTGCCATGGCCAGATTAGAATGTGCTGCAGAGGGGCACCCTGCACCGCAGATTTCCTGGCAGAAAGATGGTGGTACTGACTTTCCTGCGGCTCGAGAGAGACGCATGCATGTCATGCCTGAGGATGATGTCTTCTTCATTGCCAATGTGAAAATAGAAGACATGGGGATCTATAGCTGCATGGCACAGAATATAGCAGGCGGTCTCTCAGCAAATGCCTCGCTCATCGTGTTAGGTATGTTTACTGCTTTGTGGATCCATACTTCTGTGGGAGTCCTTTTATTGTGGATCAACTCTTGGTCTTAATGTCAAGAAAAATCTCAAGTTAGATTTCAGTTGGGATCCTTATATCTTTGTTTCATTGTTCTGCCAATTTATACAGGTATGTGTCAAGCTTGGATATTAGTGGAACAGTTAACTGGAATCTGGGGAAGTTTTGAGGGCAGAATTGGAGATTTTTATCCCATGAATTGAAAATTCAAATCCCTTTACCCTGTTCTGTTTCTTTCTGTCAGTTTTCTACTTCATGTATATGTTTTTTCTACGATTCATAGTGAATTTTTGTCATACTGCTTCAGAGAACTTGAGACAATTTAACTTTTCCCCCTTACTTCATTAAAAAAAAATTTTGTAAAAGACGAAAAGACCTGTCTTCGGGTTGGATTTCCTATTTTCCTTCCAGTGTGCTCCTGTTAATCCTGTGCTCTGGCAAAATGTCTTTTCCCTGTAGATTTCCCCTGATAAGCCAGTTTTTTCTTATTAGAACACTTGTCTTTATGGGGCTCAAATCGAGGCAAATTCTGTTTGCTTCCAGATGTTAGGGTTTTTAAAAATGCATTGGTTTGTTTAACTACTTGTGTAACCAGGAAAATAAACTTATTGTTTAAAAATTTTAAGATATGCAGAAAATTTGAAAAAAGGAAAGTCACTCAAACCCTGTTTAGATTTTGATATATTCTGGACTTTTTAAAAATACTCATCTTCATGTGGTTATATATACCTACTTTTTTCCACTTAATATTATATCACAGGGTTACATTGTCATTTTCTTCATGAAATATGTGACTGTACTGTAAATTACTCATTTTTCTGCTAGATTTTTTCATCTTTAAAAATTACAATTAATTTTGTAATAAACATTTTTTGTATATGAATCTTGACTTCTTCACCTAGGATCGCTTGCTCTAGGTAGAATTCCTAAGAGGAGATTTAGATTTTTTGAGGCTTTTGCTTTTCTGAAAAACTTCTAATCCTCCCATGAGCTTATGAAAGTGTTTATTTCATCATAACCTCATTAGTCTAATTCAGTAGAATTTTAAGGATAAAATTGCCTGATATTTTTTAAATGTATCTTTCTGTTAGAGACACCCTCATTTATTAGACCCCTGGAGGACAAGACAGTAACTCGAGGTGAAACTGCAGTATTACAGTGCATAGCTGGAGGGAGTCCCGCCCCTCGCCTCAACTGGACCAAAGATGATGGACCTTTGCTGGTGACAGAACGGCACTTCTTTGCTGCAGCCAACCAGCTTCTCATCATCGTAGATGCTGGGCTAGATGATGCTGGGAAATATACCTGCATTATGTCAAACACCCTTGGGACAGAACGTGGTCACATTTACCTAAATGTGATTTCATCCCCCAACTGTGACTCTTCCCAGAGTAGCATTGGACATGAAGATGATGGCTGGACCACAGTCGGCATTGTGATCATTGTTGTGGTCTGCTGTGTAGTGGGCACCTCTTTGATCTGGGTCATTGTTATTTACCACATGAGAAGGAAAAACGAAGACTATAGTATTACAAACACAGGTAAGTGGTATCCGGTTAACTACTGTGGCTTTTGTCTGAGTCAAAATGTAGTGAAGAGTTTTGATACTTTATGTGTGATAGAGGAAGAGTTTTTCTGTTAAAATGTCCTACTTCCTTGATGTGATGGAACCTCTCTAGTGAATAATTTTAAGAATTTCTAGACAGTCCCCCCAGACTTTGCTCTTATAAACAGTTGCAGTGCACCTTCTTTCTTTAATTCTTAAGGCTTATTTCTCTTGTAATTTTCCTGTGGGGAAGAGTGGAGTCCTTCTGACAGCGGTTAGTCTTTGACACCTCTCACTCACCCTTAAGCCCTGTGAGAGAAGAGGTACAATACAGCCAGATAGATTGTGAAAGTGCATCTGTGGATTTCAGACCTTAGGTTTTGTTTCTTTTGCCAATACTTTTAAAATGAAGCTTGGGGGAGAATTCTAATGAGAAATAATTTTAAGAGAAAATTCTAAGAGCTTTTGAGTTCCTGGGTACATATATTTTCCTGGTCACTAGTACAGAAGTAGAATACATTTGCAAAATAGTCTTCTGAATGTTGACCTAAATTACTTAACTTTATTTGAGAGTTACAGATGTCTCTTTTACAGAGGAACTCAATCTGCCTGCAGACATTCCCAGCTACTTGTCTTCCCAAGGAACACTGTCTGAGCCACAGGAAGGCTACAGCAACTCTGAGGCAGGCAGTCATCAGCAACTTATGCCTCCTGCCAATGGATATTTACACAGAGGCACTGATGGTAATCACTCTTCATTGTCTACCTGGTTGGGTTTAGTTTTCAGTGGATAGTCTTCCCCACTAACTTGAAACAGTATTTTAAAATAAGATACACATTGAAAACATTTGGATCCATGCAAGATAGGATGAAAATTGACTAGACTCTTAATGGAGGAGAAAATCATTTGACAGGAGGAACACTTTCTTTCTTTCTTTTTTTTTTAAATAGTTAACATATATTGAATGATGTTTACTATGTATCAGAAGCCATTTAAATATTTTTACATCTGCAGACTCAGTCCCCATGACAATCTATGTATTCAGTACCAGTATAATCACTAATGCACCGATTAGAAGACTGAGGTACAGAGAAATTAAGACATTTATACAAGACTACACTTAGTGATCATTGAGAGGGAGAAAAAATTCAAACCTAGGTGATCTATTTCTACAACCCATATCATTAGCTAATCTACTACATGACAAATGTAAATTATAAGCAGATAAAGAGAAAATGACACATATACAGTAATTATTTCCTTGTGTGTGTGCTAAGTCATGTCCAACTCTTTGTGACCCAATGAACCACAGCCTGCCAGGCTCCTCTGTCCATGGGATTGTCCAGGCAAGAATACTGTAGTGGGTTGCCATTTCCTACTCCAGAGGAACACATTCTTAAACAAGGGATTGGCGAACACAGCAAAGGCTTCCAAACCAAAGTATTGTTATGGGAGAGAGATGGTCTAGAAACTTCTTTCAGGTGTCTTTTATCCTTTTCAGGCATGAGCAACCTTCAGACCATGTCCAGGAAGTTTGTTCTATCTGCTGACAGGTAGACATTCACTCAGGTTTAAAGGGCATTGATGATTCTCAGTATATATTGGAGAGCATCAGAGAGAGATAAAATAGTTAAGATATAAAATAATAATTAAGAGATATAAAATAATTAAGTTCTAATAATTAAGAATCTAACTTCTCAACAGTACTTTTCTCCACTCCACCCTTCCCATGGGGAGTGACAGAGCGCAGGGAGGAGAATTAAGGGATAGAATTGGGTTTGACTCAATTCTTTCCAGCCATGTGGTCATGAACAAGTTATTTAAAATCTGAGCTTTAATTTCTTCATTTTAAAAATAAAGCAACTATTTTATAAAGCATTTATCTCAAGATTCTCAAAGATTCTTTGAATGAATCTCTGTAGTACTTCAAGTACTAATCAAATGGAAGGTCTGTTTCATTTCTACAGAGATTTTTTTTTAGACTGGGTGTTACTAGAACTTCTATGTAAATCCACAAATTGGATTTTCTATAGAGTTTCCATGGAAAGAAGGGTATTTCTAGCTTCTTTTTGGCTGCACTCAGCAGTTTGTAGGATCTTAGTTCCCCGACTAGGGACTGAACCGGGGGCCATGTCAGTGAAAACACCAAGTTCTAACCACTGCACTGACAGCGAAGTCCTTAAAAGCCTCTACTCTTTGCAGTTGGTAGGAAATAACACTACTTTCTGGGTTAAACTTAATTACTTCCAGTTCTTTTCCAATTCTGACAATTCTGTTGCTTGATCATAAGTAACTCACTCTCTAGTTCTTACTTTCTTTTATCATTCAATTTTCAAACACTTAATGGTCCAGGGAGCTCATTATTCAGGTTTTACTTCTACCAAACACACACTTGTCAGGCAGGACCCTTGACCGTCAGAAACTTTCTCTAGGAGTCCTTTTAGCAATTAGTGTTGCTTAACCTCTTGACTCATGAAAGTCATAGGGGCTTTTGTGAAGTGAAGTCATCCTAGCTTTTTGTTCTCTGCTTTAGTTTGCTTAAGCCAAACATGTGTCTTGTAGCACAGTGCCAACCTTATCTTGGCTTTCTTGATTTTAGCATGACTTTATTCAGGCTGGACAAGGATGATTTAATGTACTATTCAAGAGCATGCGTGCTGAATAAACTCTGGTTAGAGGACCAGAGTTTAAGTTTCAGCTTTCCAATGGGCAATACATCTTTGGGCAAGTTACCCAACCTCTCTGTGTTGTAGTTACTCTGTGTATAATATAGCGATAATAATTAGTACTTACCTCATAAGCATATTATAAGGATTAAATAAGTTAATTCACAGAAAGACCTTGAAACTTCATCATGTTTATAATGTAAGTTTTGAACAAATGCCCGCTGTGATGACAATGATGACAATTGTTGGAGAAAACTAATGATTGGCAAAACTGAGTCCTGAACTGAAGGATGTTTGGTTTCTTTCCCATGTTGTCATTAGGTGGTACTGGCACCCGAGTTATCTGCTCAGATTGTTACGACAATGCTAACATCTACTCCCGGACCCGAGAATACTGTCCGTACACCTATATCACTGAAGAGGATGTTCTGGATCAGACGCTGTCCAGCCTCATGGTCCAGATGCCCAAAGAGACTTACTTGGCACATCTTCCCCAAGATGCCACTACCCTGGAGGGCCTGGTGTCATCAGCAGATAGAGAGAGATCTGCCTTTCCCACCAACCATGAGAGGATAAATGAGAAGAAACCTTCCTCCGCACAGATGAGCAGTGGTAAAGGGCACAGTGTTGTTTGTTGTTTTGACTTGTTTTCGCTTTCCCCTACTTGACTTCTCCTTCTGTCATGTCCGTAGCACTCTCGTTTGACAGAAACAAACAAATTGGTATACTGTAATAATTAGCTAGTTATAAACTAGAGCCAGAGATTTTTATGGAAAGAAGTCTGAAGTTGTAGGATGAAAACAGTTTTTGTGGGAGTAGCAAGATCTTATTTATAAAGATTCAGGAAAAGTTACAGAAAAAGTTTATATAAAAAGTTTCACATAGGCAGTACTTTTTTCTTCCATATTTATTTAAATAATGGAGACCTGAAATACCAAGGATACAATAATTTGGGCATAATTTGGTGAATATTTTCACTTCTATGAGTTAAAAACATTTTATTTGGTTGCTGTTCTCTATCAGGTAAATGTTGAATGTCAGTATGACGTGGCAGGTGTTTGCTTTCAGTTGTATTGTGCAGATGAGGAAGAGGAACACAGGTTGTATTGTGAAGATGGGGCATTTGAAACAACCCTGTCAGTAAAGCAAATCAAAACAAAGCCAAATGAAACTCTGTCTAGACCATGAAGGGCACTCCTGAGTATGTCTTCTTACCCATCCAGGCTCTTCATCAGTGCTCACCCTCTTGTCAGCCTGGAATGGAAGAGCACTGGAAGCAGGGTGGGGCTGGGCACTGCAGGTTTCCAGTGGGAGGCGTTGTGCGGCGGTATCTCCAGGGATGGTTCTGGCTGGAATAAATGAAATAGCATGGACTTTTGCTATGTGTTCTGTTGTTCTCTTAACTAAGTTTTCTGAAGAGTGTGCATACAGGTCAGAGAGAAATATCCTGTTATTAGTCTCATCTTTAAAGTTCTGTGCCTGTGAAAGAAAGGCATCAACACTAACTCCATTTCCCCATGTCTTAGAAGAGCTGTACACACAGAAAATATTAAGTAGAACTGAAAACACAGTGTATCTTTCCCCAACTTTGGGGTTATCTATATTGTTAATCTGGTCTGTAGGTGAGGAAATCAGCAAATGAGAGTGCTTTGGTATGCTGCTTGTTCCTTACCTAGGGTGCTGTAGCTTGTTGTTACTCAAAGCATTAGTGTTACCTAGGAGCTTGTTAGGGATGCAGAACATGTGAACCAGAGTCTGTATTTTAACACAATCTCCAGGTTATTTTATGCGTATTAAAGCTCGAGAAACCCTGCTCTAGCTTATTTTGCACATGGTCTTATTTTTATTTCTGAGTGTTCGTTTCTAGAATGGTGGGCTAGCCTTTTTCAAAATGCAGCTCCATGAAGTTAATAATAATTTTCAGTCAATGTTCTCTGGGGAAAGAGCTCACCACTGCAGTAAATAATAATGAGAAATGCATATTTTTTAAACCAAAATACAGATAACCTGATTTAAAATACCAGCTTTTGGTTATTATTTTGTTTTTAGAATTACTGGCATGCTAGAAGCTGAAGGGGAATGGTTATTTTTAAAATGATTTTTTAAAGATAGATATTTGTTATTTAACGATATAATGACTGCTTAATCCATGTTTTTTTTCTATGTATTATGCAACTTTCATTACTGTTTGGATACTAATTCTCTTTTAGTCTGTTTCCCTGTGTATAAAGAGTTTTAAGCTTTCATTTTTATAGTAGCAGAAACACCAATAATAGGTGAAAGTAGATGACACATAGCACGATTTCAGGAATTAATTGGTGAGGTTGTTGGTTAGAAGGGTTTGAGAGACCATAGTTCCAGTTTTTGTTTTCTTTTCTTTTTTTGGTTGTTGAAAGAAAAATGGCAAGTATACATTTGATCTTAACGTTTTTATTTAGGAATATTGGGCATCTTTATTTCTTTGAAGACTTGGGTAGAAGAAAATTAGGTCTTAGAAAATTTAAACTTCCGTTCACCACTGGTAATTATTACTGTCTTTCATTTTCAGAAACCTTGCAGCGGCCTCTGTGGAACATAAGCAGAGAACCAGGTATGCCTCCTCCTCCTTTTCCCCAGCAGTCAGTCCTTGAGTCATCACAACTCCATCAAAACAAGGGCCTGGCAGAGAGTGATCCAGACTGTTCCACTTGCCCCACGCCCTGTCACAGGTTGCACGACCACACTTTTGATTTTAGTAGGACTCGGAACGTTCGTGATGGCAGTGAGGGCACATGAAACTCACTCTAGGATGCAATTTCAGCAGACTCAGATTAGTTGATTTTGTATTTACTACCTCAGAGTTCAGAAGAAACCCCAAAGTCAGCATTTGCTTTACTTACATCTGCAATTCTTTCTGACCACACCAAGGTAGGCCAGGCATTCGTTTGGCTTATACTTGATGAAGAAAGGGTAAGAACTGTTGACAGAAGTGGGTACATCTAATAGAAAATGTGCAACCCGGGCAGAGGAAGATAAAGGACAAAGTGCTTTGTGATGGTTCTACCGGGATGTGCCCAGGTGTGCATAGCCTCTTAGGAAGAGTCTCCTTGCTGCTTAACACATTGGATTGTCTCAACCTGCAGAATGACCCTGAATAAACAGCGCCATTTTGTTTTGCCTTCCAAGGAAGAGAAATAACTTTGGAGGTCCCTGGGAAGTGTGCCTGCGATTCTGCAGTGATTTTAAATGTATAGTTGAGAGTGGGGCTTTGATATTCAAGGTCGTCGACAGGAATCCCAGACTTGACCAGCTATTACCAGGTCAAGAGTTTTGTATTCTTGTGAATCTCTCTCTCTTTTCTGGTCCCTGTCATCCAGGGGTCTCATTGTAAATATATGTGCATTTATAAATAATTTTTGTATTCACTGATCATATGTGTTGCAATGTAAATATTTTTGATATGCTAAAATTATATATATAATATCCAGTTATAATACTGACAACAGCTTCTCAGACCACAGATTTTGTACAGCTTGGTTTAGTGAATCCAAAGATTTTGTTTCAAGTTTTGAATACATACTTGTTAAGAAGTATAATAACTATAGAAGCACGGTACCTAGTGATTGCATACACACAAACACAATCTTGGTGTAATTAACTACTTTCTTGATACCTAAAGATTCATACATCTAATCATTTGTCATCTGTTTACAAGTGCCAGGTAATATAATCTTTCTAGCATAAAAAGACTTTCAAAAGACTAGTAGTCTTATTATTGCCATATACACACAGATAAAGGAAAACTTGTTTGGGGAATATCTTCTTTGAGCAAAGTACTTTGTTGATGAGGAAACCAAAGATTGCTTTTTTTCTCTGTGTGTGTGTTTGTTTTAAACAGTTTAATATCTCTTCTACTAATGCACAGTATATCTTAAGGGAATATTGCTTTGGGGAAGAACATGCAGAAACTCATAAAACTTCAGCATGGTCCTTGTTTTGTACAAGTGATTATTTAAGCCAAAACGTTTTCTTGAATTTCTGATAGCAAAAAGCTTTATGTTAACAAAAGACTTAGTGCTGTAATAAAGTGTAATGAACTAAAGCTCTTCTTTCTTTCTGCTTTCAGAAAGAAAGGCTGTCGGATTCTGTCCTCTGAATTTAGTGAGGAGTAATTATGTACTAGATGAATTCAGTCACTTAAATGAAAATATCAATTTTTAAGTCATTGTACATTTCAAGGGTTTTAAACTTTATGTAATTTCTCAGCTCTTTGCCAGGAAGTTTGGCTGAATTTCATATTAGTTTTCAATCCTAAGTTTTTGTCCCTTAGGCAGCAGCACTTTTTTAGCTGTTTTATACCACCATGTCTTTCTCTTTTTTCTTTTTCTTTTTAAATAGCCTCTTTCATTTTCATTTTGAACTTCTTAAGTGCCGCTATTTTCCTCTCCTTTCAGTTTTGGATCCCTCTTCTTACTTACTAGGTTGAATTAATAGTGTAGCTTGTACTGGGCTGACTTAGAATCAAGAAACCTGATTTAGTTTTAGCTCTGCTGCTTACAAGTTGTATAATCAAGGGCAAGTCTCTTTACTTCTCAGCCTGACTTTTTCATTTATGAAATGACGTTTTACTAGATGCTTTAAAGCCCTTTCCAGCTGTAACGTTCTATGAATCTGTGGTCCCTCCAGGAATCAGGAGGATTATCTACTCTAATAAAAAGCTGCTTTCATGAAATATTTGTTAGAGTAGAACAGGAGTGATGCTGCTTACTCTGACTTGAGCCAGATTTATTTCCTCTATAGCAAGAGTAATGCTATAAGAACCTTTCATGAGGAGAAAAAACCTTCAGCTTCTAAAACAGTATCAGTAAACGTGAAGAATCTTGATTAGATTGAGAACTACCCTTGATGTGTTACAGCACACCAGAGTGTCTGAATCTGTTGAGAGGTATGCCACTGCTAATATGTGGCCAGTGTACGACTCACCTTTCTAATGTATTCAAGGTCATTCTTCTAATTATAGTACTCTGACTCACATTCTGAGGGACTTTCTTCAGTGAAAAAGGTGGAGTTAGAGCAAGGCTGCAAAGAGCATCAGCTGTTACATGTGAGAGGACAAAACCAGTGCTCTAGAAAACTTAAAATCTGCAGTTGCTGCCTCTCCTTCAGCAGTGGTCCCTCTGCTGCTGCTGGTGTCAGGCTGCTCCTCTATAGCCGGGTTCTCTGTCGTGTCAGCTGGTTGAGATGTCCTCCCAGATATTGCTAGCTTTCCTAAATAAAAACACTTGCCTAAAAAACTAGTCAGGAATTTGATTAAATGGGGATAGTCTACCCCTGGTCTTAAAAATAGTAAATGTAATAAATTCTAATCTTAGGGGGTGGAATTCCTGAAATTTCTCATCATTGCATGTTCTTGAACAAGCAGATGCTCTGCCGTAAACAGGATTAGTGGCTCGTCATTGTTTCTTGCCAGCGGTGTAATGTCTGCCTGCCACCAGTTTAATCAGAAATGTTGTAAGAGCAAGGCAAACAAATGCCGAGAGAACTACTCTGTCCTCCACCCAGTTACCCCTTCATATCAGTAGGGATGCATAAATTCTCTTCATTTGTTTGTGCCCCTCTGAGACTGATTCTGAAGGTCTACTTTGAAGAAGAAGAAATGTTTTCCTTGTACTTGAAGCTTCCCTGCCACAGATCTACAAGTGGACCCCATTGGCTTTCTGTCATTCAGCCTCTGATGTGCTTTCCCTAGATGCAAGTGAATCTGTAGAACAGGAAGTACCAGAAACCCAGCCCAATGTGCGGTCCCCTCTAGTGTGCCATCTTATAATGCTTTAAATGTGTTTTTTTATGTAAGGTAAATAGTATGTTTAAAAACAGTTGCCTTCATGTTGCCCATTGGGAGGTTGTAAAAGAAACATATAAGATGTTAAGCAACTTAAGAATCTTACCCATTTTCCTAAGAAGAAGGAGAGAGAAAGTCTTTAGTTATGTAGAGGGTTGTCATAGGAAACAAGGATGAGATGCACTCTTTTTATTCCATTGGACAGGGGTCATATCAGTGGGACAGAAGTTACAGGGAAATAGAGTATATACACTTGCCAGTAACTCTATATACCCTAACACTCCAAAAATTAGATTTGTCTGACAGTAGGAATAATCAGCCTTTCATGGGCGAAGTATGCACAGAAGCTAAGTAATCATCTGTTAAGAGCATTGGAGAAATTTCTGTATTGAAATGGGATGCGGACAAGATGACTTAAACCCTCTTTTAGTTTTATCATTGGAATTCTCCAGAAGCAGTCAGACAGTCTAAAATCTTCGTCCTTTAGAACCCTTTGTATACTGTAAGTTTACTGTATAATTAAAAAAAATTTATTTTTAACTAAAAGATTATGTTCTTTGGTTGACAAAAGGAGCCTGTTCTGTGTTAATAATGGCAAACATGAAACTGGGCTTATTCTTTTGAGAAAATCTATAATGTTCCTAACCCAAATGGCATTACCATAATAAAAAATATTACAGAAATATTACAGCTTATAACCCTTTTACTCTTTTATTTTATTCCTGTTTCTTTTTTTTTATTCCCCACCCCACCACCATTTCTTTTTTTGTCAGTGGGACTCCATGGGAATGGGAATGGGATTGGGGTGGTCAGTTTTGTAGCCACTGTTTTACCCAAGTGTGTTGTGGCCTCTTCTAATCATGTTAGTAGCCCCAGAAATGCCAAAAGAGTGGCTAAGTAACAGAGGTAAATTGGCTGTCACTTTATGCTACATCTTCCATTTCTTATTTTGCTTCTGATGCAAATTATAGACGTAATTGTGAAGCAATTGGACCTCAGAAAGTTGAGTTAAGATTGCTAGGCAACCTGTTAGTAACGTTTCATTTTTCCATTATGTGGTCTCTTTCCTAGTTCAGTGTGGCAGATGTTTTCCCCTCTTGCTTCTAACCTAAAACTTTTCTGTTTGGAGTACAGTCTAAGTCAACATCAGTTAAGCTTAATTTACTCCTTCTTCCTCTTTCCTTCTCCTTCCCTTCCCGCCTTCCTTTCCTCAGTTCCTTTCTTTCACAGCTGCTTGGTTTGTTGACAAAAATAACATGTTCGGAATTGAGAGATGTTACAAACTTCTCTTAACAACACCTGAAAGCCCATGAATCACCTGGAGATTTTGTGGGTAGTGAGGGACGTGTGTGTGTGCGTGTGTGTGCACATGTGCATGTGTGAGGAGTAATACTTGGACCTCCTCCCTCAAGGTTGTATGTTGAGTGTTTCTTAGCAGTTCTAATAATCTCTACCAACAGGTGGGGTGAAGGTAAAGGAACAGCTTGATTTGAACCTGTTTTCAAATGTAAGGAGTAAAGTGATCTTTTGTCAGCTCTAGTTGATCAGCAGGTGGTCAAGTGCTCCTTGGATATCTTGGCTACATAAAGTGCCCTCTTGATCCATTGAGAGACGACTTCTCCCCTCTCCTTTCCCCTTCTCCCTTTTTACCTGTCAGAGGATGTCAGTCTGAGCAGCCGTGGTACTCGATGTATGTAAAGAGAATTATAAGCCAAGTTGTCATTCAGTGTGGCCCTTCCCTAGTATCTATTTATATTTTCTCACACATGAGAATGTATATTTTATAAAGCATGTGTTTGTCTACTTATTTGTCTACTGTAATGTCTTCAATAAAGCTAAAATACATGATGATGTTCTGGTCTTTTCTTGCCTAAAGGACAGGAATGAAATGGTGCATTTTAAAGTTTGTGGTCCTTTTGAGAGGGTCTCCAAATAGCTGTACAAGTTAAAATGGGGAAGAGCTGCTCTCCTCTAGTTCCTGCCATGTTTAACAGTCACACACAGCCTCCAGCCTGCCTTGGGTGCAGCCTGCACTGTGAGCTGCCCCAGGCAGGCACTGCTGGTTCTCCTCTTCCTCCCTTATGCTACCCAGTGTGGTGCTGTATGCCTGGTGGATGGAAAGAAACACATCTGACAGTTTGTTAGAAAATAAGAGTGCTGGACTTCCCTGGAGGCTCAGTGGTAAAAAAAATCTGCCTGCCAGTGTGGGAGACTTTAGTTGGATGCCTAGTCCAGGGAGATCCCACATGCTATAGAGCAGTTAAGCTCATGTGTCACAACTTCTGAGCCCGAGCTCCAGAGCCTGAGAGCCGCAATTACTGAGCCTGTGTGCCTAGAGGCTGTGCCCCACAACAAGAGGAGTCGTGGCAATGAGAAGCCTGCGCATTGCAACTAGAGAGTAGCCCCTGCTCTCTCCAACTAGAGAAAGCCAGTGTACAGCAGTGGAGATCCAGTGCAACTAAAATAAACAGTGCTTTCTGCATCAAGAATTTGAAGACTGTGTTTTCTAATCTTGTAAATCTTTAATAAGATATTTGAAGAATGTCAGTATTCTGGTTAGCCTCCTTGCTATACAGTTTTAGGGGCTATTTCTTTTGAGTTTGTCAACTCTTTGAAGGCCAACCTCATAATACCGATCCCATCGTCACCTCTGCTGCCATTTATTCTTTGAGGCATTTCCACAAACATTATTTTGTTTGACTCACACAGTACTCCTAAGATGTAGATTGGGCAGAGGATTTTAATCTCTACTTTTTTGTAGTTACCAAAAATGGCTCATTGAGATCATCAAACAGTGTTAAGAAGCTTTTAGGCAGTAGAGCCAGGATTTGAATTAAGAACTTCTGACTCATGTTCAGGATTTTTCCCACTGTGATATTTTCCAGTTCTGAAGAGTGCTTACAGTCTTAACAAACATTGGAATAAAAACTTGGGCATTGATCACTTTCAATATGGTCAAAGTCTAGACTGGAAATGTACAGTGGAAGCTGATTTTTACTTTATTCCTGATAGGAAAACACACTCATTTTCTTCTCTTATTAGGTGGAATGAAGAAAAATGCCATGATTTTATCGTTTTTTTGCCTTGAAGTGTGATGTACTAGGGCCCAAGTAATAGTCCTGCTGAGTTATAAAAGGTATTTGTTTGCACTCAGCTATTTAGAAGCTTGTAACCCAGTGCTGAAGCTGTCTGTGTTGCAGAGCCCGTTGCTATGACCTACATGTTTGTAAAATACACTAAGCCTTGTGTCATCAAGGCTCTATAGGGAATGTTTCATCTGCCACCTCTGCTGCTTTTTTCAGCCAATCAAGAAATCTTGAAATTTCTAAGGCCAAGTTTGGTCACTTTGTTTATTTAGGTCATAGGCCAACATCAAAGCCAGTTTCCAAAGCTCTTGACAAAAAGAGACAAGTAAGAAGCACTGTTGTTCAGTCTCTAACTCATGTCTGATTCCTCATGACCCCATGGACTGCAGCTCACCAGGCTTTCTTGGTCCTTCACTATCCCCCGGAGTTTACTCAGACTCATGATCATTGAGTCAGTGATACTATCTAACCGTCTCATCCTCTGCCACCCCCTTCTCCTTTTGCCTTCAATCTTTTCTCAGCATCAGGGTCTTTTCCAATAAGTCAGCTCTTTGCATCATGTGGCCAAAATATTGGAGCTTCAGCATCAGTCCTTCCAATGAATATTCAGAATTTATTTCCTTTAGTATTGACTGCTTTGATCTTCTTGCTGTCTAATGGACTCCCAAGAGTCTTCTCCAGCACCACAATTCAAAAGCATCAGTTCTTCAGCACGCAGCCTTCTTTATGGTTCAACTCTCACATGACTACTGGAAAAACAATAGCTTTGACTATACGGACCTTTGTTAGCAATGTGTATTTTATAAACATGTAGGTCATAGAGTGATATCTCTGCTTTTTAATATGCTGTCTAGGTTTGTCATAGCTTTCCTTCCAAGGAGCAAAAGTGCCTTTTAACTTCATGACTGCAGTCACCAACCACAGGTATTTTGGAGTCCAATAAAATAAAATCTGTCACTGCTTCCATTTTTTCCCCTTCTATTTGCCATGAAGTGATGGGACAGGATGCTGTGATCTTAGTTTTTTGAATGTTTGCATTTTAAGCCAGCATTTTCACTCTTTTTCACCCTCATCGAGAGGCTCTTTAGTTGATCTTTGCTTTCTGCCATTAGAGTGGTATCATCTGCATATCTGAGGTTGTTGCTTTTTTTCTTGTGGCAGTCTTAATTCCAGCTTGTGATTCATCCATGGGACACTTCATATGATGTACTCTGCATGTAAGTTAAATAAACAGGGTAACAGTATACAGCCTTGTCTTACTCCTTTCCCAATTTTGAACCCATCAGTTGTTCCATGTAAGGTTCTGACTGTTGCTTCTTGACCTGCATACAGGTTTCTAAGACAAGGAAGGTGGTCTGGTAGCATTAATCAGTTACTGCTAGGAACAAATAATGCAATTTTAGCAAACATATTCTGCCTACCCCTTTCAGGTATTGTTAAGCCCTTACTCAGCACTTCATCTTTACAACAGTGGTTTGAAGAGGTGTGTTGGTTTTTCTTTTTTAATTTTATTTATTCACTTTTGGCTGGGTGTTCATTGCTGCTTTTTTTAAGTTGGGGTGAGGAGGCTACTCTCTAGTTGTGTACAGTCTTCTCACTGTGGTGGCTTCTCTTGCGGAGCATGGGCTCTAGGCACGCAGGCTTCAGTGGTTGTGTTTCACGGGCTCCAGAGTGTGGGCTCCAGAGTGCGGGCCCCAGAGCGCAGGCTCATTAGTTATGGCATATGGGGCTCAGCTGCCCCACAGCAGAAGGGATCTTTATGGACCCTTGCATTACAAGGCAGATTCTTAACCACTGGACCACCAGGGAAGCCCTGCAGGAGGTTTTTACAGTTGTTGAAACAAGAAACTTAGCCAAATTCACATAATTAACATGCAATAGAAGCAGGAGTTAAAATGACACTTCATGATTTCAAAGCACAATTTCTTACCTCATGCCTAGAAAGGAAAAAATGAACTTTTTATCAAGGCCTTACTTTGTCATTTAGTCTTTGTTATGGGCTGAGTTCTGTGCCCCACTTCCCTACCCCCCAAATTCACATGTTGAAGCCCTAATCTCCAGTACCATAGGATGTGACTGTATAAGGTCTTTAAGAGTAATTATATTAAAGTGAAGTCTTTTGCGTAGGCCCTAATCCAGTATAACTGGTGTCTTTCTAACAAGAAGAAATCTGGGCACCAGACTTGCAAGTGCACAGAAGAAAGACCACGTGCAAGAAGGATGCAGTGAGAAAGCAGTCATCAGCAGGCCAACGAGAGGCCTCAGAAGAAACCAGACCCACTGACATATTGACCTTGGACTTCCAGACTGCAAAACTGTGAAAAAATAAACTGTCCTTTAAGCCACCCACTCAGTGGTCTTTGGTATAGTAGCCCCAGCAAACTAATTCAGTCTTTCAGTAACCCAGCCAGGTTGGTAGACTTAGGTTACACCTCAGGCTAAGTGAATTGTGTAGTCACATGATCCGAAGCCCATGGTCTTCTACTGAGCTGCTGCTGCTTCTCTGACACCAGTTGATGTTTTATCTACTGAAATGCACTGTAGACAGACTGGAGATGAAACCGGTGAACACTGGCTGGCATGCTTGGAGTTCTGGAGTATCTATCGCACATCGCCAACCTCACAGCAGTTGCAGCAACAGTGACCGCAGTGCTGAACGATGCCTTGCCAGAACACAAAAAGTGACACGTTTACAGCATAAATGATTGTATGTTGAGAGCATCTGGAACCAAAAACAAGGTATTTGAAGCATTTAGAAGTAAGTGCTTTTAAGCTTCTGTTTTATTCTTTCCAAAGCAGAAGCCAGGTTTTTAAATCAGTAAGTAGAATCCCATATGTGGAATGACTGGCTGCTTTTGAGTCATATGCCACATCAAGTAGTTTAATTTTTGTCTTTTTTAAATGTGCCATCAAAGGCTGTGTGAATTCTCTCTCAAAAACAATAGGCATGTTGTTAAGGTCGGCAGTGCTAGAGGCTAGCTTGAATTATTTATTATTCTGGGCAAGCTCCAGAGACAAGTGCACAAGTATATGTTCCATGCTAGGAACAGTTAGTGCAGAGAATACAATTATCATCAAACAGTGAATTTGCTGCTTCTAGGGCCCTGTTTTTTATATGAGTAATCTGGAGGTGGCATGGGGACCACACAGATGAGCTCTTACTGAAGAGGAACTTCAGGTTAAGACTCAAGTGTCTAATGAGGACTTTTGACTTTTGGAGAAGCACAGAATAAATCACAATGAATTGCAGGTTTGGGGAAAAAGCAATGCATCCCGTCGGCTGGAGTTTTACTTCCTGGGCCCCACTCCTCCACAAGCACCAGTTTTGTCTGACCCCTTAGTCACCTGTCTTACCTGTGAATATGTACCATTTTTGGAAGGTCCTTTGAGGTGGAAAGACTAATACCCAAGGAGGAAAGAAGTTTGAAAACTACCTCCTTGTCTTCCCCTGTTGAAAGTCTCCGTGTTTCTTCCTTTCAGCCTTAATTTAGAGAAGCCCTTAAGAACTGGCTGGGTATATTACTTTCCTTACTCCAGGAAAGGAGTCTATAAAGGCTCCCTTTGTTTACTCCCTCTGTAAATTTCCAGTTTACAGAGGTGACTGGTTCATTTTCCCCAGAAGTCTTTCCTTGTGTCTAATTCAAATTCTAGCAGATGCAGGATTTGTTAGTGAAATGGCTACTGAGGGAAGTGACAGAATGGCATAGGTAGGGAGGAGGCAGGGGAGGGCTTGAAAAATAAAAATAATAGAAAGAATGGCACAGAATTTCTTTTGTAGCTCTTGAAGGCAGAGTGGGCTTTTAGAATACCTTTGACTTGGGAAGATCCCCTGGAGGAGGGCATGAAAACTCACTCCAGTATTCTTGCCTGGAGAATCCCATGGACAGAAGAGCCTGGAGGGCTACAGTCCGTAGGGTCACAAAGAATTGGACACAACTGAAGTGACTTAGCACGCACACCTTGGCTTAGAAAGCAAACCTGTTTCCTGTCTGTCTCCACTAAACCTCCAGTCCTGAATGTTCCCTTCTGTATTGCTCATCCTACTCTTCTCTCATGCCCCAGTAAGAGAGTTTGGGCAGAAGAAGCAAAAAAACTAAATTCCTAAGTACCCCGTCTGCCATCCATGGTGGAAATACCCTCTTTCAAGCTCAGTAGAGTTGTGCTTTTCTCCAGGGACAACTGACTGGTATGTGAGGATTTCTTATGACCAACAAAATTTTGAGTTTCCCTGGGCCCTACATTAACCATACGGTTTTAAAGTCGATGAGTTGAAGCACCGTCTTTGATGTAGAACAGAGCTGTTCTAGTCCTGCCTTCACCTCTTACACATTGTGAAGGCTCAAGCCTTGTGCCTTGTTCTCATTTTCTGTAAAGTAGAAAGGATCATGCCTACCATATCTGGTTGTTGTGAGGAGGTAATGGCACCCCACTCCAGTACTCTTGCCTGGAAAATCCCATGGACGGAGGAGCCTGGTAGGCTGCAGTCCATGGGGTCACTAAGAGTCGGACATGACTGAGCGACTTCACTTTCACTTTTCACTTTCATGCATTGGAGAAGGAAATGGCAACCCACTCCAGTGTTCTTGCCTGGAGAATCCCAGGGACGGGGGAGCCTGGTGGGCTCCCATCTATGGGGTCGCATAGAGTTGGACACAACTGAAGCGACTTAGCAGCAGCAGCAGCAATGCGTTTAAAGTACTAAGCACAGTTCCCAGCAAACTGTGGGAAAAACTCCAGCTATTAGCTATTGTTATGGGCACCCAAGAACACTTCCCGCCCCTCCCCTCCCCTCCTGTCCCTGCGCTCCCCATCCCATCCCATCCCCATCCCATCCCATCTGAAACAGCTCAAGATAAGCAATGTCAAGTTTCCCTCAAGAGTCATTTCAAGGGTAGCCCTAGAGATTTGGGTTCCTAGTTGGATTTTATTTAGAAACAAGATACAATCTCCTGAATCTATGGTTAAACGAAAAAGTGGCTTTAGCTAGAAATCAATTGGACTGACATTCTGATCAGCTGTGCCACTCGCTGACCATGTGATCTTGGAAAGTAGCTTAATTGCTGGGTCTTGATATCATCTGCCAAGAGAGCATTTGGAATGCCATCAGATGCTCTCAGAGGCCCCATTCCAGCTCTGAAATACTGGTTTTTCTGGGCGCAGAGACCCATTCTTACCACTGTCCCTATTGTGTCTTTGTTTCTTCCAGTTATTGTTTAGTGGTTCCTCATTCTTGGCCAGGGCTGCAAGGTTTGGGCCTGGCCTGCTGAGATTGCGAGCTAAAAGCTTCAGGTTTTGTCCCCTTGCATCCAGGTGGCCCCACCCAGTCTCCCAGCCCCAGGAGGGAACTCACTTTATCAGCGAATAATAATTACAACACTTGCATGGGATTTTATAGGGGGCAAAGAACCTGTCTCGCTTAAGTGAAAGGAATGAAGTGGGAACCAACTCTAAGGAAGTCTTTTTGTTGGAGAAATATTGATCCTCCCAGAAAGTGGTTTGTATGAACTGACCTCCAGTGACCCTGAATGAAGGTCATCCTTGGTCTACAAATTCCACTTACTGTGTAGTACTGATGACTATAAGAATTCTTGCAACAATCTGTGGCAGACTGAATTGTTTTTCAGAACATTCTTTTCAGTACTTAATACACTGACTTCATGCCAAGAGAGATGCTGACCTTGGGAAAACTGGAAGCAGAACACTTGAGTTCGAATCTTGGCTACTTCACTTATAGGAAAATTATGCAGTTTCTTTTAGCCTCTGTTTCTTTCTCTGAAAGACAGCAATGATAACACTACTTATCTCAGGATCTCACATCAAGGTTGCTGTGAGCACTGAGTGAATTGTTGCTACCAGGAGAAGCAAACTAGCATGTGTGTGTGTTCAGTTGCTCAGTCATGTCCAATTCTTTGTGACCCCATGACTGAAGCCCACCAGGATCCTCTGTCCATGGAATTGTCCAGGCAAGAATACTGGAGTGGGTTGCCATTACCTCCTCCAGGGGATCTTCCTGACCCAGAGGACTGAACCCAAGTCTTTTGCATCTCCTGCACTGGTAGGCAGATTTTTTACCACTGTACCACCCAGGAATTCAGTTTATCCACCTTAGTTGAGAGTATAGGTGAAGGGAAATTTCAACTTCACTTCCTCTGGCCCCTTTGGCCAGTCAGTGGACTGCACTTTATCCATGACAAACAGCTATAGCTTTTTAAAAATAGATTCAAAACATCATTGTAGTTTGCCTAAGGCTCCTCAGGGTTTACCCCATGTTTGAATTGTCCTTGGTTTGAAGAACGACCAGAAGCTGCTTTCAGGCGAAGATGCCCAGAAGCTCTGTGGGCATTCCATGGATACTACACATAGTGCCATCTCCAAGCAGCATCAACTAGGACACTTTGATGGATAATGGGAGCTTGAATATTTTATGCATCTTGTTTTCCAATTATACTTGAATTCAAAAAGCTTAGTAGTAGGAAACTAAATTGCAGGTCTGGCAAAAGATTGAAGAGAAAAACCTAAAGCAAGAGTGTTTAAAAAAGGGATCCTTGCTCAGTTTGGGAGCTTTGGCTTACTTTTCTTGATACTCTACTACCATCTGGCTTGGATTTTCTTCAGGAAAAAAAAAAAAAAACTCTGTGCTGATTATGAAGTATTGGCTTATCTTTGATGCCTCTGTAGATTCATCTAGCTACTTCTGAATAAATGGCCCACGATAAATGTGTTCATGCTCAGCGTAGGGTAGCTGATCCCAGAAATGTAAGCAGCATCAGCAAACTCTTCCTAAGAGGAGGGCTCATCAGCTGAAAAACTATTTTCCCAAGCTAGACAGAGAGTCTAAACTTTGGGGTAGGAGAGGAGGAGCAGATGGACTGGGGTCTAGGCTGCAGGGCAAACTGGAGGGTTTTCTTGGCCTGTTTGCTCTTCGGATCTAGAGTATATGAGGTACAATGACATTCTCACACTGGTCCCTAGTCATAGAGGAAACCCTGTCCAGTGAGAAGCTGAGACATTTCAGCCCTTGGCTGTCTTATCAGCAAGTGACAGGGGGCCTGGTGCAGGAATGATGGGGTATTCTTGCCTGTCATTACCTGCCGTTTTCTTGCCTTTTAGTCCTTTGAACATTTCTTTTCCACGTTTTCCTGGCCGAGGCAAATGGTGAGACGAACCTACACAATCGTTTGAGCTAGAGATGACCTCTAGGTGGCGCGTTAGCACAGAGAATGGTAGTAACTGGCGTCACCTAGGGCCTGTTTCTTGGAGATATTCATTATACAAGGGGATTCGTGGGAGTCGGGCTTCATGGGCTGCACAATAGAGGGGTGACCTGCCCTTTGTCACGTTCAAGCTACCACCTAGAAGAGGTCGTGGGTGGCGCAATGCCACAAAAGCACCTAGTCCCAGGCAACATCACACGGGTCTAGGTTCCTGCCTGGCAGAGCCCAGAGAAGCTTGGCCAGGTTGCAGGGTTTGGGTTCAGCCTGCTGGGACAGCAACTCAGGGGCTTCAGGTTTGGTCCCCTCGCATCCAGGAGGCCTCACTCGGGTTTCCAGCCTCAAATTGAGCACTCTTGATCAGCTGCCTGCCCAAGGTCTCCAGACACTGCAGACAGTTCCTGGGTTACAGCCCTTCCTTCCTCCCTGCACACCTCATTCTCACCCTCTGTTGTTTACCAAGCACTTTCCGCGGTGTGATCTCACTTGCTGCTCACTGACTCCCAGGGAGGAGGGGCAGGGTGCAGCCCTCCAGAGTGTGGCCTTCCCTGAGACCCCTTTCCCTGTCTGTCTCTGCCAGTAAATAGATATTTGGGGGCCAACTACCGAATCCAACTTGGTGATTTCAGAGTTTAGCATGTGGTACTTGGCACAGAGAAGTGCTCAAAATTGTTTACTGAATGAATAAATATTTACAGTTGTAGAAACCAAATCAAGGGACAGTAGGTAGTAGAGTCCAGGGTAGAGAGCAGGGTTTCAGGCTCCTAGAACCAGTAACATAGCTGCACTACTAATTACATCACATGTTTTTCTAGTAAAAAATATAGGTTGCTTTTACAGGGACCCATGCAGATCTGTCTCCATGTCTGGTGTTAAAGAACATGAACACTATAATCTGGCTCAGGCCCTGGAGCCCCAGTCGACCATCTGTCAAGGGCACACCAGCAGATCTGAGTGAGTCTAGAGGAGTGACTGGCCTTTGTGAGTCCTTCCTTAGAAGCGTGAAGGCATGCTAGGCACTCTGAGCTTCCCATCTATCAAAACCCTTCTATCAAGAATTCCCTGGCCGTCCAAAGGTTAGAACTCCACTCTCTTACTTCGGAGGGCCGAGATTCAATCCTTGGTTGGGGAACTAAGATTCTGTAAGTTGCACAGCGCAGCCAAAACAAACAACAACAAAACAAAACAAAAACAACCTATTTTTGGCTGTGTCAGGTCTTAGTTGAGGCACATGGGGTCTTTGTTCTGTCATGAGAGATCTTTCATTGCGGCACATGGACTCTCTAGTTGTGGCCAATGTGTGGGCTTAGTTGCTCCATAGTATGTGGAATCTTAGTTCCTACACCAGGGATCAAACCAGTGTCCCCTGCACTGCAAGATGAATTCTTTCCTGGGAAACAAGGAAAGTCCCCCAAACTTCTCTCTCTGACTGACAGAATATCTTTGGGTCAAAAACTCCATCCAGTTATTATCCACCCCATCCCACTCCAAACCTTCTTTGTTGTTTAAATGTACATATTTCAGGTAGTTTAGGACTCTGCAATGAGAGCTACATAAATTCAAGTCCCGACTCCACCACTTTCTTCCTAGTTGCTGACCTTGGGCAAGTCGTTTAACCTCTTGTGCCTCTATTTCTCATCTTTGGAGTGACGATAATGAGATAGTTAATTCAGAGCATTATTGTCGGGATTTAGAGAGTTAATATAGAACAATTTACCAGTCCCAGGTAACAATTAAAGGCTAGAAAGTATTCTGCTGACCTCTCTCAGTTATATTCTGGATTTGAGACTGTTTTGTATTCGCCCTATGTTCACGTCTTCATGATTTTGTGGAATCCCTGGAATTCCTGCGTTCTAGCTGCCAGGCTCTCAATTTGCTCCCACTCAGTTACAGCTCTTTTGAGATCTAAAGAAGAGAGAACGTAACTTGAAATGCACTTTTCTGCTGATCTGTGCAATGCTATTATCTTTGTCTCAACAGAGCCTCCCCTGCTGACTCCTATTTGCAGTTCAAATGCTTTCCATAGTGGGGCTCACCAGATAGCACATAGTAGTAGTTTAATCAGCGCTTTTGGCAGGAGGACAGGAAGGAAGAAACCATACAGAGGATAACATTAGTACCCAGCAGTTTATATGGACAAGGTCCCTTTGGAGTTGACACTTGTCCCCTAAGACCTACTGACTAAGCATGAAAATCACCAAGGAAATGTGATCAGCTTGGAGGAGGAGGAGGGGGTGGAGGAGAGAGAAGAAACTGGAGCAGCCTGCTATCTGACCAAAGATATCAGTGTTTCCAATGATGATTTTTCCATTGGTTCAGGCCAAATTGAAAACCTTGCCACTGCTCAGGGACATCAAAGGCATCTCCAATTGTTCTCTGCCCCAGAGATTCATCTTTCTAGAGGTAGTTTATTATTTGTTTTGTAACCTCTCGGGTGCTACTTTTAATGACTAGAGACCAGCCAGCTCACCAGACATTTCTGTGGGTCTTGGCAGGAGGAGAGGGGAAATAGACAATGCCCCAAGACAGTTCTTAGTTGAAGCCCTTCTGACCTTGGCAATCTTATTTCAATTCTTATGCCAAATGAAACTTCTAATAGAGCCTCTCCCACAGCCCAGATCCTCCAGCCTCAAAGACTAGAGTAGATAGAATGTAACTAGAGACTAGTCTAGTTTAAGTTTCCATAAGAGAGTTGAAAGTGAAACTCAACACAGCTTTTCTAGTAAACACATTAGCTATTTAATCAACTAGGTCACTGATGGTAAGTAGGACTGTCTCAACTGGCATGCCAACTTTGGTTGATGGATAATACCTGCTTGGGGAAGAGTGTTGAAAAGGATTCTGAATCTACATCATCACACCTGGGGCTTGGGAGCAAGTGCTGTGATCAATCAACAGTGTCCATTGTAGATGTGGGAAAGGAGAGTAACCCCAAGAAAGGCAGATATATACCTGCTAAAATTGCTCATTAGAAGAGGAGGCTGTTTATTTGAAAGTTGGAAAAACAAAAATGGTGGAATGGTCACCTATGCTCATGTAAGTAAATCAAGATGGACCTTGAGAAATTCAACACGGGGTGGGGATGGGGGGGCGGAAGTGTAGTACCAGCTCAAGAAGGAAGGCAAAGGAGGAATAAGGATGGGGACAGAATAATGTTCTGGCTTCATGTCTTTGTAGAACCTTGATGGTGTTCAAAAGCAGCCAGATGGAGAGAAACCTGTCATGTCAGATGGCATGACAACCTTAGCAGTTGTTCTGAGTTGGAGTTCAAGACCTGGGCAGACCCCAGAGTCAGGCTATTGATAAGCAGGTAGAAGCACATAGGGAGTGTTTCCCAAACTGAGTTCCATGAATCACTTGGTATCTATGAGCTGTTGTCAGTATTTTGCCACAAAAAACAGGCAGTAGTGGGGAAGTGGAGTTCCACAGTATGCAAGTTTGGGGAACTTTCTGTCAAAAATAGTCAAGATAGTCAGTGGGAGCCCAAGATGACTCTTGGCCAGAGGGGGGTTATGGAAGAGAAATGCAGTTAGCTATAAAAGCAAAAATGTGGCTTGGTTTTAAATCAGGAAGGCCTTGAATGATGGGCTGAATTAAGGTTTGAATTGGTAGGCATGGAGGAGAGTGGGTGGGACATGTAATGCAACCAAAATTGGGATTAGGAAAATAACTTTTGGTGCCATGAGGGAGAGATTGAAGACTGGAGAGATTAAAGGGCAGAAGATTAGCTGAGAAGCTGTTATATGGTCCAAACAAAAAAGAATTAACAGCCTATAAACTAGGGCAGCAAGAATGGAGAGAAAGGGCCCAAATCAAGATCCATCTCCCCAGTAGTATTGTTAGGACCAGGCTGACTTCAAGCAGCACTCAAGGTCATGCAGGTTGTGGTGAAGAGCACCAACTGGCCCTGCTCTGCAGCTGCGGGAACAAAACCTGCAGGGTGGGAGGCAGATTGCCAAGACAGAATGTTTGATTAGACAGAAAGTATAACCTCTCACCTCTGGGGGTGGTTAAACCCTGGGAGAGCGCCAAGGGCACTAGTGCCCTTATTCTTCTGGAGCTCTCTCACAGGCGAGCAGCCACTTGCTCTGGGCCCCTAAGGTGTAGGATCACTCCAATCTCCTTTTGCTCCAGGAGTCTATCATTTTAATTTAGCACGTGACTATCAGAAAGGGCCTTCAAGGTTATCTAGTCAATAGCTTTCCAACATGTCTTAACACCAGATTCTCCAAGGAGCTCATTAAAATGCAGATTCTCGTCTCCGTTTCCAGACTCCCAAAGTCTGGGAAAGTCCTTTCCCAAACTTGCTGCAGCCTGGGGATCTGCATTTTATGATGTCCTGAAGAGAAACGAAAAGCAAAGGAGAAAAGGAAAGATATACCCATTTGAATGCAGAGTTCCAAAGAATAGCAATGAGCCATAAGAAAGCCTTCCTCAGCGATCAATGCAAAGAAATAAAGGAAAACAATAGAATGGGAAAGACTAGAGATCTCTTAAAGAAAATTAGAGATACTAAGGGAACATTTCATGCAAAGATGGGCTCAGTAAAGGACAGAAATATTATGGACCTAATAGAAGCAGGAGATATTAAGAAGAGGTGGCAAGAATACACAGAAGAACTGTACAAAAAGGATCTTCACAACCTAGATAATCACGATGGTGTGATCACTCACCTAGAGCCAGACATCCTGGAATGTGAAGTCAAGTGGGACTTAGGAAGCATCACTATGTACAAGGCTAGTGGAGGTGATGGAATTCCAGTTGAGCTATTTAAAATCCTAAAAGATGATGCTGTGAAAGTCAGCACTCAGTATGCCAGCAAATTTGGAAAACTCAGCAGTGGCCACAGGAAAAGGTCAGTTTTCATTCCAATCCCAAAGAAAGGCAATGCCAAAGAATGCTCAAACTACCGCACAATTGCACTCATCTCTCACACTAGTAAAGTAATGCTCAAAATTCTCCAAGCCAGGCTTCAGCAATACGTGAACCGTGAACTTCCAGATGTTCAAGTTGGATTTAGAAAAGGCAGAGGATCCAGAGATCAAATTGCCAACATTTGTTGGATCATCGAAAAAGCAACAGAGTTCCAGAAAAACATCTACTTCTGCTTTATTGACTATGCCAAAGCCTTTGACTGTGTGGGTCACAATAAACTGTGGAAAATTCTTCAAGAGATGGGAATACCAGACCACCTGACCTGCCTCTTGAGAAATCTGTATGCAGGTCAGGAAGCAACAGAACTGGACATGGAACAACAGGCTGGTTCCAAATAGGAAAAGGAGTACGTCAAGGCTGTATATTGTCACCCTGCTTATTTAACTTATATGCAGAGTACATCATGAGAAATGCTGGGCTGGAAGAAGCACAAGCTGGAATCAAGATTGCCAGGAGAAATATCAATCACCTCAGATATGCAGATGACACCGCCCTTATGGCAGAAAGTGAAGAAGAACTAAAGAGCCTCTTGATGAAAGTGAAAGAGGAGAGTGAAAAAATTGGCTTAAAGTTCAACATTCAGAAAACTAAGATCATGGCATCCAGTCCCATCACTTCATGGCAAATAGATGGGGAAATGGTGAAAACAGTGTCAGACTTTATTTTTTTGGGCTCCAAAATCACTGCAGATGGTGATTGCAGCCATGAAATTAAAAGATGCTTGCTCCTTGGAAGGAAAGTTATGACCAACCTAGACAGCATATTAAAAATCAGAGATATTACTTTGTCCTCAAAGGTCCATCTAGGCAAGGCTATGGCTTTTCCAGTGGTCACGTATGGATGTGAGAGTTGGACTATAAAGAAAGGTGAGCACAGAAGAAGTGACGCTTTTGAACTGTGGTGTTGGAGAAGACTCTTGAGAGTCCCTTGGACTGCAAGGAGATCTGATCAGTCCTGGGTGTTCATTGGAAGGACTGATGTTGAAGCTGAAACTCCAATATTTTGGCCACCTGATGTGAAGAGCTGACTCATTTGAAAAGACCCTGCTGCTGGGAGGGATTGGGGAAAGGAGGAGAAGGGGACGACAGAGGATGAGATGGTTGGATAGCATAACTGACTCAGTGGACATGAGTTTGGGTAAACTCTGGGAGTTGATGATGGACAGGGAGGCCTGGTGTGCTGCGGTTCATGGGGTTGCAAAGAGTTAGACACAACTGAGCAACTGAACTGAACTGAAATGATGTGGATGCATAGTCAAAGTTAGGAATTACTGAGTCCCTTCTCTTCATTTTGCAGGTGAGTAACTGAGGCCCAGACTAGAGCAAGCATGTGCCCAAGGCCCTAGGTTCTGGCACCAGGGCACTAGTTAAGTGGTAGGACTGGACTAGTCCTCCATGCTTAGGGCTCCTCCAGTGTATCATGATCTAGTACTTGGCCCCAGAGCTTGTCCCCAGGCTGAGGGCTACAGTGATTCAAAGGTTCAGAAATCTTTCCCTGTCACCTCCCTGCATTGTGAGCCCGACCAGGAGATATATTGCTTGAGTCTAGGATATACCCAGAAGACTGCTGAGGGCAACAATAAAAATAATAATAATAGTAGTGAACGTTTACTGTGTCAGGCACTGTATCTCTAAGCACTTCATGTGTAGAACTCTTAATCCTCACAATAACCCCATGAGTCAATATTATCCCCATTTTACAGAAGAGAAAACTGAGGCACAGCAAGGTTAAGAGGGGAAGGAGCTGCTTTCATCGTGTCCTATTCAGGTGACTGTGTTCCTTTGCCTTGGGGGCACTCCTAGCCTCTAGGTCTTTTATTCCACACACAGAGCTGGGTCCCTCCCCTGCTTTCTTGTCCCCAGGGATTCACTCAGAATAGCACTGGGGGAGTTTGGCTATAGTGCTGTCCCCAGTGCCAGGTTCTGCTGTGGGCCTCCCTTCACTGAGGGGCTACAGTCAGAGAGCCAAGCCATCAACATGGTTTCAGCAGCTAGCAGCATGTCCTAGCCATCAGTCCTGTAGTCAGCCTGGAAGGGGGCCTGCAGGCCAGCTGAGCAGGCAGTGGAGAGAGCCTGTTTCTCCTGCCAGCCCCAACTTGTGCTTAGAGGAGCAAGCAAATGCAGGGAAGGCATTTGAGGTGAAGAGGGGCGGGAGCAGAGGCATAGACTTGTATGTAGTGTCTGAGATGAATTTTTGTTCTAGCTGAGGCACATGTTATATGGCCTCAGAACTCCTTTTGAAACATCTAACTCTGTTACTCAAGGCCCTTGTGTTAAGACTCACTTGATAAAAGCTCCTCTTAGGTTTCATGAACAAAGTTTATCTCATTTGGAAGTTGGGAAAAGAAAGATGGTTGGATGGTGAACTATACTCACTTAAGTAAAGTAAATCTAGATGGATCTTGGAAGTCCTGGTGGTGAGTTCTCTTGGCTATGTTTTTATTTTTGCAGTGGCTGCTAGGATTCTCGGATTTCTATTTGTTGCTTAAGAGAATACTCTATCCAATTTTGAGTTCTTGATGAAATTAACTTCCCCCTGTCTAGTTTTCCCTCCAATTTTAAAGTGTATTAATCTCTGAATCAATTTTTTTAGGTCATGCCATGCGGCATGCAGGATCTTAGTCCCCAGCCCATGCCCCCTGCATTGGGAGCATGGAGTCTTAACCATTGGACCACCAGAGAAGTTTCATCTCTGAATCAATTTTAATTTGTCATGCTTCTAACTACAATATATGAAACTATCACTTTCATTGCCTCCTCTATTAATCTGACATTTTTAGTAGGTTGTTTTTTGGTTGGTATTTAAATTGTTTTATCTTTATTGAGCACTTTTTCATGTTATTTTCTCCTATAAATTTTTGTGCTTTATGTCCTGTCCTCATCAATCTGAGTGATGTTAGTGCTTACTTATTGATCTGTAAGATTTCTTTAAATATAAAAATTACCCTTGTGTTGTAAAAAAAAATTTTTAATTGCCCAATAGAGTGTGTGCTTTTATTTTAAGCTGCTTCAAATAGTTTTCCAGAAATAAGCAGGGCAGAAAATGAATGAACTAATTAAATTTCTTATTTTGTACTACAGTAAGTGTTTATGGAACAATCTTTTTGATATTCTACTTTATCTGCTTTTGGTTTCTGGTGATGAGAACAATAGCATTTATTGAGTGGTTATTATGTGCTAGACACTATTCCTTACACATATTATTTCATAACAATATTCTGAGATAGATATTACTATTATCCCATTTTACAGATAAGAAAACTAAGGCCTGGATTAAACAAACTGCAGTGCTCACGCAGCAGCCAATGATAGAGCCAGGATTCAGACCTGAAGCCTTGAAGCCTGTACAGCGGTAGTTCCTAATCAAGGGCCGATCTTACCCACCAGGGGACATAGGAAATGATTTGAAACATTTTTGGTTGTCACAACTGGGGAATTGCTCACTACCATGTAGTAAGTAGAGGCTACAGAAGCTGCTGAACATTCTACACTACACAAGGCAAAGAATGATGTGATTCAGATGTCAGTGCCAAGGTTGAGAAATCCCATGTAGATCAACCATTCCATCATTCCTTTAGGACTCCCTGGAAACTCTTTTACCTGGTTCTTCATCTTTGATCAGCTTGTGCAGCTGAAATGCCTCCCAAGGGGGTGAGCCACTATATTCATCCTGGAGGGCACACCTGGCTCTCTGGGAGCCTGAAGGGCAGAAACCTCCTAGGGAAAGAATGCTGAGAGCCAGACGCAGAAAACAAAGAGCCTTTAGGTCCATTGTCATTGCTGGTCCCAAAAGGGCAGAGGCTACTGAAGGAGTTCGTGGGCTTGTTACCTTAGGAAGGAGTGCCCCTCTCCCCTGACAGGAACCAACCAAAAAGCCCCAGGTCACTGAAGCCCCCGAACACAGCACTTCACAGGCCCTGCATACCTGCACCCACCCACCCCCTGCCCCGGTACTAACCCTATATCTGACCTCTTCCAGACCTCGGAGAGCAGGTCCTTCTTCCCCTCTCCATCTCATCTAGATACTGACCCAGGCACCACTGGAAGGATCCTGGGATAGGAGAAGCCCTGTTTTTCCAGGAATGCTCTCACCGGCTCACTGTAGAACCCTTGTGCAGAAGTCCCCGGTTCATCTTTCCAGAGGATACAGAAGGGAAGAATGCTCCTCGTCCTGGCAGCTCAGACATCCTCTTTGCAAGGCAGTGCTGCTGTGGAAAGAATACCGCACAAGGAATTGGCAGACTTAGGCTGGTGGATCTGTGTACCCAGAAGCCTGGCATGGGACTCAGTGCAAGCCTGAGTTGCATTTGTCTCCTCCACAGTACCTGGCACAGGACTTTGCATGGGGTTGACTGTCAACAGTTACTTGTTGGGTGGAATAAATGCATCACTGCTCAGCTCTGTTCTCTGATCTGGACAGATCAAAACTAGGTGGCTGCAGCCGTCTGCTCCATGGCAGAGGATGTGGGATCCATGTCGATCTATGTATGGTACACGACTGAAGGCCGTACCAACCCCCTCCTGCCTGCTGTGCAAGTGCTGGGACACAGCGGTGAGTCCTGCTCTTGCCTGTGGGCTTGTCTCGGCCCATCTCATTCCCCGTCCCAAACGTACGCACCTAGGCTACAGGGCCTTTGAGGTGAGGGACTATTAGTGAGTTGAACTTATAGTTGAAACTTATTAGGGACCTGTGTGTGGTTAGTTGCTAAGTTGTGTCTGACTCTTTGTGACCTCATGGACTGTAGCCCACCAGATTCTTCTGTCCATGGGATTTCCCAGGCAAGAATACTAGAGTGGGTTGCCATTTCCTTCTCCAGGGGATCTTCCCAACCCAGGAATTGAACCTACATCTCCTGCATTGACAGGTGGATTCTTTACCACCGAGCCAGGCCTACTCTGTGCCAAATGCTGGGTCCAGTGTTCAGAGCAGCAATGAATAAGAAAGACATGGCCCTTGACTAGTGGGGAATAGGGATTTTGAACAAGGAAATATTAGTGGGATGTATATAATGAAGGAAGTACAGCAGAGTTTGTTACTGTTTATTACTATTATAGAGAAATGATAGAAATTTGATGGATATAGTTTTCATCTCAGAAGCCACATTAGTGTCCCATTCCCTCTGTGCTGTTCCAGCCCTTAGGCAAAGGTGGCAGTTATGTGTAGGGCCTGGTTTAATGGCAACTGAGAGTTACATCCACCCCAAATTATCTGACTCAATAATCTATTATGATATAAAGAATACAGGAATTTTGAAACGATTTGGATTTGAATCCTGTCTCTTCTGAGACCATCTCCCCACTCTGTAAGATTAAATTAACTATAACCATCCCCAGTATCTCAGGAAGTACCCCTTGAGTGGCCTTGGGACAGCTTTCATCCTCTCTGACTAGAAGTTCCCACAGCTGGAGCGAGGGATGGCCACAGGACAAGGCCATGTCCTAAGAGGCAATAATTAAAAATCCATGTAAGCTGAGAGAGGAACAAAGGCAAGGCCTGGTCCTCCTCCTAGTGGGCTAATTTGCAGATGAGCCTTGAAGACTCCAGTCCCGGATCCCCAAGTGGTAGGAATCAGACAGTGATGTGGGGAGTGAACACTTCTAACTTTACCACCTAATGTTGATTTTAATGTGTTTTGGGAAAATGCAACCAGCACAGCAAATGCATGATTTTATAAATATTTTTGTCTAGAATGATGCTAGGTTTTAAAAAATGCATTTGTTTAAAGAACCAGGTAAATGATCTTTCAGCTGACATAATAATAATCATGAAGGTGGTTCATGAATGACTCAAGTACGGGAAACACTGATCTTATAAGCCCTTTCTTGTTAGCACTGAAAACACTGAGGTCCAAAGGAGTGAAGGTTAAGGTTGTCGAGAAGCAGAACTGGGTTGAGAACTGAACCCTCCAGAGCCCAGGGTAGTGGTCTTCTCAGGAGTCCAGGCCACCTTCCCACCTTGAGCTCCTTGCACCAGAAGACAATTTTTTTTTTTTTTAAACCAGAAGGCATTTTGATTAGAGCTCTTTTTTTTTTTTTTTCAAATAATTTTATTTATTTACTTTTGGCTGTGCTGGGTTGTTGCACAGGCTTTTCCCGAGTTGCATTGAGCGAGGGCTGCTCTCTAATCGCAGTGCATGGGCTTCTCACCGCAGTGGTTCTCTTGTTGTGGAGCATAGGTTCTAGGGAGCACAGACTTCAGTGGTTCCTGCTCCCTGGGTCCAGATCACAGGCTCAGTAGTTGTGGCACATGGGCTTAGTTCCACGTGGGATCTTCCTGGACCAGGGATGGAACTCACATCTCCTGCATTGGTAGGTGGATTCTTTACCACTGAACCAAGAAATCCTCAGAGCTCTTTTGTTTTTAAATAATCCTTTATTGTAATATGACTCACGTACCATAAAATTCACCCTTATGAAGTGTGTCGTTCTGTGGGGTTTAGTATATTCACAGCGTTGTATAACCAATAGCATGGTCAATATTAGGAAATTTATCACTATCAACATCAGTACAATGTCATGTCTAACTCTTTACGACCTCATGGACTGTATAGCTCACCAGGCTCCTCTGTCCAAAAAGTTTTCCAGGCAAAATACTGGGTGGGTTGCAATACCATATCCATTGGTAATCACCTTCCCCCTCAAGCCCCTGTCAACAACTAATCCACCTTCTGTCTCTATAGGTTTGCCTATTCTGGACCTTTTACATAAATGGAATCACATAGTATGTGGTCTTTTGTGTCGACTTCTTTCACTTAGTGTGTGTTTTCAGAGTTCATCCATGTTGCAGCATCTATCAGCACTTCATTTCTTTGATGGCCGAGTAGTATTCCATTGTAAGGACATGCTACATTTCAGTTACTCATTTATCAGTTAATGCACATTTGAGTCATCTCCACTTTTGGCTGTCATGATGAATGCTGCTAAGAACACTGATGTACAAGTTTGTGCATGGATATATGTTATGAAGTTAAACTTGAAGGGAATGATGGATACCCCCTAAAAGACCAACATCTACTGCAACATGGCCAGATTTTGAGAGGGAAAGTCCAGGACTCCTGGAGTAGCAGAACCTATCAAACCTGGGGCAGGAAGAGGAGGCTGACTGATATGCAGAGATAGGAGGAGGCGAGGAGAGCAGGGGAGAGAGGCTCAGCCGTAGGATGGCCCGCGTTGGGGCCCAGACTAATCTGCCCCTCTATTCCTGCCATCTTAACTTTTCTTCCTTTCTCCTGTCTTGCTCAGTAGTTGTGGCATGCAGGCCTAGTTGCTCTGTGGCATGTGGGATCGAACTGTGTCCCCTGCATTAGCAGGCGGATTCTTAACCACTGAGCCACCAGGGAAGTTTGGGACTTAAAATTTTACCCTTGTCCAAATAAAGGATGAGTGTTCCAGAGAGACAGAGAGACTGCACGTATGACAGATTCTGCCACAAGATTGGCTCCAGTTTGGGAAAATGAGGCCCAACAGCATTGTTGGTTGGGATCTCTTAGGAAGAATCTTCCTCATTTATAAGACAGACGCGACGAGAGACTTTTTTTCCCTCTGGACATTGTGATGTGTTGGTGTGGTGTTTGGAGTGCAATAAATAATTTTGGCATGAGAGAAGCCAGCCTGAGAATGAAGCCAGTACATAGATGAGGAAAGAAACAAGAGAGGGGCAGAGAGAACAGAGTCACCGTCCTTGGCTCCTACCAAAGACATCCAACCTCTGCATTTCCAGTTATATGAGCAAGTGTTGCTTGGCTTTTCGGTTGCTTGCAGCCAAATGGATCCTAACCAATACAGTAGCAATTATACATAAAAAACTACTAGAGAAACCAAAAGGCAAGGAAATCAGTGAAGACCTGGGTTCTGGCCCCATTTCTGCCTTGCGCATCTTAGCCAAAGCATTTAATACCTGAGTCGCAGTTTTGCCTCTTTCACAGAGCTGCTGCAGTGAAACCAAGGGTGGGCTATCCCTGTGTAGACTAGTTTAAGCACAAAGGATTTTTATTTTTCCCACAGACTCTTGTAATCAATTGAGACAGGGGCAAAAGTATGGTGATAAATGAACAAACAAACAGCTGTTTTCTCAAAGGCTTTAACATCCCAGGTTCCTATTTGGCCTAAGTTTTCATGTATTCTCTATACTTGGCAGCTGGGTGGGAGGTAGTGGGAGGTAGGAAAGAGAAGGAAAGGCTTTGAAGTAGAATTGGGTCAAAGCAGATCACTAAACTGCACGTAGATGTGGGGAGTTTGCTTTTCCTTTTGTCTGTGTTCTTAAAGATGCACTGAGAAAGCTGTAGGCTCTTGTTCAGGAGGGAGGGAGGAAGGCTGTCTGATGTGCCAGATGTTTTATTTTCTTATCCTCCTAGCAGCCCTTGGAGGTAGGGATATTTGCTTCTGTTTTCAGGTGTGGAAATGCCTTAGCGAGGTCAAGTCAGCAGCTCTCGGCATGAACTTGAACTTAGTCCTATCAGATTTCCAGACCGCATGCTCTGTTCTGTATCCCTCACTGGCTCCTGCTGCTGCTGCTGCTAGGTCACTTCAGTCGTGTCCGACTCTGTGTGACCCCATAGACGGCAGCCCACCAGGCTCCTCCGTCCCTGGGATTCTCCAGGCAAGAACACCGGCTCCTAGGAAAACATAAAAACGTACTCCATTGTATCTGAGCTCCAGAAGTTTAAAACCGAAGCTTAGAGAGGGCTGAGGGGAGGCACTGTTTCCTCCGGTTAACTTCAAACATTCTTTTTCCCTGAAGGCTGCACCCTCAGGGAAATATGTGTAAATACCTAGGATATCTTTGAAGGACACCCAAGAACTGGTCAGAGTGGGTAATGGTCAGAGTGGGTAATATAAGGCTGCAGGAAAGGGAACTGGGTCTCTGGGGGATGGTAAAGAGAGAGGCTATAACTTTTCACTGTTGACGTTTTCCTTGGTAAACATTGTACTGTGTGTATATGTTACCTATTGAAAAAGTAAATTACATGATTTTTGGTGTTTAGGTCTTAGATCTGCTGCTTTTCACCAGCAACCTGGTTTAGTAACTCTTTAATATTTCCTCATTTGTAAAATAGGGATAAAAATGTCTACTTTCAGGCCTACTCAGAAGATTAGATCATGAAATGCACAGGGAAGGGTTTGACACTGAGTAAACGCTCAATAAATGAAGGCTGTGTCTCAAAACTGCAAAGGTCTAGCCATATGAAAACTGTAATTAATAAGTCATTATTGCTTGTTGTTCAGGGCATTTATATAAATAGTTTTGAAATATTTAAAATTTCAGCCTGCACTGCTTCTGGGGCTTGAAATAATTTGGCAAGTTGACGATGAGAATAAGCTGTATGTTATAGGAGAGAACATAGGTGTGGAGTCAGACAGATCTGATTTCAGAACCTGAGGCTGTGAAACCCTGTGTGAGGCACTTTTTGAACTTCAGCTCCCTTTTAGCCCTGGGACAGTTGAATCCTCATGGGTAGTCTTTGTTCCTCATCAGATTCCTACTGCCCAACCAGATCCAACTCAATAACATATTAGCTAGAAATCTTTTGGGGGGGATATAGGGAAGAAGACACAGATCACATACTACACAGTTGCCATTTCCTTCTCCAGGGGATCTTCCCAACTCAGGGATTGAACCGGCATTGCAGGTGAATTCTTTACCATCTGAGCCACCGGGGAAGCCCACACACATACTGCATAATAGATACTAAATCAAATTCTCCATCAGACACCTTTTTAAAAAAAATTTTAGTTGAAGGATAGTTGATTTACAGTGTTGTGGTAATCTCTGCTATACAGCAAAGTGACTCAGTTATATACATATTTATATATTCTTTTTAATACTCTTTATGGAAAAGAGTATTTATCACAGGATTATTCCATATAGTTCCCTATGCTGTACAGGAGGACTTTGCTGTTTATTCATTCTAATGTAATGGCCTGCATATGCAACCCCAAACTCTCAGTGCATCCCTCTCCCTCCCCCTTCCCCTTTGGCAACCACAAGCCTGTTCTCTTTGAGTCTGTTTCTATTTTGCAGATAGGCTCATTTGTGCCATATTTTAGATTCCACATGTAAATGACATCATATAATATTTAGCTTTCCCTTTCTGACTTACCTCACTTAGTGTGACAATCTCTCGGTTTATCCATGTTGCTGCGACTGGCATTATTTCATTCTTTTTTATGACTGAGTAGTATCCCACTGTATGTATGTACTACACCTTCTTCATCCATTCATCTGTTGATGGACAGTTAGGTTATTTCCATGTCAGGGGTGCATATGTCTTTTTTAATTATGGTTTTGTTTGGGTATATTCTCAGGAGTGGGTTGCTAGATCATATGGTAATTCTATTTTTAGTTTTCTGAAGAACTTCCACACTGTTTTCCATAGTGGCTGTACCAGTTTACATTCCTACCAACAGTGTATGAGGATTCCCTTTTCTCTACACCCTCTCCAGCATTTGTTATTTGTAGACTTTTTAATGATGGCCAGCCTGACTGGTATGAGGTGGTGCCTCATTATAGTTTTGATTTTCAGTTCTCTAATAATTAGTGATGTTGAGCATCTTTTCACATGCCTACTGGCCATCTGTATGTCCTCTTTGGAGAAATGTCTATTAAGGTCCTCTGCCCATTTTTGATTGGGTTATTTATTTTTTGTTGAATTGTATGGGTGTTTGGATGTTTTGGAGCTTAAGCGCTTGCATCACACATTTCTTTCCCACCTACCCTCCAAAATTCCTCTTCCCTGTCAATTGTTTTCCTGCTCTCTCCTTTTCACCTTTATATCTTCTTAAAACTCTCCCTGTTGTCGGGAGTAGTTCGCCTTTGCCTTCAGTGGGTGTGCCCCACTCAGCAAAACAAAGACCAAGCAGAAGCCATCCTTCTAGTTCTTGAGTGTATCTCTTTGGAGAGGGGCTGGGGCAGCCTCAGTCCATCCTGCCATGCATAACTGGGGGATAATTATACTCACCTTGCAAGGCTGTTGTAAGGATGAGCAGAGCTAGAATTCGAGTCCAAATTTTCTGACCTCAAGTTCAATATCCCTCCCCCCAGCTACAGCAGAATATTATAGAATCTTGTTTGCTGGAAACTCACCTAACAATAGGTTGGTTACCAGAAACTCACCTAACTCTCAATCTAACTGCACTTTGTTGTTGTTATACACTCAAATTTTAGAAGAGACAAAGAGCTAGTCAGGAATGTGAAAATAAAAATTCAATTTCCAGAATAAGTGCTGAGGTCAGTACAATTTTATGCCAATATCTTATTTTCTCTCTATCTGTGATGCCAACCAGGGAGACTTGAATTTAGAGTGATGACTCTTGAGGCAGAGCAACACCCTCTATTGTCAATGAACCATCTTACTATTTTCACTGACCTCCAGTCAGGCAAGAAGGCAGACTACGATGTTTCAAGAGTCATCCACAAGACTTGAGATATGATGAGGTTTTCTTCTTAGTCTGACTTCCCACTTTGTAAACCTACTAGCTGTTGGGATTTCACTGTATAAGACCTCTCAGAAAGGGAAAGGAACCAGGGTGACCAAGCCTATCAAGCGGTCCAGCAGAGAGGCAAGCTGGCTGAGGCAGGCAGCATGGGGGCTGGAGGAGAGTGTGTATAAGTTTCTTTGGGCAGCTGTAACAAAGTATTGCAAACGCAGTGACTTAAAACAACAGAAATTTATCCTCTCTGGAGTTCTGGAGGCTGGAAGCCCAGAATCAAGGTGTCAGAAAGGCTGCTTTCTCCAAAGGCTCTACGAGAGGGTCCTTCTTTGCTTCTTCCTACCTCTGGCATTGCTGGCAATCCTTGGCACAGCTTGGATCCTTGGTAGATGTATCAGTGCAATCCGCACCTCTCACATCACTCGGTGGTCTCCCTGGGTGGCTCTGTGATCTATTCTTATTTTCTTTCTTCTTTTTTTTATTGAAGTACAGTTGATGTTTAATGTTGGGTTAGTTTCAGCACAGTAGGTCCTTGTGATCTCTTCTTATAAGTACACTAGTCACTGGATCAGGCCTGCCCAATCCAGTATGGCCTCATCTTGACATTTTGAAGACTCTATTTTCAAATAAGGTCACATTCACAGGTCCTGGGGTTTCAGACTTCAACTCATCTTCTGCTCATATAGAGAGTGCTATTCCTAGTTTGTCAGCCGTGGAACCTGCTGAAATGATTCAAAAGCTAGGACACAACTAACAGTGACTGAAGGGAGGAGGCTGGTGAGAAGGTGAACTTGCGAGCATTTCCAAAAATGGGGCAGCAGAGGCTTTGAGTGCCCACTCAGTTCTTAATCTCTTCCCTCAGCCCTGGTGGAGGCACAGCTTCATAACATCTGAAGTGTGGGATACTCTTCTAGCCTTAATCTAACCCATCACTTCAAAATTAATGCTGGCAAATTGACTCCGTCATCATTTATAAGATAGAGTTTCACATGATGGTTAACATCCCCTTTCAAGATAGATGTGCATGTAATTCATTCTAGTTTTTAAGAGACATCTCCCAGAATTCTGTTCAGATTTATTGTCAAATAACCATTCCAAATAATTGCATCTGATGCTGACTCAGGCCTGGTGGGGACAGTTGCCACCAGCACTGAGCTCTGGCATCGAATTGGACTTCCCAGCGGGAGAACCCCAGGGGTGGAAGCCCACGGGCCTAATTGCCCTCTTCAGTTAATATTTAATAGAATGGCTGCCCCCACCCATCCTGCCAGCCTGGATCAGTGCCACAAGCCAATGCTTGGCCTTGCCATGCACAAGGGCAGTGAGGAAGACTTGGCAAAATTTTAATTAACTGAGATAAATAAACATACAGAGGATGCATGAGTCCATTAGCTGGCACCACCACCCAGAGAGAAAAGGCCTCACTAATCACACACCACAGCAGGTGAAAAGACCTGCAGACCAGCAGCATCCATTTACTTTCAAATTAAAAACCATTTTTTCAAAACGAATATGCGTGGGGATCTCTGTCATATTGTTTCTCCTGAAAAGCAGGAAAGCTGGGATATTAATGAGCAACTGTTTTCAATATTTCAGCCCAGGAAAGCTGAAAACATGAGTGCAGCAAAACAGGCTGGAAGGCCCTTCCCTTGGAGGGGAGAGAGAGGGGAGTTGTTCCAGAAGCCAAGCAAAAGCAATCAGAAATTGAGGATCCCACTCCGAGGGAAAACACAAGCAACACAGTCAGACCAGACTGGATCCGTTGAATTCAGATGTGGCAGAAGATCAGGTGTGGCAGAGGTATGTTGTTTGCTCAGAGTCGAGGAGTCGGCAAGGTTAGATTTTGGGTAGGCCTGCAATTCACCGACCTTGGTTTGGATTGCAAGATGAACAAGAGACAGGGCTGGAGCTTCGGTTTACAACATTTTAGAAGGATGATTTTATACAATTTTAGAACCATGTCAGAAAGAGGTACTTCATTTACTCATTATATGCTCATATATTTATCACTTGGTGTGTAACAAGTGCTCTCTGGGTCTGGAGGTTAATGAAGTCTCTGTTCTTATGAAGCTTACGTTCCAGTTGGAGGAATTGAATGACAAAACCAGAAAAGACCATGTGGCAACTAAATGAAGAGACCTGAATGGCAAGAAAGAGTTGGCTGTGCCAAGATCTGGAGAGCATTCCAGGAACAGAAGTGGAAGGTCCCGAGGGAGATGGGAGCTTGGTGTGTGGGAGGAAGGGCCAGTGTTGTCAAATGGTCGAAGCTCAATGAGAAAGGAGATGAGCAGTAGAGGAAAAGAATAGGCAGGGCAAGGTAAGGAGATTGGATTTTGTTCCAAGTACAATTATTTATACTTATTTACATGACCACCTGATGTGAAAAACTGGCTCATTGGGAAGGACCCTGATGCTGGGAAAGATTGAAAGGCAGGAGGAGAAGGGGACGCCAGAGGATGAGATGGTTGGATGGCATTACCGACCTGATGGACATGAGTTTGAGCAAGCTCTAGGAGTTGGTGATGGACAGGGAAGCCTGGCGTGCTGCAGTCCATGGGGTCACAAAGAGTCATACATGACTGAGCAACTGAACCGAACTGACATGAAAACATGAACTGACATGAAAACATGAACTGACATGAAAACAGTCATTCCCACCAGATTACAGACTTCAAGAGAGCAGAGACTATATCTATCCTATATGCTTCCTCCATACCTAATTTGCATTCTAGGGCATGAACTACTTGCCTTTTCTTCTTTCCTTTGCTGTTCCCTTTATTCCTTCCTCCCTTTCTCTTCCTCCTCCTTCCCCTTCCCCTTCTGTTGCTGCTTCTTTTCTCCTCCTTCCCCTCCTCCTCTTTCATCCTCCTACTATTACAAGTATGTAAGTTTTCTCTCCCCCATCTCCTACCAACTAAGTTGCAAACTACTTGATGACTTGAGTCTGGTCCTCCTCTTCTGACTCTCCTATAGTGTGGTGGGCCAGCATCCAAGATGACCTCCAATGATCCTTGCTTCCCTTCATGGTCCTCTTTCACACTGAGTCAGGGCTGTCCCTGTGTGATGAGTAGGAGGGATAGGGTATGACATTCAAGGCTAGGCCGTAAAAGTCATTGCAGCATCTGACTTGGACTTTTGCTTTCTTGCCTGGGGGAGGCCAGCTGCCACACCATGAGGGCACTCCAGCAGAAACATGGAGAGGCCCACATGGAGAGGAACTGGGTCCCACTGACAAGAGCCGGCAGCAATTCAATAGTCAGGTGAGTGAGCCTCCTTGAAAGTGGATCCTCCTGCCCCAGCCAAGCCTTCGGATGATCTCAGCTCCAGCTGATGTACGACTGCAATCACATGAGAGACCCTGGGCCAGAATTGTCCTACTGAGTCCTTCCCAAGTTCCTGACCAACAGAAACTGTGAGAGAGAATAAATGTTTGTTTTTTTTTTAAGCCATTAAGCTTTGGGCAACTTGCCAGGCAGTGTTAGAGAACCAGGGTGCAGAGTGTAAGGTCATGCATGAAGTAGTGGGGTGAAAACACAGCTATGAGGAAGTCCCTTTTTCTGTGGCACAGAGAATCAGGGAGCACTTGAGACAAGTGGAGAGCTACTGCTGTGCCTAAGGGCATCTAAGAGCCAGGTCTAAAAGAAGACCACTGATGAGACCACTCAAGAATAAATTTAGAGGGCAGAATCTGTCAGTTAATATCTCCTGCAAAAAAGACAAAAGCCAGGAGAGCCAACTAAAATACACCTGCAAGAATCTAGAAGCTGTGGAACCTCCCAAAATTTGTTGTTTTTGCCACTCTGGTCTGGTTTTACAGGGTGGAAAGCTCTTGAATGTTTGTTTACGGTGGCACATTACAAAGAGTCGGGGAGTGGGGAGAGACGGTGCCCCACCCAAAGCTACTTGGAGGCAGCCACCAGGAAGAGAGGCAAGTGAGTGAGGCCCTGGGACCTGCTGAGGGAATCAAGTTAGGACAGAGCCCTGCTAAGCCTGAGTCAGGTCCCCAGGGCTTAATAGTTGAAAGTCCCCTGAACACGCATATTGCGTGGAGTGAGGATGTTTCATTAACACCATGGGGCACAGGCATGGCTGTTTCCAAATCCGCCCTCTTCCTTAGACCCTTCTGGCACCTCACAGGTGAAAATGTGGAGTCATCACAGTTAGCTGTATGAGGCATATGCCCAGCAAATGATTTCTCCTCCAACAACCCCCTCCTGACACATTTATCTCGCTGCTTATTTGTGTAATTAATTTACATCATTCAACTGAAGTCTGTTGAATTATATAAAAATAAATTTGATCTGGAACTCCCATGTATGAAGCCATTGAAAGCAGTGCTGTTGCGGTTAGGCTGGGGATGGGAGGGGGTGCTGGGCCCTGCCTCCCCCAGTGTCCCCTTGCTTCCCAGGAGCCCTAGTGTTCTCAAGATGGTAACTTGAAAGCCGCAGATCAAGGGTATTCTAGAGTCTGCCACGTAGTCTTATAATGATCTGCCATTTCTGATTATTTGTGCTGCTCTTTTCTTCCAGGACTGAAAATAAATAGATTAATCTTCCTCAGATACCATCTCGTCACATACTTCCCATGCTTAACACCTCTGGTGGGATGTTGCTTCTCAGAAGTTAAAGTGCATGTTGTTTTCTTGGTTTTGCCTCGGCTCCTGGTAACTGAGCTCCCTCTCCAGTCACACTCCCTCTTCAGAGTCCCTGTGTGTCCTCCCTCCAGGGCCCGTTTGCATCTCCTCTCCCATCCACAGGGCACTGCTTAGACCCCACTGCCTGGAGATTTTTCCTCCCCCACTCCCCTCCATCTAGAGATTTCCTTCCTCAGTATTCTGTTAGCAAACACTATCAGGACCAGCTGTTGACCCTTAAATTACTATGGGTCAAGAGTTACAGAAACATGGGGGTGGTCAGGAACCTGAGGGCTGGTCCAGTTCAAGCCCTTATTTCACAGATAAAGAGAATAAAGCCCAAGAGTTGAAGTAAGTTGCTCAAGGTCACACAGCTAATTAGTGCCAAAGTCACACAGAGAGTCCAGTTCTCCAGGCGAGGCTCAATACTGCAGGAGCCTCTTGAAGGCCGAGACTGTGTTTTTTATTTCTTTGAATTCCCTACATGTAATAATGAATGTGTGTGTTCAATTACATCTGACTCTTTGCGACTCCTTGGACTACAGCCCACCAGGCTCCTCTGTCCATGGGATTCCCCAGGCAAGAATACTGGAGTGGGCTGCCATTTCCTCCTCCAGGGGATCTTCCCGACCCAGGGATCGAACCCAAGTCTCCTGAGTCTCCGGTGTTGGCAGGCAGATTCTTTACCACTGGGCCACCTGGGAAGCAGTAGATGTTCAGTTAGTCTTTGTGACACTGTTGATTGGTGGTCAAGAATGCCTCTTCACCTTCCCAGTTAATCAGAAGCCAGCACTGAGGATGAAGCTTTAGTGGTCGCAAGTGCAGAAGAGAGTGTTTGTTACCCAAACTATAAGTGCCTTCATCTGGAGGGCACGCATAAAAGAAGGGCAAAGAAGTGTCCCTGACCCTGAAACTGCATTTCTCTGAATGCTATCCTCCTGGTCTGTAAAATCAGGATAGGATGAGGAAAAATTTATGTAAAGCACTTGGTGAACCTAGGGAATCAGTAAATGTTTGCTATTTTTAACGAATCACACTATTCTTATTTTTCCCATTTTATTGCGACATTTTTCATACACATAGCAAAGTGGAAAGAATTTTACAGGGAACAGCTGTCTACTAGCCACCTAAACTCTACCATTAACATCTTACTAAAATTGCTTTCTCACGTATTTATCCATTTCTGTATCCATCCATGAATCTATTTTATTTTAGTGGCGCTTTTCACTGTAATTTGTAGACAGCAGAACACTTTTCCCTAAATACTTCAGTATGCATATCATTACTAAAGCTCAGTCTTTGTTTAGATTTTTCATTTGATGTAAAATTTAGATACAATGGCATGCCCAAATCTTAAGGGTACTTTTGCTGAGTTTTGACAAATGTGAGTGCCTGTGTAATCCAAGCTCCCATCAAGATGCAGAGAACATTTCCATCATTATAGAAAGTTCCCTCACATCCCTTCCCATCTTTCCCCAACCCACAGAGGCAACCGTTGTCTGGACTTTTTCCCTACCATAGATTACCTGTTAGAGAGCATAATATTAATGGAATCCTATAGTGTGTACTCTTTCAAATAAGGCTTCTTTACTCAGCATAATGTTTTCGAAACCCATCCCTGATGATGTGTGATTAGTGGCCCATCTTTTTTGCTGTTGAATAGTGTGAAGAAGGCAATGGCACCCCACTCCAGTACTCTTGCCTGGAAAATCCCATGGGTGGAGGAGCTTGGTAGGGTGGAGGAGCTTGGTAGGCTGCAGTCCATGAGGTCATGAAGAGTCAGACATGACTGAGTGACTTCACTTTCACTTTTCATTTTCATGCATTGGAGAAGGAAATGGCAACCCACTCCAGTGTTCTTGCCTGGAGAATCCCAGGGACGGGGAGCCTGGAAGGCTGCCGTCTATAGGATCACACAGAGTCAGACATGACTGAAGCGACTTAGCAGCAGCAGGAGCAGTATTCCATTGTATGAATATACTACTGTTTATTTATCTACTGTCCTGCTATGAAGTTTTAATAAATGCTAGTGAGCTCCATTCTTTCCTTACAGTGGCTCATTTTCAATGAAATCAACCACCATAAAACTCAGCTTGAAGAGAATTGGCATTTATAAGATAGAAAAGGCCCTGGGACAGTGGGAAAAGACACTTCTCACAATGAGTCTTCAGCTAATTCTTTCCTGGTGTAAATCAGCACATAGATAGAGCATCATTTTGGTTGAAGATTCTATTTTAATTTCCTCCCAGGAGATCTCTCACCCTGTCTTATTCTTATTCAGTGCATTTTCCCTAGCTTCCTCCACCATGAAATGAGTTGGAGCCAATTAAGAGCCTTCTGCTTCCTCATCAGTGATATTTATGACTATGGAAATATTTATGATGCATGGAGAGGGTTTGGGTCAGAGAGGAGATCGAGATTTTGCTGTCCTTACAAATGGCATTTGTCTCCTGCCTATTTTTGTCAGGGTTGTAAAAAGGAAGAGTGGGCATCATATAGTTTAGAGTTGCCTCCCCCCCCCCCAACCTCCGCTTCTAACCTTTGCATTCAGGCTGTGGATTAAATGCTTTTTTATTACTGACCTCCGTGCTTGGAATGAAAGAGGCATTTTGGTTTTCTGGGCTTGTTGGTAGTGTTGTTTAGTGTTCTTTTTCTGAGCCTGCCCTCAAATGCCCTGTCTAGGCTAGAGCTATAATGTTCTAGGGTAGACATTTTAAATCTAATGACAGAAATCCTGCATTCTATAAGAAACTCAAGAGCTTCTGACATCCATCAAAATGACTCTGCATAAATAAGGAAGAGTCAGAGTTATTTCATGTTTTTGGCAAACTTGCAATGGAAGCAATCCTTTCACTGCAAAATATCTATTTTCCCCCCACCCTCCCTGCATGCCATCATTCCTGTCTTCCAGGAATGTTTGTTTCTTGACAAAGTCCAAGAGCCGCCACCTGGAGCTCATGTTCTCCTACCCAGACCTGGCTTGCCTGCATCTTCAAACACTCCATTGCAAACAGTTCTTCCACCTCTGCCAACAAACTGTTTCTATCTCCCCTATATATTCATAAAAATAAATATACATATTGATTACACATTTTTATAAATAGATATATTTAGGGAATGCCTCCTTTGTGCCAAGCTGCCCTTTCATGGGACTGCCCTCTCTTTCTTTCACTTCTGAAATTCTTGGAAACTGCACTTGCTGCCTTACTTTCTAACTTGCTGGCTTCTTGCAGCATAGCCCACCCTCAGCACTGTTCCACGAGGACCCAGAAGGCACCTTCAACTCCTCAGCTGACCTGTGGAGCAGCCCCTCCTCACTCCTGCGTGCCCTGGTCCTGGTGACCTGTCCCCTCCCCGTCGACTTCGGTGAGTCAGCAGCATTCCCATGAACTCCCACAAGCCTACCATCCTGTCTTTTGCTCAGTTGGGCATTATATTCCCTCCCACTTCCTGCTGGTGGTCATTCTTTGAAACACTGTCACAGCTTCTCGCACCCCTGTCAACTTTCCTGTGGGTAGCTGCATCCCAAATCTGTGTCAGGCTCCAAACTCCTCTCTCCTCCTCAGACCCACATTCCACGATCTCTAGATGCCTCTTCCTGAGTCACCTTACACCTAAATTTCACCTTGTTGTTGTTCAGTCGCCCAGTTGTGTCCAACCCTTTGCAACCCCATGGACTGCAGCACACCATGCCTCCCTTCACAGATCACCGCCTTGTCATGGCAAAGGGGCTTGAGTAACTCATTGAAGCTATGAGCCATGCCATGTAGGGCTACCCAAGACAGATAAAGTTATAGTGGAGTTCTGACAAAATCTGCTCCACTGGAGGAGGGAATGGCAAACCACCCTAGTATACTTGTCATGAGAAACTCCTGAACTGTATAAAAGGACAAACTTCACCTTAAAGAGGTATAAAACATGGGTTCTGCCCTCTGGGAGCTTATGATTTACTCAGAGACACACAAGCAGGTTTGGAAATGTTCCAGAACAAACCCTGAGAGTTAATATGAAAAGTGATGATATAACAAGAGTCACACCACATGACAAAATACTGCATGAGCCATAGTTGTTTCTCCCCAGAGTGGGGAGAAGCTGAGGGCATAGAGGCCTGCTGACCTTGGCTCAGCAAGTTCAGGAGGGAGGGACAGAGGATGTAAAGAACTGGGGAAGGTAGGACCATTCAGGACTTTCTTTCAACCTGCATTCAACCACACAGGTCACAGTGCTTCTTAACCTGAGGTAGTACAGCTTACCCCGAAGTAGTACTGCACCCTAGGAAGATTTTGGAGGGTTTTTTTTTTTTTAATTGTCACAATGACTGAAAGGTACTATTAGCCTTTAGTACTTGGAAATCAGAAATGATAAATGTCCTGCAATGAGTAGGTTAGTCTCATGCAAAGATTTGTCCCTACAGTAGTGCCAAGGTTGAAAAACACATGCAATGGTAATGGAGAATTGACTCCTCCTCACTCCTCCTTGCCCCTTCCATCTTTCCAAGATGACAAAAGAGGGGGGAGGTTTACCCTACCCTGCCCCCACCTTGGCTTGACTTTGTCAAGTCAAACTAGTAAAATCCACATATAGTGAATGGGAATTATTCTGCATCATGGAAACTATTGCCCAGTAGAGGAAATATATGCCTGGGGCCTCACCAAACTGAGAAACAGGAAGAAACATAAGTACAGCTGTAATGAGTTTATTCATATTTTCGCAGGCAAAAATCTAGAAGAAAGTTGCTTTTTAAATTTTTAGCAATTGTTAGATCAAAAAATAAAATTTTATTTTTATTTTCATGTGAAGTCAGTCCTTGTGTACTTAGCAGTGCTTAGGGCCAATGAGGACATTAATTGGGCCCAGGGAATGTTGCACACGAATATTATACATATATGACTGAGGAGCTGTCATATGTGAATGGGAAATAATTGTGATGCTGACGAGATGCTTCTCCAAGAGGTAAGACTGAATCTGCAGCCTAATCAATGGTGCTTTATCTTGTCTAGTGGAAAACGAGAGTCCAGTTGGTTGGTCTGTTGGTGGACAGAAAGCTACCCAGTAACCACTAGGTCCCAGGCACGGGGTAGGTGCTGGAATAAAGCAAGAACCAGGCAACATCCTTGCCCCCAGGGGTGGGGAGGGAGGAAAAGACAAATGCCAGAGACTGAGACACATACCAACTGAGCTATCAAAAGATGCTTGCTCCTTGGAAGAAAAGCTCTGATCAACCTAGACAGCATATTAAAAAGCAGAGACATTACTTTGTCAACAAAGGTCCATCTAGTCAAAGCTACAGTTTTTCCAGTAGTTATGTATGGATATGAGCTGGACTAGAAAGAAAGCTGAGCACCAAAGAATTGATGCTTTTGAACTGTGGTGTTGGAGAAGACTCTTGAGAGTCCCTTGGACTGCAAGGAGATCCAACCAGTCAATCCTAAAGGAGATCAGTTCTGAATATTCATTGGAAAGACTGATGCTGAAGCTGAAACTCCAATACTTTGGCCACCTGATGCAAAGAACCAGCTCATTGGAAAAGATCCTGATGAGAAAGGAGATGAGAAGTAGAGGAAAAGAATAGGCAGGGGAAAGGCAAGGAGATTGGATTCTGTTCCAAGTACAATTATTTATACTTATTTACATGACCACCTGATGCAAAAAACTGACTCATTGGAAAAGACCCTGATGCTGGGAAAGATTGAAGGGCAGGAGGAGAAGGGGACGCCAGAGGAAGAGATGGTTGGATGGCACCACCGATTCAATGGACATGAGTTTGAACAAGCTCTGGGAGTTGGTGATGGACAGGGAAGCCTGGTGTGCTGCAGTCCATGGAGTTGCAAAGAGTTGGACATGACTGAGCGACTGAACTAAATACATACGCCTTGATAGACATAAAGAAGGTTACAGGTCAGCAGGGAGCCTAGAAGATGGTGAGTCTGAGAACAGCAATTGGGCAGGTGTAGTCTGACCTCTCAGGGAGGCAGGCAGGGGTCTTCACTAGTCATTTGATGACTGGCTCCCCAGTTCTCCCCAGTGATGGGGGAAAGCCCCAGGGACTGAACAGGGCAGGGGCGGGCAGCGCTCGGGAAGTCCTGAGGGTCAGAGCCATGAATCAGAGGCGAATTCCGCACTGCGGAAGGAAACTGGACTTGACGCGGGAGAAAGTGCACAGGAAGATGCTGCTTGGTCACCAGGAAAAGAGCTGAGGGTACGATCTTGGCCTTAGTGGCTGCTGGGCTTGTGGGGATGTGGTCTGATTCAAAAGCTCTTACCAAGGTGTGGATGAGGCATGCAGAAACCAAGAGATGTTGGGGTGATTCTGCCGCAGGTCCGTGGAGCTGTAACCTCCCTAAGTCCTAACTGAAGGGGAGGGAAGTGAATACTGAAACCAGGGTGGGGCAAAGTAGAGATGAGAAGGCTGTCCCGAGAGAGACTGAAGGGCCTAACTAGCCTGGGTCCTTCTCTCAGGGGGGCCACAGGGATTAAATACTGTGACCTTTCTCCCCCGACCTCCAGTCTCCCGTCAGCTCCCATTGGCTGAACCCAACGAGAAGTCAGAGGAAAAAAAGCAGGATTCGAGGAGTGGACGAAGATGCGGAGCCCAGGATGACCAGAAAGACACAGGCAGTCCTGATACTGGAAAGAAACCTTCCAGCGAAAACAAGAGACTGGCTAGCTTCCTGAAGGAAGAGGAACTAGGAACCAGCGTGGATCCAGCCCCTGTTGTGAGTCTTCTACCTTGCTGATCTAGCTGCATCTCGTACCATAACCTTCCTCTAGGGATCTCTCTAACTCTCCCATCCCCACTGTCACTACCTCTGGCCACCACCTTCGCTTGCATTTCTCCAAGTTTCCTGCTTGGTCTTCCTGCCTTAGCCCCCATCCAGTTCCGTCTTCACCTGGCAACCAACTCTTTCTAATGTACTGATCTGAGCATGTCATTTCCTTTGCTAAAACCACCTCACCAACATAAAGTCCAAACATCTTACCATGACTTATGAGGCTCTGTCATGGTCTGGCTCTGGTTTACATGTCCAGCCTTATTTCTTGCCAGTTCTACTTTTCCATCTTCCCTCAGCCAAACTTTCCTTCCTAAATCTAGCTTGCTATCTGTCCAGCCATACTACTTTATAATCTCTTTCTAATCCCAGGGCCTTTGAGCATGCTGTTTCTTCTCCTGAAAGCCAGCAAGTCAATTTTAACCTAACTTTTGCTTATTCCTCATTACTTCATTCCAGCTGCCCTTGGCAAGGGTTCAGGGCCTCTCCTGTGTGTTCCTGTAGCACTCTGGCCCTGCACAAATTGTAGCATTTGTTTTAAAAGTTAATTCAATAGATATTTACTGAATACCTGTCATACATCAAACCCTTCCCATCCCAGAATGATGAGTAAAGACTCATGCTGTTCTTGCTGCTTGCCATGTTCTTTTTACAAAATTCTTCATTTGACCAACTCTTTTTTTTTAAAGTTATTTATTTATTTTATTTTTGGTTGCTCTGAGTCTTTGTTGCTGTGCATGGGGTCTCTCTAAATGCAGTGAGCAGGGGCTAGTCTTCGTTGCAGTGTTCTCATTGCAGAGGCTTCTCTTGTTACGAAGCATAGGCTTCAGGCACACGGTCCTCAGTAGCTGCAGCCTGTGGGCTCCAGGCGTTGCGGTACACTGGCTTAGTTGCTCCACAGCTTGCGGAATCTTCCTGGACCAGGGATTGAACCTATGTTTCCTGCCTGGCAGGCAGATTCCTGTCTACTGTACCACCAGGGAAGTCCGTCTGAACCACTCCTAACCTTTGGGCCTCAGCTAAAATATTTCCTGTGAAATTTTGCTTCCTTATTCTCTCCCACAGCGTGCTGTATGGTTTAGCTTATGTGATAGTGCTGTCTCCCTCTCCACACCCAGGAAGATGCCATACCTGCTCCATCACCCACTGTGCACCTGCCCAGCCCAGCTCTGAACCGGGCACTCAGGGGGCATTGGTCACACATGTGTGGAGCAGGGGAGGCAGCTGTGTTCTCTTGTCAGACTATGAAAGGGAGTAAACCAATGCTGGATGCTCCAGGGCTGTCTGTGGGACCCAAAACTTAAGACAATTTGAAGCACCCTCTTTAAGAAAAATAAAAAATTACAAATCCAAAATTGGGTGTGAAAGTGGATCTTTGCTTAGAGAAAAATGACAACAAACTGTAGGACTCTTAAAGTTGAACTATTTCACAAATATCACAAGATACAGAAAAGTAATACAATGTTTTTATTAATTGCCTAGCACACTGCTGTAATACTTTTCTTCCTCTGCATTTTTTGTTCGCATACTCTTTTCTCACCTCTTTATATAACAACAGTTTTGTCATCTTTTCTATATAGAAAAAGGAAAGTGAATTAAGTCTTTCCTCCAGCATAATAAAAATAAGATTTATTATTGATGATTGGGATGCATAAAACATGTGACTTCACAACCAGACATACTTGCTGTTTGTAGGGCTGCTACAGTTTATACTTTACAAACATATTCTGATAAGTCTTATTTGGCATAATTGTCATCAAAAAAGAAAAAAGGTATAGCATAGAATTGTATCATTGTATTACTGAATATTCCTAGTATGTATGACTTGGTATCTGTGAGAACTGAATCCTGCAGTTAGAATTTTACAGATAGAAGATTTTCCCGTAGACTAGCTTATGGCTCTGTACAATTCATCTTGTTTTTCCTCCACTACTCACATACTTCCACTGCCAGTTTCTGTAGGATGTATTCAAATCTGATACGAACTTTGGCCCTGCTCCTTAGTGCCACATGCCAGATGAGAGGATACCATGGGCAACAGGAGGGTTCCTGGAAACTACTTCCACACAGAGATGGCTAGAGAAGTTTATTTAAAAAGTGACTGTAGGACTTCCCTGGTGATCCAGTGGTAAAGAGTCTGCCTGCCAGTGCGGGAGACACGAGTATGATTCCTGATCTGGAAGATCCCACATGCCGAGGAACAACTAAGCACCTGTGCTCCAACTACAGAGCCCATGCTCCACAGCAAAAGAAGCCACTGCAATGAGAAGCTCATGCGCTAGAACGAGAGAGCAGCCCCAGCTCCCTGCAGCTAGAGAGAGCCCACGAGCAGCAATGAAACCCAGTGCAGCCAAAAAAAAAATAATAGTAAAGGAATGAAATTTTTCAAAAGTGACTGCAAACCACCTAATATAACCCCGCAGAATGCAAACCTAATCGTATCCCCTACTTACTTGCCCTTGGCCAGATCCCATAAATACCACTTCGTGGATGCTCTACCCTGGGGGAAGTGTGACAGAGTCTGAGCAGAAAGGGACAGCATTCCTAACTGAGCGTGGTTAAAATAACTTACTTTTGCCTAGTTGACCAAAACATGAACAGCAATGCTAGCATCCCTTTCAGGACTTGTGCTGATGGGATGCCCTAAAGCTTAAGCTTCCTTCACTTCATGGTAAGTTTGCCTCAGTCTGTATCTTAGTTTTTACTGCATGTTGCCCCGGCACTTCTCCTGGCCCCTAGTACAGTGGTTCCCCCAATCTTCTTGTTTTCTACAGTTTCAGTTACCCTGTAGTCAGCCATGTTGGAAAATATCAAGTGGGAAATTTCAGAAATAACAATTCATAAGTTGAAAATTACATGCCATTCTTAGTAGCTGAAGAATTGATGCTTTTGAACTGTGATGTTGGAGAAGACTCTTGAGAGTCCCTTGGTCTGCAAGGAGATCCAACCAGTCCATCCTAAAGGAGATCAAACTTGAACATCCATTGGAAGGACTGATGCTGAAGATGAAGCTTCAATACTTTGGCCACCTGATGCGAAGAAATGATTCATTGAAAAAGACCCTGATGCTGGGAAAGACTGAAGGCAGAAGAAGGGGGATGACAGAGGATGGGATGGTTGGGTGGCATCACCAACTCGATGGACATGAATTTGAGCAAGCTTGAGGAGTTGGTGATGGGCAGGGAAGCCTAGTGTGCTGAAGTCCATGGTGTCACAAAGAGTTGGATATGACTGAGCAACTCAACTGAACTGAGCAGTGTGACGAAATCTTGAGAGTCCTGCTTCATCCCACCTCTTCCCACTGAGGCGTAAATCATCCTTTTATTCAGAGTATCTCTTCCATTAGCATTTAGCAGCCGTCTCAGTTACTAGCATGACTGTCATAATACTGTGGTGCTTGTGCTTGAGTCACCTTTGTTTTGCTTAATAATGGCCCCAAAGTGCAAGAGTCGTGATGCTGGCATCACATGCCAAACAGAAGTTGCAGAGTGCCTTCTTTAAGTGAAAAGGTGAAAGTTCTACATTTAATAAGGAACGAAAAAAATCCTATGCTAAGGTTGCTAAGATCTATGGTAAGAATGAAACTTCTGTCTGTGAGATTGTGAGGAGGAAGAGAAATTTATGCCAGTTTTTTGTTTGTTTGTTTGTTTTGTATTGGGGTATCGCCAATTAACAGTGTTGTGATAGTTTCAGATGAAGAGTGAAGGGACTCAGCATATACATGTACCTAATCTCCCCTAAACTCTCCTTCCATCCAGGCTGCCACATAACACTGAGAAGTTTGTGCTAGCTTTGTCGGACCTCAGACTGCAAAAGTTAATGCCACAGTGTGTGATAAGTGCTTAGTTAAAGTGGAAAAGGCATTAAATTTGTACCATAAGATATTTTGAGAGTGAGAGAGAGGGAGAGAACATGTTTATATAACTTTTATTCTAATATATTATTATAATTGTTCCATCTCTTACTCTGTTAATTCATAAATCAAACTCTTTCACAAGTATGCATGTGTAAGGAAAAACATAGAGTATATAGGGGACTACAGTTTCAGTCATCCACTGGGTGTCCTGTAACATATCCCCTTGGATAAGGGGGACTGTGGCAGTTTGCTTAATAAATACAGGCTGAGTGAGAAAAAGTGTTGCTTGGCCTCATTACCCAGGACATACTCTTTTCCCCAGTAGATCTCATTGCCTTGATTTAAAGCTGGTGCTCAAGAAATAGTTCAGTAGAGTTGTTGGAGGCCATGGGAGGGGGGGAGAGGGGACCACTATGTGGGGTGAGTTTCCCATCCCCTCCTCAGTGGGCAAAGAAGCCAGTGCCAACACATCAGCTGCCCTCATTAGCGGCCACACTGCCCTGGCTGCCCTCTCTGGGTAATTTTAATTGGCTCCCATCAAGGAGAGCCAAGTCCAGGCTTTATTAACACTGACAGCAGCTCCTCTGTGAGAATCGCAGGTAGAAAGGTCACATTGGAAACACCATTTCTGAGCGCAGAGTAATTACGGACAGAACTCATTCTGGCTTTCACAGCTATGCTGAAGAATCTTTATTTATCCAGCCCTGCTGCTGGGGGCCTTCTGTGTCCTGCTTCTATTTTCTTCCTTGTTGTGAGGAGGGTTGGCCTTACGAGTCACACAAAAGTTTTTTCTTCATGGCTGAAGGTCCAGCAAGCAAAACCAGTCTGTATTCCCAAGGGGCTTCACGGGGTTCCGTTGCTGAATAATTCGAGTCTAAAATTCCAGAGAAAGGAGAATGGGCTGCACTTCTAGACAAAAGATGGTAGGTCATTGGTGCTTGTGTGCTAAGTTGCTTCAGTCGCATCTGACTCTTTGTGACCCTATGGACTATAGCCTGCCAGGCTCCTCTGTCCATGGGATTCTCCAGGCAAGAGTACTGGAGTGGGTTCCCATGCCCTCCTTCAGGGGATCTTCCTGACGCCGGGACTGAACCTGCGTCTCTTGTCTCTCCTGCATTGGCAGGAGGATTCTTTACCACTAGCACCACCTTTGCATGTATTGGTGTATGAGAACCAAGGACACTTCACACTCTCTTGCAGCTGCTTAGCATGTGCAGCTTATCTGCTACACTTCGGTGAAATCTTCCCTGATCCTCAGGCAGTGAGTCGCTCCTCTCTCTGTGCTCCCACAGCATCTGGCTCATGTCTCTATTATAGGACTCGTCCCACTGTATTTTATTTATTTGCTTAGCCATCTGTCTTTCAAGATGGACTGCCAACTCCTTGAGGGCACAGACAAAATCATTCATATGTATATTCTTGCTTTATTCCCTAGCTCAGGCCCTGGCACTTGGTAAATATTTATTGTTTGATTCTCCAAATGAAGGGAGTGGAAGACTGATAATAATATTGTGAACCAGTGTGGGCATAGAGTTGTACAGTAGAAACAGCATGTCAAAGTGGTTAATTTGGGCCTTTGGTGTCAAACTGGTTTAGATTCCAGCTCCACCACTATGTTAATTAGGATTAGGTTTGGCTGTAAATGACAGAAAACCCAAAATAATGGTGGTTTAACCAAGCTGGGTGTTTATTTCCCTTTCATGTAAAAGTTGAGATGTGGGTGCCTCAAGATGGCTGAATGGACTTGGTTCCATGGAGTCCGCGGAAACCCAGGCTCCTTCTACCTTGTGGCTCTGCTATTTGTGGCCTTGGTCATGTCACAGCTCAAGCTGGGACCCTTCTAGCTCTAGCTCTCAGGTCAGCATTCCACTAGCAGGAAGGAGGAAAGAAGACTGACATTTCCAGGAATTTGCACATAGCATTTTTTTAAACTTTTCATTTTGTACTGGGGTATGAAACTCCAGTACTTTGGCCACCTCATGCGAAGAGTTGACTCATTGGAAAAGACTTTGATGCTGGGAGGGATTGGGGGCAGGAGGAAAAGGGGACGACAGAGGATGAGATGGCTGGATGGCATCACTGACTCGATGGACGTGAGTCTGAGTGAACTCCGGGAGATGGTGATGGACAGGGAGGCCTGGCATGCTGCGATTCATGGGGTCGCAAAGAGTCGGACATGACTGAGTGAGTGAACTGAACTGATAGCCGATTAACAAACAATATTGTGACAGTTTCAGGTGAACAGCGAAGGGACCCAGCCATACATACACATGTATCCATTCTCTCCCAGACTCCCCTCCCATCCAGGCCACCATACAACATTGAGAAGAGTTCCCTGTGCTATACAGTAGGTCCTTGTGTACAAAGCGTTTTTGCTTACATCTTGTTATTCATGATTTAGTCACATGGACTTGCCTAGCTTCAACAAAATCTAGCAAATAAATATAGTCTTGATTCTAGAAGGCCACATATTCAGCTAATAATGGGAATCTATTATTCTACAAGGAGAAAATGGATTTTAGAGGATGTGGTTGTTTAGTCGCTAAGTCGTGTCTGACTCTTTGTAGCGTCATAGACTGTAGCCTGCCAGGCTCCTCTGTCCATGGGATTTTCCAGGCTAGAATACTGGAGTGGGTTGCCATTCCCTTCTCCAGGGGATCTTCCAGGCCCAGGGATCAAACTGGTGTCTCCTGAGTCTCCTGCATTGGCAGGCGGATTCTTTACCGCTGAGCCACCAGGGAAGCCCTGGTGGAAGACTTTGGAAGAAAATAGTCCCTGTCATACTTGCTTACTAATCCTGTGACTTTGGGGAAGTGAATTAACCTCTCTGATTCTCTGTTTCCTCATTCAAGAGTTTAAGGAATGCAAGCAGATGCCTTAGCAAAGCACCTGGTACTTAAATGGTTCAGTTTAAGGATTATTATTACTGTGGTGCGGCTAGACTGGCAGAAAGAGGTGTCCCTAGTGGGGAACTTGTGCACTGCAGTCAGACTGTCTGAATCTGAGTCTTAACTAATACCATTTACCTGGTGTATGACTTGGGGTTAGTTACTTGACCTTTCTGAGCCTTTTCTCATCTATAGAATTTCTCATCCATATAATGGGGGTAATAATACTTCTTTCTTCATAAAGTTATGAGGATCATTTGAGATATTTATGTAAAGCATTTTGCTTAGTACCTAGCAGTAAATATTCTTCATAGTTGACTTCTATCGTCAGTCAAAGCAAACCCTGAATGACCTTTCGATGGGCCATGAAGAAGATGATGGAGAAAATTCCATAGGATTCTGCCCAGCCATGAGACTCCAAACTCAATTCATTCTAAGGGGGCGGGACCACTGCTGTAACCAGGAGGCAATAAATTAACTTGGCCAACAGTGACTGCACGAGTACGCTTGCATTTTGAATTGCCTCCAAATGGAGCTGACTTTCAATGCAATGAAAACATCCTCTGTCTTCCTGCTTGTTTCTATTTCCCAAGGCTGTCAGCAGTTCTCACCAAGTGGGGGCTTTTCCCAAAGGGGTCAGGTAAGAAGCTCTGGGAGGAGAAGTGTGGAGAGCCAGAAGGGATTTCTGGCCGAGGTAGGACCGAGGTGGGTTGTGCCAAGGCTGCATTTGGGTTGGGACTTCTGTCCCTTCAGGCAGAAGTTGCAGGAAAGCAGAAAATATGCCAGGATCAGGTCAGACAGAATGCAACTTGATGAAATGAGCAAAATCCATCATATCTCTTCTGCTCAGCCTCCTGGGATTAGTGGTTAGGTCCTCCAAGTAGCCTGAGTATTTATTATCAGGAGACCCAGTGCTCTGCCGCCTGGGAAGAGCCAAAGGCACAGAACCTTCTCAGGTAGCTTGCTGTTGGTTTTGTTTCTTACGGCAGCCAAAATGGGACCCTCTGTCATTTACCCATTGTGTTCACAGGCTGCTTCCTACCTCAGGCTGAGTAGCTGCCAGGGGTCCCTGAGAGGCAGGAAAGTCTGGGTGGGAAAATGTATGATCATGCCTGACTCTAGCTTGCTGGCTCCCAGCCCTTCCTCCCTACCCAGCCTTCCCTCTATGCTGACCTCTCCATCAGTCACCACAGCCTCAGGGCAACTCCTGGGTACCCACCTGTAAACAGAACCACTGTTTGATACCAGAAAACTCCCAGTTAAATCAAGACTCAGCCTCTTTTCTGCAGTCTGTAAAAGAATGGGTCATTTGAAGTGAAAACTTGGAAACAACCTAATGACTAAGGAAAGAAGGATTGTGCAAATGATGGCTCCATCACTTCAAGTGATCTTATGCGCCATTAAAAAGATAATTGTGATGATTATGTGGCGATGTGAGAAAATGCTTCTATTATATTAAATGAAAATATAAAATCTCATCTTTGCATAACTGTAAAAATTACATGCGTATCTGGACAAAGAAACAAAGAAACACCAAAAGAAAAAATTGAGGTGATAGGGTTATGGGTATCATTTTCTCTTATGTATTCTGATATCAGTTCTTGCTATTTGCACCTATCATGTACTTCTGCCCCACCCCAAAAAAGGAAAAAGAACTCAGATGACTGGAATTTGCTAGTCTGGCTCCTTTGCTTACTTTGATATCAACTTTTCAATCAATGTTCTCAGGAAAAGACATGACTATTTTAAGTTGAAAGCAAACTCCTGATGAACCCTCTTCAATTCTCCTCCCAGTAGGTGGTAAATGATGAAAGCAGATCCTTAAGGACCAGCTCAATCCTGCCTTTGCACTGAGGCCTGTTAACAACGGGGTGGGGCATCAGGAGCTCAGTGCTGAGCATCTGAATTCCAGGATTGCCTTCAGCAGGTTCACCTGAAGTAGGAGTTAGAGGCAGAGCCAGTTACTGTTTGGATCTGGGAACAAAACCACCCACCCCAAAGCTCCTGACTCTTTGGGTTTGGCTGAGTGAACAGGAGAAATAAGAAATCATCACTTAACAATGACCCAGAATTTCAGGAGCTGCTTTAATACCATTCCTGCCACCAACTTATTGTGTAAACTGGAGAGAATTGCTCAGCTACTCTCCAGTTTAAGGGGCCAATTGTAACTTGTCTCTAAATGGCTGATGGTCAGAAAAACAAAGGACAACAATGGCGCCAAGCACTCTGAGAACAAAGCAAGTCTATTGGAAAGAAGATGGGGTCTCAATCAGAAACTCTGGATTCAAGCCAAGGCTCTATTACTCTTGAGCAGTATGACTTTAGGCTAATAGCTTCTTAGGCTCAGTGTTTCATCAATAAAATGAAGATAATACTCTACACTCAGTTGGATTGTTGTGAAAATTAAGTGAGCTCAGGTATGAGAAAACAGCTTTATAAACTGTAAAGCCTATGTATTAGTTTGCTAGGGCTGCCATAACAAGATACCATGGACTGGGTGGTTCAAACAACAGAAATGTCATTTCTCACAATTCTGGAGTCAAGTCTGAGATTAGGTGTCAGATGAAGCAGTCATTTCTTCCTGAGGCCTCTCTCCTTGGTTTATAGAGATGGCCATCTCTCTCTGTATCTTCATCTTGTCTTTCCTCTTGTGTTGTGTCTGTCCTAATCTCCTCTTCTTATAAGGACAGCAGTCATATTGGATTTGGGCCCTCTCTAATGACCTCAGTTCAGCTTAATTAGGAGAAAGCAATGGCACTCCACTCCAGTACTCCTGCCTGGAAAATCCCATGGATGGAGGAGCCTGGTGGGCTGCAGTCCATGGGGTCGCTAGGAGTCGGACACGACTGAGCAACTTCACTTTCACTTTTCACTTTCACGCGTTGGAGAAGGAAATGGCAACCCACTCCAGTGTTCTTGCCTGGAGAGTCCCAGGGACGGGGGAGCCTGGTGGGCTGCCGTCTCTGGGGTCGCACAGAGTCCGACACGACTGAAGCGACTTAGCAGCAGCAGCAGCAACTTAATTACCTCTTTAAAGACCTTGTCTCCAAATACAGTCACATTCTGAGGTATGGGGGGTTAGGATGTCAACATGTCAATTTTAGGCAGATTCAGCCTGTAACAGTACTATATAAATATTTTTCTGGACCTACTCAGGACTGCCCATGATGGACCTTTAGAACACAGTGGAAAATAGCCTTGCTGGTCATTTTCTATTATGGCATCAAGGCAAGAGGCAGTCAGAGACACCTGCCAAAACTCTGAGTGAGCTTCTCTGAGGCTCTGCTGCCACCAGTCTTGTTCAGCAAATAAACAAGCCATCTTCCCTTTGGGTTCAGGATGCTTTTTTGTAGGAAAGGAATTATCAGTACTTAATAGCTTCTAACTCATGGGGAAACAGGTTTGTGTGGGCTGTGGGTGTTTGTCTCTTTTTACTTGTATGGGAGTCTTCGAGAACAGCCCATCCAGGTCTTTTAAGGAGCTCTCATCTGCTGATGGATAAGCCACAGATAGGGAGCCCAGGTCATTTTTCAAAAGTATTTACTTTCACCTGCTGGGAAAAGGCCTCAGCAAACATTTAACAAGTGCCTCCTTGGTGCCTGGGGCCGACTGAGGAGTGGAAGGAGAGTTTGGCTTACTTAGCAAACACACTGCTTGACCCACGAGGAGGAGAGGAGACCTATCGCAGTGTCAGGAGCTGGGAATGCACTTCTGTGGACACTACAAGCTGAAGGTAAAGCAAAGCAGAGGAGGGTCCGGTCAGGAAGTGCGGCTGTCTGGGCTGTTAGGTTATTTTGGTCTTTTAGGGAGATCAGGAAGAGACATGTCTGGCTTGCCCACAAGCCATCCCTGAGTGCCACAGAAGCTGGTCCTGCCAATTTTATAGTCACTCTGGGTCCCTGGGTTTTCAGCGTGGTGTGGGGAGGAGAGGGCTCAGTACTCTTCATGGAAACCTGATTCCAATTTAAGGCCAATTGACTTGCCCTCCTTCCAAATATTTAGAATTTAGTCTAGCAGATAGAGGCTCTTCAGTTCAGTTCAGTTCAGTTCAGTCGCTCAGTCGTGTCCAACTCTTTGCGACCCCATGAGTCGCAGCACGCCAGGCCTCCCTGTCCATCACCATCTCCTGGAGTTCACTCAGACTCACGTCCACCGAGTCGGTGATGCCATCCAGCCATCTCATCCTCTGTCGTCCCCTTCTCCTCCTGCCCCCAATCTTTCCCAGCATCAGAGTCTTTTCCAATGAGTCAACTCTTCGCATGAGGTGTCCAAAGTACTGGAATTTCAGCTTTAGCATTATTCCTTCCAAAGAAATCCCAGGGGTTGATCTCCTTCAGAATGGACTGGTTGGATCCCCTTGCAGTCCAAGGGACCCTCAAGAGTCTTCTCCAACACCACAGTTCAAACGCTCTAGCTATATCACTTTGCACCTTGGCACCCACATGGTTCTCTCCTATTGACCAGAAGTCGAGGACTTGTGTTGTTTTTGCCAGCACAGCTTACCCTCCTACTTCTCCTAGAAATAAAGCCACTCTTTTCTCCATTACACGTGGTTCAGGTGCTGCTGCCCTCACCGCCCCCAACACAGGGAGGTACCCGTCCTCACTCTGGCCAATGAGAATAGACCTCTCACCCTTGACACCAATGATTGGCACAGGATTGGGCACATGATTGAAACAGGTAATCAGCGTCTGTTTTAATCATTGTTATGGAAGCCAGAGGAGAGAGGCTCTGCCTTCCTTTTGGATAATAAGCCTTGTTCTGAAGCTCCTGTTCAGCCATCTCCACCAGGGTTGAGGGGTATAGGAAACCATACCATCTGGAGGAAATAAAGCCAATGAGCAAAGAGAAACACAGCTGAGAGATGTAAAGGTAAAGGGAACCTTAAAGTCAAAGTTTGAGCCCCTGAATCCACCTCTTCCCACAAGCCAGTAATTCTCCTATTCTGCTTATCCTCCTTTGAAGTGGGTTTCTGCTACTTGCCATGGAAAGAAGATCCTGACTGTTGTAACAGGATTGTACCAAGGCTTGTACCAAGCCTCCATGGAAGTAGTCCAATTTCTCACGCTCAGCCTATCATGTTTCCCCTTGGCTGGAGCCCTGATTATTATAAAACTAATGGGCAAAGTATGGGGACCAAAATCACTCAGGGATTGTCTCACTAGTGATGCTAACAGTTTATATTTGGGTTTGGCTTGGGGCGGGGGCTTTTGTTTAGGCTTGCAAAATGCAAGCCCATTCTGACTCCAAGGCATTACTGAAGCCTTTCTGACTCAGTTTTCAGGAGTCACCCCCTGAACATTTGCTCTGCAGTAACCTCTGTTTCCTTCTGCGCAAAATACTTGAATTGTCTCTTCTCTCATATGTAAGTCTGACAGCTTGGGTTTCTCTCCCTGCTGTGTGACGGTGTGAGGGTTTGGACAGGAGCATGCCAGTGATTCTTTCTTTTTGTTTTTGTTGCTGTCAAGTTATACCTTCTTAAAGGTTGCCTCTTGTCCTTTGAAGCAGATTTTTTTTTTTTAAGTGGCTAAGTGTCTTATGCCCTATATGTATAAAGAGCCTTTTATTATTGATGAAGATATATTATTCTAGGAGACTCTCCAGCTTATCCAGGACAAGAGCTGGGCACCTTTCTCCAGACCGTGTTCAGCCTTTAGTCCCACAGTGATGTGAATACAAAGCAGTCTTCATTGCAAGTGTTCAGCACACAGGCCTAAACCCAGGCACAGTGTATGGCATCCAAAAAGAGGCCCACTTTCTGGAATGGATGCATGTGTGTGCATGGCTCGTCCCTTTGCGTTCACCTGAAGTCATCACAACATTGTTAATCAGCTATATCCCAATAGAAAAGAAAAAGGTTTTTTTTTTTTTATTTTTATTTTTTAGAAGAGGTCCACTTTCTGCTTTAGCTTCTGGAACACTAGTTAACCCAGAGAAGGAAGACCAGGGAGAGGAGCTAGACTAGTACCCCTACATTCTATCCCTTTATTTCTCTGAAGATTGATGATGATTTATAATTTGTTGAGGATCTGCTAATGTGCCAGGTACTTTAAGTAAGTGCTTGGCATGTTATCTCAAAAAAAAAAAAAAAAACAAACCTCAAAAGAATTGTTATATGGGGTAGAGAGTATTATTCTCATTTTATAAGTTAACAAACTCAGAGATGTTGAAATGAAAGGGCTATTCTGAAGCTAGAGGTGGCCCTGGAGTCTTGAGGGCTGGCAGGCGGCCAGCACACAGGTGGGAGCTGCCGGGTGGTCTGTAGGCCCCGGAAGATACAAGACAGAGATCCTGGACAGGCTCCAGGACAGTGGACCCTGTGTGACCTCCCCAACCCCCAGCTCCCACCCACAAAGCCAGACACATCCCCCAGCGGGGTGGCAGGTGAGTGGCTGTATCATCTTCCTGAAACACTTGCTGACTTAACGTTAGATTTTGTCATTTTGTTGATTATATTTGTTAATATAATCTTGTGTGAATGGGTCTTATAAGATGTGGACCTGAGGTAAACCAACATTGGGTTTATTGTACTAGTTTTCCCCAAGCATTACGCATTACGCATTTTGCAAAGCAAAATGTTGATAAAATTCTTAATCTGAGACCCTCAGGCCAGTAAGCAGAGTTTATAGTTCTTTCTTGGTCTCCCTGGTGAGTTAAATTCCTGAGTAGCTCTGAGTTATCAGTGTGTCAGTAAAACGTGGGTCAGGCAGGGTGAGAAACACGTTGCAGTATTGACTCTCGGATGCTAAAGCCAAAGCCCTTTTAAATTGTTTTGCCAAGGGTAGCAAAGCCAGTAAGTAGAATCAGGCATGGGAGGGCCAGGGATCGCCACTGATCTTTATTTTTCAGATTTGAGAGTCTTGTAGCCTTTACAGAATCCATTCCCCATTCTCTCTAGCCACAGAATTCATATCAGAATTGTGCAAACAGAAATATCCAAGAAAACAACTATAGTCCCAGGTTACCTGGTTGGTAGCTGGTACAGTGGGGCCAGAGCCCACGCACAAGCATTTCCCAGGTAAGTATATTCTTGTGAACTAGAGATGCTGATTCTTCAATGTGGGAGAAGGCGAGGCTGCTGCCTTCCCCTTCATAAGCATCTGCATTATCTGATTAGACTCTGATGTGTCTAGAAGTGAGGCCAGTGAAACAACCAGAGTGCAAGGCAGTGTGACATATGTTCTTCAAAATCCTTCTTGTCTTTCCCTGTGGAGCAGCAGTGGTTACCCTTTCTCTTCGTTTTGGACCCTGGATGTGTCTTGGACATGTTTTTGGCTCTCTTTTTCGTAAGGGACACACTTGGGCAAGGATTTGAACAGATGTCTGCCCTGGGGGCTTTCATAGCTTTTCTGGCTGTCCTTTGTCTTCAGCCTTATTTCTCTTTCATCTTTAATTCTACTTTTAATTCTCACTGGCACGTGGAAGACTATGCACATTAGAGAAGGAAGCCGTCTCTGGGCAGGTGTAGCCTGAGCTGGGCTGCGTGGCTTGGGTGAGATGGACGGGATTTCAGCCCCCAACTTCCCCTTCAGTGGGTGCTTTGGGGCACTGAACACTCTGGATAACTGGATGTGGTGGCTCTGCTGAATCTCGCTGTTTTCTTACATCTTTGTTAGCTTCAGAGCAAGGCCAGGTGTAGGATGAATGAACGAATGAGACATACATGAGTGGGCTGGTTCCCCCTGCTAGGCTGAGAGGAGCAGACGCTCAGAGAAGAGTGTCCTGTACATCTGGTGGAGGGAAGAGTGAGCAGTTATGGAGGGGGCTGCTTGAAAAATGCAGATTCTCTGAGCGGGGTCGGCGCCCCGAGTGAGGGTGAGCCTGGCCTAGACAGGCATTCAGACTGGAGTTTGAGAAACCTGGATGTGATGATTTTGGAGCAGGGGCAGTGATGTGATTTGACGCCAAACTACAGCTGAACTATTCAGCAAGAGCTGTCATTACCTGAGCCGAGTCAGTGCCTTAGGAAAGGCAGGAGGGAGAGGAGAGGCTAGGAGGACGATAATCGTGGAATATTTCCCAAGGTCTGGGGGAACCAATTCTACCTGTGCTGACTTTTTTACAATTGCCTCCCTCCTCTGTTGGATAAACGTTTGCTGAGTTTCTCCTATGTGCCTGGTGTTTTGATACAGAGCTCATAATGGAGAATACACACATGCAAAGGAACAGTGGCTGTTGGTCTAATAGTAACAGGTGCTATTAGCCAATAATGAGTTAATAACAGGGAAAGGAGAGGGATGACACTCTGTTTAAGTAATTATGTGCATGAGTGCTCTTTGCTAAGATATGGAACCCAGGCACCACAAACTGAGAGGAACAGTGCAAAAGAAGCAAGTTTGCTGAATGTAAGAATAGGAGTTCAGCAGGTTGCACTTGAGGTGGGACTCCAAGAAATGGGCCATAGACAGATATGTTCCAGGAAGCCAAGCTCCAGGAAGACAGGGCTTTCTGCCTCCTTTGCCCAACTCTGCAGCCGTCTGGCACATGTCAGGTGCTCCACGGGTATCTGTGGAATGGGTGTACAAGTCAGATGGGGGTCTCCCTAGGGAAGACCTTCCCGTTGCCCTACTCGCATCTTTATTTATTTATTTATGTCTGCACTGGGGCTTCCCTTGTGGCTCAGTTGGTAAAGAATCCATCTGCAGTGGAGGAGACCTGGGTTTGATCCCTGGGTTGGGAAGATTCCCCTGGAGGAGGGCATGACAACCCACGCCAGTATTCTTGCCTGGAGAATTCCCATGGATGGAGGAGCCTGGTGGGCTATAGTCCACGGGGTCACAAAGAGTTGGACATGACTGAGCGCAATACGGCACATGTCTGCCCTGGTCTTCACTGCTGTGTGGGCTTTCTCTAGTTGTGGCAGCAGAGGCTGCTCTTTGTTGCGGTGCACAGGCTTCTCATTGCGGTGGCTTCTCTTGTGGCTCGCGGGCTCTAGGGCGCAGGCTTCAGTGGTTGCAGCTCACAGGCTTAGCTGCTCCACAGCATGTGGGATCTTCCTAAACTGGGGATCGAACCCGTGTCCCCCGTGTTAGCAAGCAGATTCTTAATCACTGGACCACCAGAGAAGCCCCTCTACACCCATCTTAATGCTGCCCTCACTGTGACTCTCACCCTCAAACAGAGCCCACTTCAGAGTGTATTAACTGACTGTCACATAGGAGGTGCTCAATAAGTATTTTTTAATGATAAGTAGATATGATAATGCATTATTAATATATCCATTAATCTGACAGATACTGTGTTCATAAAAAATAGACATTATATATAGATTAACAGATAATATGCCAAAGATTTCAAGGGGAATTAGGCTATAATAATGACATTGTCCACCAGACAGCAGAAACTTAGTTTCTTCATCCCTGCTTCCTCTTCCCCTTTCCTCATGACCCGCTAAACTCTCCCATTAACCGAGGTGTTCCTCTTTGGCTCCCAGCTTGCACCCCTCAGCGAGCATAACAAGAGCCTGGTCGTCACCCAGCAGAGGTCTTCAGGGCTTCTCTCTGTGGACCAGTTCAACCTGCCCCAAATGGAGCTGGGGCTCAGACGAGTCTGGGCAGGAAATACAGACTCAGAGCCAAGGGGAGAGGGAGGTGGATGCAGAGGCAGAGGGAGACAAGGAGCTGAGTCGGGACCTTGTGAAACCCTGAAGGTACGGAGGGAGAAAGAGGAGCCTTATGTGAACCTGGGTTCCGCCAGCTCACCTTCCCAGCTTTATGCACTGTGTGTGTTGGGCCCATCACTTCAGTTTAGATAGCAGTATAGTATCAGGAACAAAATAAGCAATAAATAATTTTTGAATGAGGAAAATTCCTGCACTTCCCATCAACATGGACCCCTTGCTCTAGTGATTCCAAAGTAAGTTCAGTTTCCAGAACATGTCATGTTCTTTTTTTTTAATCTGTTTTCATCCATTTATCCATCCACCTGTTTATTTACTCAACAGGTCCAATGCCAAAGCCATTCCCACATTTAAGGGTTTTGTTATGGCAGCAGTCCACTTCCAGGTACCAAAACTATGTGGGTATACTTTAAATTTCCTGCATACACCACCAGACTGAAAGCCCCTTGAGCACAGTGAACTAAGTTCACCTCTGTCTTGCCCTGAAGGCCTCGCCCTGATGGGAACCTGGCCCTGTCTGAGACACAACAATTATAGCCTGCATCAGTTCTTTAGGCATTGCCTGGTATCATGAGAAAGTTGTAGACAGATTAACAGCCAAATGGGCAGCTAAAGAAGAAGTACTCCTCTAAAGAGGTGAAGATCAGAAACAAAGGGGAAAACATTGGCTCTCTGTAAACCCTGTTGGGAATTTAAAAGGCTACAGGAAATTGGTCCAGTGATTGACTACAGAACCAACTTCAGGATTCTCATCTGGATGGAGAATTTTTTAAATATTAATTTTTTGTTGAAGTATAGCTGCTATATAATATAAATTACAGGTGTATACTATAGCTAGTGATTCACAATTTTAAATGTTATACACCATTTATAGTTACTCTAAAATATTGCCTATATTCCCCATGTTGTACAGTATATCCATGTAGCTTATTTTATACCTCATATTTTGTACTTCTTAATCCCTCATCCCTATGTTGGCTCCCTCCCACTGATAACCACTAGCTTATTCTCTATATCTGTGAGTCTGCTTTTTTTTTAAAAAAAAAATTATGTTCATTAGTTTTTGTATCTTTTAGATTACACATATAAGTGATACCATACAGTATTTGTCTTTCTCTGTCTGACTTTTGCACTTGGTATAATGCCCTCAAAGTCCATCCATGCTGTTTCAAATGGCAACATTTCATTCTTTTTATAGCTGAGTAGTGATATTCCATTGTACATATATACCACATTCTCTTTATCTGTTTATCTGTTGGTGGACACTTAGGTTGCTTCCATATCTTGGCTATTGTAAATAAAGCTGTTATGAACACTGGGGCATATGTATCTTTTCGAATTAGTATTTTCATTTCTTTTGGATATATACCCAGGAATCGAATTGATGGGTCCTTTGGTAGGTCTATTTTTAGTTTTTTGATAAACCTCTGTAATGTTCTTCACAGTGGCCATACCAATTTACATTCCCACCAACTGTGTAGGAGGGTTCCCTTTATTGGATAGAGACTTTTAAAGGACTGATTTTACTTTTGGCAACTGCCCCCTGAATATAATTCAGGGGCTCCACTGGGAAGACATTCCTCTGTCCCTCCATTCTCATATTTTCTCTCCACTTACCTCACCCATCTCCTCCAAAGACGGCACAGTTATAAAGTCATTCCTGACCTGTAAGATTTTTTGGCTCTTGAAAATATAAATACCTCTGGGAGCAGTATGTACTAGGCCCTAGCAAAGTCAGAGGGGATTCACCTACCAAATCCTTTGCTAGGGCAGGTTTACAGAAGAAGAGGAAGCCGTTGTGAGGATGTTCAGAGCGAGAGTAGGAAAGATGCTAGATGGAAGGGACCACAGGGGAGTCCCTTCCAGGAATTTGGGAGAAGACAGCCAGGACTTTGGGGATTTCAGAAAAGCCGATATTCTGTTTCTGTGAATGTGGCAGAGGCTGGCTGAGGGCTGCCACCTGCTCTGGGGCTTCTTGGCAATAACTTTGCCTGTTGCTCAGTTTATGGTCAGCAAAAACGCGGTGGCTTCACCCATCCAGCAAGGACTGTGGCTAGGTCAGGCAGCACCAGGGGCCATGGACACTCGGACAGACCCGATGAAAGGACCAAACATCTGTCACTCCAGAGATCCAGGTCGAGCCCGCAGCTGCCCTCGCCCTAGGCCACTTGACCAGTTTGGGAGGTGCACAGGCTTTGTGGTGGGACAAAGCTGAGACAAACCCAGACCTGCTCCTCACTAGCTGTGTGGAGCTAACGCTTATTGCCCTAGTGCTGGGTGCTCTTGCACACGCTTATTGCCCTCTCCGAACCCTGGCTTTCCCCCTTTGCAAAGTGAGGATCAGCATAATTAATACAGAAGGTTGGTATGAGAATAAATGAAAAGAAGTTTGTAACCTGCCTGAAATAGGGTCTGGGACGCAGTAGATGCTCCAAAACAGCTGTGCTCCTCCCCCCTCCCCATCAACTCTGTCTTCTTGCATTTCATTAGTCTGACCCCTGTTGTTTGCTTAGACCATCCCTGACTGTGAAGCAATCACGACTGAAAACCCAGAAGGAGGGGTAAAATGTGTAATGAGGAATTTCTAGGGACATAAAAGTGATATTATTTCTGTATGCTCATGTAACTATCAATCAGCTTTAGTGACAACCTGGCTTGCATAGCTGAGTGGACACCACCAGCTTTCTGCTGCTTCTCCAGACTGAATTTTATTTTTATTAAGAGCGGAACAATGAGTCTGATTTTTCTGCTTGGATACTAAAGAAGACAAATTAGCCAAAGGGAAATTCTGCTGAAACTGTATTTCGTACTTGAGATCCTGGGTCCTCAGATGGAGCCTCCAGTGTGACCTTGAGAAGCTGTGGACACGCTCACAGCTGGATCCCAGTCTTATGTTGTCACAGCTGGGTCAGCAGTGTGGGAGCCTCAATCAGCAGGGCAGCCAAGCAGCACATGTAAAATGAGAGTGACCCTGGTCCTTGGTAAGAGACAGAGCTGCTTGAGCTGCTTGGGGACGCACTGCCACAACATGTTGTGAGAACTGTCACCCACACTGGCCCAGTTCAAATCAACAAGCAGGCACTGAGAGCCTACTGTGTGCTGGGCATTGTTGGATGTGGAGGGCATGGGCTACACAGTCTAGACCAAGGCTGCTTCACTTTCTGGTGCCTTAGGTAATCAGGGAAGGTATGGACCTCTTCTTGGAATAATGTTTTTAAAATGTGTAAAACGGGCACTTCCCTGGTGGTCCAGTGGCTAAGACTCCCTGCTCTCAATGCAGGGGGCCCAGATTTGATCCCTGGTCAGGGAACTGGATTCCATGTGCTCCAATTAAGACCTAGCACAGCCAAGTAAATTAATTAAAAAACAAAGGGGAAGACATTAAAAATGTGGTAAATGAAATAAGATAAAAGAAATCAATTTGACCAAAACATATGCGGTCTCAGGCACACACAGAGGAATGTACTGTTGCTAATATAAATGGGTGAGCCGATCATCATGGTGGTGGGTGTCTGGAAACTTGTAGCGGGGATGTTACAGACTTCCAAGTACAGAGATGGGGAAGAGCATTCCGTGGGGTGGGAATGGCATGAGCAAAGGCTTGGTAACAAAGGTATGCAGGCGTGTTGAAAGTGTAGAGTGAAAGTGAAAGTTGCTCAGTGGTGTGTGACTCCGTGGACTATACAGTCCATGGAATTCTCCAGGCCAGAATACTGGAGTAGGTAGCTGTTCCCTTCTCCAGGGGATCTTCCCAACCCAGGATCAAACCCAGGCCTCCCACATTGCAGATGGATTCTTTACCAGCTGAGCTACGAGGGAAGCTCATGCAGGCGTGTTAAGGAAACAAAATTATCAAGTGGGTAGGGGAGCGCTGATGGGAAGCACTGACCCCTTGTAACTGGGTCCTCTCTCTGAGTCTTAGCCAATAACAGTGGTGGACTAAGTTTACAATTACCCGTCCTTAGGCCATTAATAATGGGGAAGTGAGCCCTTGGCATCTATCCTGTAGCAACAATCTGCTAAGGAAGTTCAGAAAATCAGACAGAGGTGAGGGAGGCAAGGAAGATCTGAGAAGAGAGTGCTAGGCAGCAACTCCATTTTGCCCCAGAAGGACCGCTGTGCAGGGTTAGAGGTGGCCCTCTGCAGCAGCTAAAGTTCCCCCAGATGACACTCATTCACAAGCTAGCCATTGTTACTCTGTTGAAACAAGTTTCTGGCAGAACTGTCAGAAGGAAAAGGTTCAATTCAACATTGATTCCATGAGCATATCAGCCCTATGTTATTTTAGGTTCTAGGGGAGACTGGAGTCTGTCCACAGATGAGGCTTGTGTCTAAATTGGAGACTTCCTAGAATCCAGGCGAGCCCAGAATGACCACAGGCCTGCTGAGAGGGAGGGCCAGCCAGGGCTTATGCAGCTGCCTCGGGGAAAGTATTTCCCAAATGCAGGGCTGAGGATGCAAGTGTGGTTTAGACCCAAAGGCCTGGCCAGCAAGGCAGGGTGATTTTGAGTTCTGCTATTAGATGGGCCTCAGAGACTGGCCTAAGGGACTGTAGCAGCTCATGTTGGGCAGCACCAGGCACGGGTTTCCATTTAAAGACAAACCACCGTCAGGTGTGCAAGAAAGATCCCCCTTTTCAGGTAAGGAAACAGGCTTAGAGAATTTTCAGTAATGCCTAATACGGCTCCCGACAGAGAAGCAGGCCACTTGCACAGGGGAACACAGCTGCAAACTGGTAGAGCCAGGCAGGGTCTGGGGCTTCTCTGCCAGACTCTTCCTCTGGGCATTAGACACGAGTACTGGCAAGTAAAACAGAAGAAACCAGAACACAAAACAATGTCACTGAGGCCAGCTGCTACTAGTGGTCAGTTTGTGCAGTGAGGCAAGCCAGACTCCAGTGGGCTCGGCTACATCCATGGACCAGGGGACTAGAAAAAAGGGGAAGGATAGGAAGGGTTAAGAAGAGGAAAGAGGGCAGGGGAGAGAGGTCAATAAAGTCTCTTGTTCCTTACCCAGTCGGGGCACTCTGGCCAGTTGTCCGCATCAGAAGGAGACCAGGGACAAAAGGGTCCCAGTTGCGGCCACTGGGTCTGGTCCATTGGCAGGCAAGCTGGCCTCTGAGTACCCCGAGTGGTTGGGATATCAGTTGCAGCAAAGAAGAGTCCCCGCCAGAGTCGCCATTTGTTGCAGGAAGGGGGACCCTTTCTAGGGCCTGAAAAGGGGCTCTTGTCTAACACTTGGAAATGAATTGTCCAAGGACACACATGTGCTGACAAAGCAAGATATTTTATTGGGAAAGGGCAGACAGCAGCAGGGAACCCAGGAGAACAGCTCTGTCACATGGCTTGCAGTCTTGGGTTTTATGGTGATGGGATTAGTTTCCGGGTTGTCTTTAGCCAATCATTCTGACTCAAGAGTCCTTCCTGGTGGTGCACACCCTGTTCAGCCAAGATGAATGCCAGAGAGGATTATGGGAGGTGGTCAGACACATGGTGTCTCATTTTGACCTTTCCCGAACTCTTCCGGTTGGTGGAGGCTTATTAGTTCCGTGTTCCTTACCAGGACCTCCTGTTATAAAATAACTCATGCAAATAGTTACTATGGTCCCTGGCCAGGGTGGGTGGTTTCAATCAGTGTGCTTCCCCTAACACCCACCCTGGGCTCTGAGCGTGGGCACCATTGACTGGATGCTCCCCACGATGAGCATGGGGAGCGCATGTGGATGCCTCAATGCTGCTGGGAGGGAAGCATCTCTAGTTTTCAGATCATTCCGGATACCAGCAAAAGACTTCCGGACCACATAGGGAACTGAGGCTGTACAAATTCTCTGACATCATAGAGGATGGGTTACATCGTAGAAGAAGAAGTTCATGGGTACAGGTGAAAGGTCATGCATGGGTGCTTGACTCAGGTGGGCGTGATATGCAGTAAATCATGTAACTGCAAAGAGCCTGCTCTCTCATCTGTGAAATGAGGATGGCAATGCTAACTTCCCCTCTTGGCTCTGAGGATTAAGTGAGATGATGTTCCTAAAGAAGCTCAAGAGAGGTCTTGACAAACTCTATGTGCTCAATATACATTTTTCTCCCTTTTCTCCTTCAGAAGAAGTTTTGGAGACTGTGTAGATTTTTACAGCTTTATGTAAATTTATGTGAGGTGACATTCAGTGAAATCGCTCATCTGTATGATCCCTTTAATTCTACCTGCAGCTTCAGTAAAATTGAAATTTAAATCATACATTTAACTTAATGGTACAACTTAGATGTCAAGGGAAAGAAAAACCACTCTGTATTAAGAAGAAAAGACCGTAGCGCTAAAAATAACTATTGAGGGATGAAAGAACTTTTGTTCAATGGACTCTTATCTGTAAAAAAGAAAAGGCCAAATTTTAATCCAAAGATTTAGATTCAAATCAAGTTTTGAAAGAACAAATGGACTCAATATGGGGGGTCTGCCATTTCATATTAAATTCCTTTGTCTTATGATTTTTCCCACTATTTCTCATGTATCTTATTTTTCTCAGTTGGCCTTATTTTACTACATGTATATATTAAAGGCCAAGTGTAATAATATTACAAAGCAGAACCGTTGGACCATTCTGAAAAAATTATTTCGGGCTTTTAAGTATTAAGAAAAATGATGTCCATCTATATCTTTTAAACTATTTTTCCCCCAAACTAACAGATTTAATGCATTAAAATACTTACTGAAAAAAAAAAATTCGTAGTACAGAAGACTATATAGAAGAAAGTAGCAAGTGTCCCTAATCTCACTATCTTGATAGTAGGATTGAGAAGCAAGTTTTATTGCTTTAAAAAAGCATTTTGTACTTTGAGGATATTAACCTTATGTGGGAAATAATGAATTTGTTCTTTATCAACTTTTTATTTTTTCACTTATTTTCTTAGGACAACTTGAAACAGTATAAAGTTATATCTGATATACAATAAACAGATGAATATCAGAAAAAATAAAAATATTCCAATATAATACTGATGGTGGTAGTAGTCTAGTCGCTACCTCATGGGCTGTAACTCACTAGGTTTCTCTGTCAATGGGATTTCCCAGGCAAGAATATTGAGATGGATTGTCATTTCCTTCACCACACTCAACCTTTTAAATGTACATTTCTTTTTGGCAAGAAGATTTAAGTTTTATATTGAAAATCTACCAATTCTGAATTTTTTAGTGTTATAAAAGTCTCTTCATCTCTTCTGTAAGGCAATTATCCTTCAATAAAAAATGAATTTTAAAAAGTCTCTTCATCTCCAAATTATGAAAAAATTTATAATTTTCTGCTATTTTATGGTTTATTTTTAATATGAACTTTTGATGTTTCTGGATTTTATTTTCATATAAAAAATGAGATTTTGATCCATGCATACTTTTTTCCAAATGGCTAGCCAGTGTTTTTTACCACCATTTATTGAATAATCTATCTTCTGTCTATTGATTTGAAAAATATTACTTTTATAATAAACTTATTCCCATATATATTTGGAACTGTATGCTGGTTTTATAGTCTTTATGTCCATTATCAAGTCCATCTAATCTTACTGCTTTAACAACTGGGACTTTAAAAATACCTGGTTAAGTCAATTCTGTGTATTCTCTCTCTCTCTCTATATATATATATATATATATATGATATCTATGTGTATATGTATGTGTATATATAGGCTTCCCTGATGGCTCAGATGGTAAAGTGTCTGCCTGAAATTAGGGAGACCTGGGTTTGATCCCTAGGTCAGGAAGATACCCTGGAGAAGGAAATGGCAACCCATTCCAGTACTCTTGCTTATAAAATCCCATGGACAGAGAAGCCTGGTAGGTTACAGTCCATGGGATTGCGAAGAGTCAGACATGACTGAACTACTTCATATGGTCATGTGGATATATATATATATATAATAAATGTCTTTTTATAAACAAAGAACTTTACAAAACAATGCTTTTTAAAAAATAAAAACTGCTGCCTATAGGAGGGAAGAAAGGAAGTGCAGGAGGGAGGGAAGGAAGAAGAAGAAGGGAGGGTGGAAAGAGGAAGGGAGGAGAGAGAGAAGAAAAAGAATAACAAAGGGAAGGATTCTTTTTCTGTGATTAAGGCAATGAGTGTGGAAAGCACTGCTTTTAGCTAGTCTATATCAGAAGTACTAACTAAAACTGACTTAAAGCAAAATGAAAACAAGGGAAGGAAGACAAATGTCCTTTAAGTTGCAATATAATGTTGAGGAATTGGCACAATTCTTCCCTGAAGAAAATTGTCCCTTCTGAAAATAAAGGAGCTAAAGTTTTATGTAAGAGTGTAGAAGGAAAAAAAGGATTATATCACAAAAGAGAGTCATTTGGGAGGTCAAGCCTCTTCCCAGGAACCAGATGCTCTGGACCAATGGCAATTCCATTACTTTTTGACCAGCCCTGAAGTGTTTGGATGGAAATGTCATTCTGCAGACAAGTGGCTGTGTAGAGCCTTTCTGCACTGTGGGGCACACATCTAGATTCTCACCTCCAGTGAATGCCATGGAGACCCAAGCTTGCCCAAGCTCCTGGAGGCTAATTGTGTGCAGCCAGGAGCCCAGGGTTGTGAGAGCAAGCCAAGAGTGGAGAGGGGCCCACAGTTCTGTTAGCACAGCCAAACAGAACTGAACTTCATGTTTGAATAATTTGCTCAGCAAGCAACCTCACAACTCATTCCCTGAACACTGTTTTATCTTCTGAAATAATGAAGGGTAATCTTTCCTCTCTGGCTTATTTACTTCTAACTCAAAAATGTCAAAACTGAATGCATTTAATAAGCAACAAGTCCCTACTGTGTAGCACAGGGAACTATATTCAAAATCCTCTGATAATTCATAATGGAAAAGAACATATATATAAAAGTCTCTTTCTGGTAAAGCAGAAATTAACACAACATTGTAAACCAACTACATTTCAAAAAACAACCCCTCCAAACAATGCATTTCCCCTCTGTGTGAAATGGAGACTTCTTGGGGTGAATTGGACACAGTGAAGACTCTGATTAGTAATGTGGTCATGATTCTCTGACAGTTAGTTATCAAGGGGAAGACATACTTAGAAGGAAAGTCCTTTTGATGTGGAATCAGAAGATCTGGGTTGAGATTCAGCTCTACTATTTAACAGTTGTGACTGTGGACAAGTCATGAATTGAGTCTGTTTCCTTATCAATAAAAAGGCATTACCCAGAGCCTGCTCTGCCTGCTTCTCATGGCCAGAGTGAAAGCATTCACTTAGCAAATTTATGTTGAGTGCCAACTGTGTGCCAGATACAGTGGTTAGACACTGGGGCTACCACAGCTAAATAAGACAGACAGGGTGTAGGTCCTTATGGAACTTATAGTCTGGAGGAAAGTTGTATTAAACAGGTGCTGTGATGTGCTCAGTCATATCCTACTTTTTTGTGACCCCATGGACTGTAGCCCACCAGGCTCCTCTGTCCATGGAAGTGTTCAGGCAAGAATCCTGGAGTGGGTTGCCATTTCTTACTCCAGGGGATCTTCCTGACCCAGGGGTTGAACCCAAGTCTCTTGAGTCTTCTGCATTGGCAGGTGGATTATTTACCACTGCGCCACCTGGGAAGTCCCATGTTAAATGGGTAGCCAGAGGTAAAGAGGAGAGTAATTAGTATGCTAAAGCATGGAGTTTCACAAAACTGAAGAAATGTGAATGGTGAAAAATTCTGTTAACAGTTTTCCATGAGTTAGGATAAGAAAGGACTTTAACTTTCTAAGTTATATATTTGTATATTATTTAAGTATTTTACTTTCGTAAATTACTTTTGTACTTATAAAAATAGACATTAAAATTAAAATTGGAAAAAAGAACAGTATTTAAATGTTCTCAAGAATATGAAAATACTTGGTTTTGGGTGTGAGTTTTTATGCAGCAATTTATTTTTTGCTCCATGACTTGAAGAAGATAAAGGATGAAGTATTTCAACAGAAATCAGGAGTATGCAGCCCTTTAGCTTAAGATCTGCCAGCAACAGCAAATGTAAGGGTACCCTCTGGCAGCAAGAGTACCCCCATGGACTGAAGGAAGTGTTTTCTGAAGACCTCACAGCATCCTTCTATAATAGTCCTATATCAAGACTGGCAAGGAGATCCAAATCAACCCCTGGGATTTCTTTGGAAGGAATGATGCTAACACTGAAGCTCCAGTACTTTGGACACCTCATGCGAAGAGTTGACTCATTGGAAAAGACTCTGATGCTGGGATGGATTGGAGGCAGGAGGAGAAGGGGACAACCCAGGATGAGATGGCTGGATGGCATCACGGACTCGATGGACGTGAGTCTGAGTGAACTCCGGGAGATGGTGATGGACAGGGAGGCCTGGCGTGCTGCAATTCATGGGATCGCAAAGAGTCGGACACGACTGAGCGACTGAACTAAACTGAAGACTGGCAAGGTCTGACACAACAGGAGTGACAGTGAGTGAAATGAAATCAGCAAAAGGGATGGCAAAGATGATAGGGGCTGCTGGCTGCTAAGTCGCTTCAGTCGTGTCCGACTCTGTGCCACCCCATAGATGGCAGCCCACCAGGCTCCCCCTTCCCTGGGACTCTCCAGGCAAGAACACTGGAGTGGGTTGCCATTTCCTTCTCTAATGCATGAAAGTGAAAAGTGAAAGTGAAGTTGCTCAGTCGTGTCCGACTCTTCGAGACCCCATGGACTGCAGCCCACCAGGCTCCCCATCCACGGGATTTTCCAGGCAAGGGTACTGGAGTGGGGGTTCCATTGCCTTCTTCGGATGATAGGGGCAGCAGACCACAAATCCAATGGCCATTTTTCATAGAGAACTGGTGGGGACTCTGAGGGTTGGACGTGGAGGCTTCTTCCCTGTTCATTAAGTGTCTTCTTCATTAGTAGCAAAGTTCCACAAGGTCAGCGTGCACAGTGCAGAACTCCTCACGCCCTATATTCCTGGTCGCGCATGCTGCTCTGTGGTCAGCCTCTGTCAGAGGCGTAGAGCTCACAAGCCACAGCTCTTTGTTTTCAAATGAGAAAGCCAGGGCTTTCCCCCTCCTTTATTTTCTTTTTCTGGCTCTGAACAGGTCTGTGCGTACACAGCAGATGGCTTTCTGACGAGGCTCAAATTCATCCCATCTTTGGGGAAAAAAAACTACAGCAAGAAGGACTGCTATTCCAATCTGATAAGGTTTTCTATTTTCAGCTAGAAAAATGACTGTCTGTAAGTAGCAAAGGAAAAAAATTAATAGGAGAGTGAAAGGAACAAAAGCAGTCAATACTTAACCCGAGACATGGATTTAGGGAGTTTTCAGTTGTGTAGCTCTTTTCCACCTCCACACATGGTTCTCACTGGTAGCTTGGAAGCCACTTGGAAGATAGTTCCAAATAAGAAATATATACCCGAAGGTGGGTATGCATCAGCTTCAGAACAGAGGTTACATCTGAGGAAGGCTGGAAGGGACCAGAACCAGAAAGAGTTGAAAAAGGAGCTTCTACTTTCTATACGTTTTTTCCCTTAAGGTATTTTTTCCTTCAAAAAATAAACATATCCTTTCCTCACTCCTTCTTCCCACTAGTAACCACTAGTTCTCTCTATCTGTGATTCTGCTTCTTTTTTGTTACAACCACTAGTTTGTTGTATTTTTTAGACTTCAGATATAAGTGATATTATACAGTACTTGTCTTTGTCTGATTTAATGCCCTCCAAGTCCATGAATGTTGCTGCAAATGGCAAAATTTTGTTCTTTTTAATGGGTAAGTAGTAGTATAGTATGTGTGTGTGTGTATCACATATATATACTACATATACCTATATATGTATAAATACCACATAGATAGATAGATAGATAGATGGATATACACCATATTTTCTCTATCCGTTTATCTGCTGATGGACACTTGGGTTGCTTCTGTAACTTGGCTGCTGTAAGTGAACTTGCAGTGCTGCTGTGAGCATTGAGGTGTGGGTATCTTTTTGAATTGGTGCTTTTGGTTTTTTGGGATCTATACCCAGATTGGAATTGCAGGGTCATGTGGTAGTTCTGTTTTGGGATTTTTGAGAAGTCTCCGTACTGTTTTCCACAGTGACTGCACCTATTTACATCCCCTCTTGCCAGCATTTGTTATTTGTGTTCCCTTTGATGATAGCCATTCTGACTGGGCTTCCCAGGTGGAGCTAGTGGTAAAGAACCCACCTGCCAATGCAGGAGACATAAGAGACGCAGGTTCAATCCCTGGGTCAGGAAGACCCCCTGAGGGGGAGGGCATGGCAACCCACTCCAGTATTCTTGTCTGGAGAATCCCCACGGACAGAGAAGTCTGGGGGCTACAGTTCATAGGGTGTCAAAGAGTTGGGCACAACTGAAGCGACTTAGCGTGCACACATTCTTACGGTGTGAGGGAATATCCCTTTGTGGTTTTAATTTGCATTTTTCTGATGATTAACAACATTGAGCACCTTTTCATGTGCATGTTGGCTATCTGTATGTTTTCTTTGGAAAAATGTCTACTCTAGTTTTCTGCCCTGCCCTGCCCTAAAAGATAGGAGTAGGGGATTAAGAGGTATAAACTGTTACATATAAAATAAATAAGCTATAAGGATACACTGTACAACACAGGGAATATAGCCAATATATTATAATAACTATAAATTGAGTATAACCTTTAAAAATTGTGAATCACTGTGTTGTATACCTGAAGCTTATATAATATTGTACATCAACTATACCTCAATGAAACTAAACAAAAACATACCAAAAAAAGTGATGTTCCCTCTTAAAAAAAGAATAAAAATAAATATGGATACTGGGTACCTCAGAATCATTCGTTGTTAAGAACAAGGTCTATGGAGCTTTCCTGGTGGCTCAGTAGTAAAGAATCTGCCTGCCAATGTAGGAGACACAAGTTAGATCCCTGGTCCAGGATGATCCCACGTGCCTAGGAACAACTAAGCCCTATGCCACACTACTGAGCCTATGCTTTAGAGCCCAGGAACCACAACTATTGTCTCACATGCAGCAGTTACTAAAGCTCATACACCTAGAGGCTGTGCTCTGCAACAAGAGAAGCCACTGCAATGAGAGGCCCATGCGCTGCAGCTAGAGAGTAGCCCCCATTCGGCACAACTAGAGGAAAGCCCATGCAGCAACCAAGACCTGTCACAGCCAAAAAGAAATAAAATTATATGTACATGTATAAAGAACAAGGTCTGTGGAGCCTGCTGGGGTTAGGATACCAGTTCTTCCACTTAAAAGTTCTGTAAACTTAGCAAATTACCTAACTGCTCTGCGTCTCAGTTTTCTCTTTAAAACGGGAACAGTAGAGAACGAAAGATCCTTTCTCAAGAACCGGCAAGATGGCGGAAGTGGAACAAAAGCAGAAGCGGACCTTCCGCAAGTTCACCTACCGCGGCGTAGACTTCGACCGGCTGCTGGACATGTCCTATGAGCAACTGATGCAGCTATACAGTGTGCGCCAGCGACGGCGGCCGAACCGCGGCCTGCGGAGGAAGCACCACTGGTTGCTGAAGCGGCTGCGCCAGGCCAAGAAAGATGTGCCGCCCATGGAGAAGCCTGAGGTGGTGAAGACGCACCTGCGCGACATGATCATTCTGCCCGAGATGGTGGGCAGCATGGTTGGCGTCTACAACGGCAAGACCTTCAACCAGGTGGAAATCAAGCCTGAGATGACTGGCCACTACCTAGGCGAGTTCTCCATCACCTACAAGCCCGTGAAGCACGGCCGGCCCGGTATCGGGGCCACCCATTCCTCCCGCTTCATCCCCCTCAAGTAACCTGCTGGCCAATAAAAGCAGAGATTTCTCTAAATAATAATAATAATAATAATAATAATAATAATAATAATAAAATGGGAACAGTAATAGCAAATATCTTATGGGGGTGTGGTGAAGTTTAAATGAATTCATTTACTCATTCAACAAGTATCTTTTGAGGCCCCACTACCTACCAAGTCGTGTTCTAGGTGCTGAGATACATAGCAATGATCAAAGCCCACAAAAACCAATGTCCTCAGCGAGCATATATTCTGGAGAGAGAGAAGTGAGAGGCTAGATAAAGAAAAATATAGGATATTAGGTAGGGATGAATCCTAAGCAGGAGAGACTTAGAAAAGTCAGGGGATTTTCCTCTTAGAAAAAGTGGCCAGAGAAGGCCTCGCTGAAGGGGACATTTGAACAAAGTTCAAACGAGCCGATTACTGTAAAATCCCTAGAGGAGTACCTGATAATGTTAATTAGTGTCAGCTTTTAAAAAAATCTGTATTTGAAATATACTCTATTTTTAATGTTAATAATAAGACTTTTTAAATGGCCAAGAATAAGGATATATGGCCATATTGAAATGACTGGAATAAATAGCAGAACCTTCATAACATTTAAGAAACATTGATCAAGGAATGCTTAGTTGTATCTAGAATCCTTGTCGCTAGGTGATACTGACCCACAGAGGGAAAAAAGACAGCCAAGAAACAAAGGATTCAACAGTAATTTATGTTTCAAAGAGAAAGACATAATAAGACTTCAGTCATCTTCTTTGAAAATTGAGAACAGAAAACTACTGAATGTGTAGACCTGGAAATGAACAACTACTCAGTATTACAGAGGGAAAAGGTAGATGCTAGAAGAATTAGATTATAACCTGCTAAAGAGGGAAAGAAGGGTAGAAAAAACTAGTGGGAGAGAAAAAATCAGGAGAATGAAACTGGTACATAGAGTGAACAATAGAAATGGACAAGCTGACACCTACCCAAAAATAGACAGGAAGGAAAATTAAATGGCAGAAACTATCAAAAAGAGCAATAAAAAGGTGGAGAATTTCATGGAGCCTAACCCCCATCTTGGATGTTATCATTAAAAACTAAAATTAGTGCTGTGTTTCTGTGACTTCAGATATTAAATGGTACCCAGTATTGGTGGTACTTTCTTTACCACCAATAAATGGAATTAAGAGCACAGGGGGCCCCACCCATAAGAAAGCAATCAGGTTTGTTCATAATTAGGCTTTAAATGTGGTAGAATGTTCTTAGATTTCACCTGTGTCTGGAACTAGAGAGGGTGAGCCCAGGTACCCGAAGACCTCTTTCCTCCCCCCACCACCCAAACTACTCAAAACTAGTCTATTTTCACTCAAATAGACAGTGAAAAATGTAGCAGCCTGAGCATTTTCCTCTGCAAATTTTTGGTGGACAGATTATATTTATATACAGAACTCATCGAGTTTTTAAGCAAGCTCTCTTTTAACTGAGGGTACACCAACAAACTCATAGGCAGATTTAGTCATGCAATTGCCTGAGATTCTGAGACAGACTAATAAGACTAAGGCAGAGATATTCATCCCCCAACAAGTAGACGAACAGAAAGAATATCACAGCATAAGCTGCAGAGGTAACAAGGCTGAGAAGCAAAGGACCAGAATCCTGATGAAGCTTCCTATACAGAAGAGCCAAAATGGAAATTCAGGCTAAATGCAAAATGCAAAATGTTATTGGAAGGGAGCCCTGTAATAGTGTTTCAGAAGTACATTCTGATCCTGGTTTCATGAGCTCAGAGCAAGAAGCTGATTCCCCGAGGCCCGGAGGAGCTATATGTGGGAAACAGCAGCCAAAGAGAAGGAAAATCAAACAGAACTGAGGACCACTCTTCAAGGAGAAGCGATGTAAGAGAAAGTGGAGCATCCAGAGAGAGGGTGGCTCACGGCGACAGAGCAGAGAGCACTTCCATGAACCTCTGCTAGAATGTAAATCACATGTGAGGAAGTCCATGCAAAGTTTCTTCACATTGCTCATATTCCTAGGTCCAGCAGGTCCTCAGGTAGTGTTTCATTTTAAGGAAATGAATAATATAGGCAAAAATGTGCCTGTAAGGTAAGGTTAAGTAAATTATGGTACATCTACATACAAGAGTTATTATGCAGTCATAAAAATACTTACTTTTTAAAGTATTTTAAACAGAAAATGGGCACTCCTAGTTAAAGGTGACAAACTGACCACCTACACCCTTGGAAAACCCTATAAAGTTACATTAAAAGTCTCAAAAACACAAAAGCCCAGAAAGGTGAGGAATAGGAGGAGACAACAGCACACTGGAGGTATTGGCAAAATTTTTGAAGCTTGAAAGCAAACAGAAGAGCAGTGACTGGCTTGATGCACCAAAACGATGACCACTAGGTGCCCAGGGGTCAGGGGCCATGGCTATTAGAAGCAAGCCAGGCTATTCCTTAGAAAGTGAGGCAGGTGGCAGAGGTACCAATGAAGCTGCAAGTGTGGGACTGATTGAAAGATAAAAACTATCTAGACCCTAAGTCACCTTTTCCCAGCCATGGGTATATCACTTCTCTTTATTTCCACCCCGAGCAAACCCTGAGGGTCCCTCCTGGGAGGTGCTGAGTGTGCCCACCACAGATGATGGCTTACCGGGTACAGGCAAGGATGGGAGAGGCTTTGAGTTTTTGCTTTTCACTTTGTCTATTTGGGGGCTTCCCAGGTGGCACAGTGGTAAAGAATCCACCTGTTAATGCAGGAGATGCAAGAGATGCAGGTTCCATCCCTGGGTTGGGAAAATCCCCTGGAGGAGGGCATGGCAACCCACTCCAGTATTCTTGCCTGGAGAATCCCATGGACAGAGGAGCCTGGTGGGCTACAGTCCACGGGGTCACAAAGAGTTAGATACAACTGAGCAATTGAGCATATACACATACATTTCTCTATTTTACAAATTATCTACAATAAACATTCACTACTTGTAATCAGAAAATATATTTTAAAATTATAAAAGTAATATGAAAATGTTAGTCATTTCCAACTCTTTGTGACCTCATGGACTATAGCTCTACAGGATCCTCTGTCCATGGGATTTTCCAGGCAAGAATACTGGAATGGGTAGCCATTCCCTTCTCCAGGGAATGGAGAAGTCATTCCCTTGACTCAGGGATTGAACCTGGGTCTCCTGCTTTGCAGGCAGATTCTTTTACCATCTGAGCCACAGGGAAGCTTAAAAGTAATATATTCCTATAGTAAAACAGAATTTTAAGAGTGCTGAAGGGAGCAAAGTTAAAAGTCCCCTCTTGCCCATGCTGTGTAGGGCCACCCAAGATGAACAGATCATGGTGAAGAGTTCGGACAAAATGTGGTCCACTGGAGAAGGGAATGGCAAACCACTTCAGTATTGTTGCCTTGAGAACTCCATGAGTGGTATGCAAAGGCAAAAAGATAGGACACTGAAAGATGAACTTCCCAGGTCGGGAGTCCAATATGCTACTGGAGAGCAGTGGAGAAATAACTCCAGAAAGAATGAAGAGACAGAACCAAAGCAAAAACAACACCCAGTTATGGAGGTGACTGGTGATGGAAGTAAAGTCTGATGCTATGAAGAACAATATTGCATAGGAACCTGGAATGTTAGGTCCATGAATCAAGGCAAATTGGAAGTGGTCAAACAGGAGATGGCAAGAGTGAACATCAACATTTTAGGAATCAGAGTACTAAAATGGACTGGAATGGGTGAATTTAACTCAGAGGACCATTATAGCTACTACTGTGGGCAAGAACCCCTTAGAAGAAATGGAGTAGCCCTCATAGTTAGCGAAAGAGTCTGAAATGCAGTTCTTGTGATCTCTGTTCACTTACCAGGCAAACCATTCAATATCACAGTAATCCAAGACTGTGCCTCAACCAATAATGCTGAAGAAGCTGAAGTTGAACAGTTCTATGAAGCCCTACAAGACCTTCTAGAACTAACACCCCAAAAAGATTCCTTTTCATTACAGGGGATTGTAAGATATACCTGGAGTAACAGGCAAATTTGGCCTTGGAGTACAGAATGAAGCAGGGCAAAGGCTAATAGAGTTTTGCCAAGAGAACACACTGGTCATAGCAAACACCCTCTTTCAACAACACAAGAGAAGACTCTACACATGGACATCACCAGATGGTCAACACCGAAATCAGATTGGTTATATTCTTTGCAGCCAAAATGGAGAAGCTCTATACAGTCAGCAAAAACAAGACCAGGAGCTGACTATGGCTCAGATCATGAACTCCTTATTGCCAAAATCAGACTTAAATTGAACAAAGTAGGGGAATCCACTAGACTATTCAGGTATGACCTAAAGCAAATCCCTTCCAATTATACAGTGGAAGTGACAAATAGTTTCAAGGGATTAGGTCTGATAAACAGAGTGCCTGAGAACTATGGACGGGGGTTCATGACATTGTACAGGAGGCAGTGATCAAGACCATCCCCAAGAAAAAGAGATGCAAAAAGGTAAAATGGCTGACTGAGGAGGCCTTACAAATAGCTGAGAAAAAAAGAGAAGTGAAAGGCAAAGGAGAAAAAGAAAAATATACCCATTTGAATGCAGAGTTCCAAAGAATAGCAAGGAGAGAGAAAAAAGCTTTCCTCAGTGATCAATGCAAAGACATAGAGGAAAATAATAGAATGGGAAAGACTAGAGATCTCTTCAAGAAAATTAGTTATACCAAGGGAATATTTCATACAGAGATGGGCACAATAAAGGACAAAAATAATATAGACCTAACAGAAGCAGAAGATATTAAGAGGTGGTAAGAATACACCAAAGAACTATACAAAAAAGATCTTCATGGCCCAGATAATCACGATGGTGTGATCACTCACCTAGAGCCAGACATACTGGAATGTGAAGTCAAGTGGGCCTTTGGAAGCATCACTATGAACAAAGCTAGTGGAGGTGATGGAATTCCAGTTGAGCTGTTTCAAATCCTGAAAGATGATGCTGTGAAAGTGCTGCACTCAATATGCCAGCAAATTTGGAAAACTCAGCAGTGGCCACAGGACTGGAAAAGGTCAGTTTTCATTGCAATCCCAAAGAAAGGCAATGCCAAAAATGCTCAAACTACCACACTTGCACTCATCTCACTTTGCTAACAAAGTAATGCTCAAAATTCCCCAAGCCAGGCTTCAACATTACATGTACCATGAACTTCCAGATGTTCAAGGTGGATTGGGAAAAGTCAGAGGAACCAGAGATCAAATTGCCAACATTTGCTGGATTATCAAAAAAGCAAGAGAGTTCCAGAAAAACATCTACTTCTGCTTTATTGACTTTGCCAAAGCCTTTGACTGTGTGGATCACAATAAACTGTGGAAAATTATTCAAGAGATGGGAATACCAGACCACCTGACCTGCCTCCTGGGAAATCTGCAGGTCAAGAAGCAACAGTTAGAGCTGGACATGGAACAACAGACTGGTTCCAAATTGGGAAAGGAGTACATCAAGGCTGTATACTGTCACCCTGCTTATTTAACTTCTATGCAGACTACATCATGCAAAATGCTGGGCTCGATGAAGCACAAGCTGGAATCTTGATTGATGGGAATATTGCTGGAAGAAATATCAATAACCTCAGATATGCAGATGACACCAACCTTATGGCAGAAAGTGAAGAAGAGCTAAAGAACCTCTTGATGAAAGTGAAAGAGGAGAGTGAAAAAGTTGGCTTAAAGCTCAACATTCAGAAAACGAAGATCATGGCATCCAGTCCCATCACTTCATGGCAAATAGATGGGGAAACAGTGGAAACAGTGCCTGATTTTATTTTTCTGGGCTCCAAAATCACTGCAGATGGTGATTGCAGTCATGAAATTAAAAGACACTTTCTCCTTAGAAGGAAAGTTATGACCAACCTAGACAGCATATTAAAAAGCAGAGACATTACTTTGCCAAGGTCCGTCTAGTCAAGGCTATGGTTTTTCCAGTAGTCATTGTGAATGTGAGAGTTGGACTATAAAGAAAGATGAGCACCAAAGAATTGATGCTTTTGAACTATAGTGTTGGAGAAGACTCTTGAGAGTCCCTTGAACTGTAAGGAGATCCAACCAGTCCATCCTAAGGGAAATCAGTCCTGATAATTCATTGGAAGGACTGATGCTGAAACTGAAAATCCAATACTGTGGCCACCTGATGAGAAGAATTGACTCATTAGAAAAGACTCTGATGCTGGGAAAGATTGAAGGTGGGAGGAGAAGGGGTTGACAGAGGATGAGATGGTTGGATGGCATCACTGACTCAATGGACATGAATTTGAGCAGGCTCTGGGAGTTGGTAATGGATAGGAAAGCCTGGCGTGCTGCAGTCCATGGGGTCACAAAGAGTCGGACATGACTGAGTGACTGAACTGAACTGCCCATGCCTTCTTCCACAGAGATAATATAGCTCCTTTGTGTATATGCACAGAAAAATAAGTTTTAAAAAAATTAAATGGAAGTAAGGCAGAAAACAAGATGGGATGAAGACCAGCAGATTTCAGTTTTGTAAAACTCAGAAAAGGGTCAGAGATTAAGACTTCTTAGAGATTCTAAGCTGGAGAAGGAAATGGCAACTCACTCCAGTAGGCTCCAGAGCAAGGAAGGGGTATGAGTGTGGGAGGGGAGGGGAAGGAGACAGGAAATGTATTCTGTCTTGTCTTCAGAGATGTTGGCAGAGGTAAGGGGGCCCTCATTTTTCCATCATTAAAGAAACAACTCTTGGCACAAAAATAAAATTAAAGAAATGATGAATTGCTCATCTCTTCCCTGTGGTTCATACATTTGCCCATAAGATTCTGACTTCCTTTGGTTTTTAATGAAAACTCTTTCTGCAGAACCATTTTTGTTGCTGTTAACAATTTATCTACACAAGTGGCTAAATGTCATAGCAAAAGAGAGAGGGAAAGAGAAAAAAAGGAGAGAGAAGATCCTAAAACAGAGACTGTTTACAAACTGTAGTGTGTGGTGAAAAGATTGCTCTCTGGCTCTACTTCTAGTAATTAGATTTGGGGATTGCACCCAGCCCTCATTCTGCCGCCAGAGTAAAATTACAGTTCTTCGTGCCTTATGCACATACACAGATCTGGTTTCATCTGTCACTGCTGGCTAGCTTGTCAAGGTGAATAATCTAGATTAAACTAAGAATTCCCAAGGTCTTTGTACACTTAAGGAAATACACCACCTATGAAGAGGAAGTGTGAAATGCCTTCTATGTGGGCTAGCCAGGCTATCTCTCAAATCGAATTAGCAAGTTCAAAATGCTTTAATATGCCAAGGGGTTTCCCTGGGACTTCTGTACTTGAATCATGACATTTGTTAAAAGGAACGATGGAATGGACATTAAAAAAATTCCTATTATACATGGAGCTGCAATTTAGATCATTTTTCTTATAATGTTCCTAAGAAATATTTTTAATATACTCAAGAGCCTTGAGAGATTATAGAAGATAGGGAACGCAAGGTTAACCTGAAATATCACAGATGGCTTTGCTCTTGAATGTAGATCAAAGCCAGGGGAATTTGGGGGCCTGTTAAGCATATTTGTGTTTTACCAGAAGGCAGCAAATCCACTCAGAAAATCCACCACAGATCATCACTAGATTGCTCCATGGTTTGTTTGGAGGGCTTTGCCTTAGAATTTCTGAGGCACACAGGCTTATTTCCACCAGACACATTGAACTTTAAAGCTCTTTTCTTTAGAATTTGTTGCACATTCTCTTGCTTCTTGAGATTCCACAGGCTCCCACACGAACAGGTAGGGAGTGAGCTAGAGTCTTCCATGGGGAACTTGCAGGGTGCAGTAGGTACAGCCCTTCACCGGTTTCTCCGGGCCTGAAGAGTACTCACAGGCTCACACTTTATTTTGAGAGGAAGTTTGCATTGCCCAGTTCACCCCTCTGTGTCTGTGACTTGCTTCCTCTCTTCTACCTCTAGCTTTTTTGCTTCCTTTTACTGAAGTCTGGTGAATTTCCTCTCCGCCTCTCTTGGCGATACTTAAGAGAAGGTCGCTTTTTGTAAAATAATCCAAATCTAGAACAAACTAAAAGACTCTTTGGTCTAATAAGATGTGAGGGAATCAGAATGAGGTTAAATTTAGCAATGAGATAGGTCTGCTGGTCTTTTAAACACTCCATTCTGAGGCCAGACCGCTGAAAGTGTCTCTACCCTTCCTTCTTTCAGTCTCATGATCCGAAGCTCTTTACTTTCTTCCTCCCTCTTCCAGTCACAGGATTAAAGTTTTCTGAAGTGACCAGTAACTGGGGTAGAGCCTGGGTGACGATTGGAGACAAAGGGACTGAAAATGGCTAGGAGAGTTGGAGAAGGGAACTGAGAGAGGGGAGGGACGTGAGAGTGTTGTCAGGGAATGAGGGGGTGGTTATGGCTGATGGATGAGGACCTTGTGGTACCCGCCAGGAGTCTGGGACTAGAGCCCTGCCCTCATGCATCAAGAAAGAAGGGTCAAGATCTCAAGATACAGATGAGCCGCTATGAGTGCCCCAGCCACCAGGCCTGACTGAATACCCCCCCAGGATTCCATGTGTGTGCTCACAAAGCTAAAATTAGGCCTTTTGTTTATTTGGTTTTTTGGACTGTATGCCCTCTTCCTTCCTTCTGTGATAAAGGGTATAAAGATGGTATAACACAAGTAATATATGTTATTAGCAGCAAAATCAGAAAATACAGGTAAGTGGGGAAAAAATTGTAACATATTCTGAAATCTCAGCATCCTGTCAAGTCCACAGTTTAAGACTCTGGTATAGAGACAACTGGGCTTCACTGGTAGCTCAGAGATAAAGAATCTGCCGGTAATGCAGGAGACGTGGATCCGATCCCTGACAGATCCTCTGGAGAAGGAAATGGCAACCTACTCTACTACTCTTGCCTGGGAAATCCAATGGATAGAGGAGCCTGGTGGGCTATAGACCATGGGGTCGCAAGAGTCAGACATGACTTAGCGACTAAACCACCACCGTAGAAACGACTAGATATTTTTCCATGAAAATGGGTACAAAATCAGCCAAGAGCACAGCAGATTCATACTAGAGCTGGCAAAGAGTTCCAGGAGGGATGTCACCAGGGCAAAAATTGAGCTGAGGTTTCCTAATGTGTTTGACCACATTGAGGGGGAATTTCACAGTTTTGACGGAATCTAGGAAGAACTGGTACTAGGTAAAAAGCAAATCAAAGCAAACAAAATATGAGGCAACTTTTAAATCTAGAGGAAGAAAGTGTCACACAGAAAGGAACTGTAGTCAAGTATACTGTGTGTTTCAGCTATGAGCTGTATTTAGACTTTATAAATACCATGTATTATGTTTTTAAGATTTATTTTATTTTACTTTTGGCTGTGGTGGGTCTTTATTGCAATACATGTGTTTCTCACTGTGGTGGTTTCTCTTGCTGCAGATCATGGGCTCTGTGCGTGCAGGCTCAGTAGCTGTGGCTCGCAGGCTCTAGAGTTTGGGCTCAGTAGTTGTGAGAAACAGGCTTAGATGCTCCCCGGAATGTGGGATCATCCTGGACCAGGCAAGGTGCATTGCAAGGTGGTTTCTTAACCACTGGACCACCAGGGAAGCCCTATGTATTATTTGTTAAGTGTCTATTTTATAATAATTATAGATACACAAGAAGCTACAAAGACAGTGCAGAGTTACCACTGACCTTTCACCTGGTTTTCCCAAATGGTATACATATATAACTATAATCCAGTATCAAACAGGAAATTGACATTGGTGCAATGTGTATGTATTAATTGCATACCATTTTATCACATGTAGATTCATGTGACCACCCCTGCAATCAAGATATAGAACCATTCCATCATCCCAAATTTCCCTTATGTTGCTCCTTTATAGTCCACTGCACACCCCACCCCCTCCATCCCTAGCATTACCCTGGCAACCAGGAAGCTATTCTATCTCTGTAATTTTATCATTTGAATAATATTATATAAACAATTACTCTGTAAGATTTGCTTTTCTCACTCAGCATAATACCCATCTAGTTGTTGCATGTATCAAGCTGCTGCTGCTGCTAAGTCATTTCAGTTGTGTCCGACCGTATGGACAGCAGCCCTCCAGGCTCCTCTGTCCACAGGATTCTCCAGACAAGAATACTGGAGAGGGTTGCCATTTCCTTCTCCGCATGTATCAAGAGTTTGTTGCTTTTTATTGTTGAGTAATATTCCAACTAAACATATTTTTGATAATGAATTTTCTTTTTTAACTTTTTATTTTATATTGGGGTATAGCTGATTAACAGTATTGTGATAGTTTCCAGTGAACAGTGAAGGGACTCAGCCGTATATATACAGGTATACATTCTCCCCCAAACTCCCCTTCCATCCTGGCTGCCATATAACATTGAGAGAGTTCCATGTGCCATATAGTAGGTCTTTGTTGGTTATCCATTTTAAATATAGCAGCATATACATGTCCATTTCAAACTTCCAAGCTATCCTTTTGCCCTAGCAACCATAAATCCATTCTTAAGTCTGTCTCTTTCTGTTTTGTAAGTTCATCCGTATCATTTCTTCTTCGATCCCGCATATTAGGGTTGTCACGTGATATTTCTCATTCTCTGACTTACTTCACTCAGTGTGACAGTCTCTAGGTTCGTCCATTTCAACTAAATATTGTTTTAAACAAAAATTGTGATGTAATACCTGGCCATCCAGGACCAGTAATGATAATACCTAGCAATTATTGAGTCCTTAAAATTTGCCAGACACTGTGCTCAGTGCTTCATCTGCATTATCTCATTTAATCCCTACAATAGCAACAACAGCAGTGACTTTTATTATCTCATCTTACAGACAGGAGACTGAGGCCCAGAGAGGTCAGGTAGGTTTCTCGGGGCTAAACAGCTAATAAGCTTTGTCTGGCCCAGAGTTCAAGCTTTTCTCACGAACATATACTGAGGAAAGAGTACAGCATTTTATTCCTAGGCCTCAGAAGGAGGAAAGCCAAAGGCTGTAACTGCCGTATTATCTCCCTGCAGGAGACGTGCTAGCTGGCCCAGCCCTCCCCTAAGTAAAGGCTGGAAAGCACAGACTCTCAAAGCTTAGAAACGCAACTTCTGGTATTAAGCCACTAAAATTAGATTTACCTTTACAACGAAGTAGACTGACTTATAGATGGCCTCTTAGCTTTATAACTTCACCAAAGACTCCAGGATCTTTCACTAAATGGAGGCCATTAAGATGGTGTAAGTGGCAATATGAAGATTTAATATGTATATAAATATAAAAATCAAACTCAGAGCCAATTCTGAGACAAATGCCTTTAGGCCCTAAATAAGCCTGAGTGGTTTTTTACAAAACCTTATAAAATGCTTATCATGATAAACAAGCAACCGAATGTTCTGACTATAGGGTTAAATTACAATAATTTACTAACTTGCCAAAACCAGAGGAAGAATAAACATGTTTCTAATAGTAGTTCCCAAAGGAAAGGCATCTTAGACTAGATATGAACTGAAGAGGCACCATTTAACCCTCTCTGCCTCCTAGAACTCTTCCTGGGAGAAGCATGACTGCTCAGGTCCCCAGATGACCTGGGCACTTGCTTTGCTGATTCAATCACCAGCTCCTGCGGTCTCCCACCAGCCCTTTCTGCAGACAGATTGATGATGACTGGCATAAGCATCAGGCATCAGGAAGCACTAGGCAGAAGGATGGCTCTCCTTCTTGGGAACAACTCTGTTGATGGCTGCGGCAAGCCCATGGTAATGACAAAATCTTCTCAGCATCCTTGCACTGTGTCTCTGGGTGCTGGTGATGAAAACCTTGCTCGAACAATGAAAATAAGGATAACAGCTCACATCCCTGAAATGCTTGCATATCAGGAATGAAAATTCTGAGTTAGGTAATACGATCATTCTCATCTTATGAGTAAAGTTAGCCTTTACGAAAATTCTGAGTTAGGTAATACGATCATTCTCATCTTATGAGTGGGAAAATGAAGTTGGAGACATGAGATGACCACGGTCGCTCAGCTGACCTCAGTGATGCTGAGGTGAACCAAACAGGCTGATTTTCTTATATGAACCTCGGGGTCACCAAATAGCTGACGGTGATCCTCAGTGTTTTCTGACATTGTTAAAGACTCGGTCAAACGTTACATACTGTCAACGCCACCTATGAAAGGTTGCCAAAGAAGGAGAGCTTGAATCTGATTAAGCCTCTAGGTGTAATGACCAATTTGTATGAAATAAAAAGAATAGAGGAACATGTTAAAGAAATGAGGGGATGTAATCAGCAAAATCTTCTTCGTGGGAAACTCCATAGGATAAAAAAATCTAATTTCTCCAACAGAAAAATTGTAAGAAAAAGAAAAAAGACTTGGAGAGAGATTCTATAAATTACAAGATACTCAGGAGACATATTAAGCAGTAGGAATGTATGAACCTCATTTGGATATCCATTCCAACAAATAAACCAGTAAACAACAAGACTGTTTATTGGCCAGTTGGGGAAATGTGAGAACTGACTGGGTGTATGACACTCTTAAGGAGTTGTTAATTTTGTGGGGAGTGTGATTGATGGAATGGAAATTATTTTAAGAAAGAAGTCTATAGAGGTACATATTGTAATTGATGTGATGACTGGGATTCACTTCACAATAATCTATGAAACTAATTTATTTTATAACTGGGAGTTTGTACTTGTTCATCCTCTTCACCTGTTTCGCCCATCCTGCCACTTCTATCCCCAGTGGCAACCACCAGTTTGTTCTCTGTATCTGTGAACCCTTTTCTATTTTGCTGTGTTTGTTCTTTTGTTTTTCTCATCCTACATGTAAGTAAAAGCATAAGGTATTTGCCTTTCTCCTTCTGACTTCTTTCACTCAGCATAACACCCTGTAGGGCTGGTCTTGTTGTCATCAGTTCAGATCAGTTCAGTTCAGTTCAGTCGCTCAGTCGTGTCCAGCTCTTTGTGAACCACGTGAACCACAGCACTCCAGGCCTCCCTGTCCATCACCAACTGCTGGAGTCCACCCAAACCCATTTCCATCGAGTCAGTGATGCCATCCAACCATCTCATCCTCTGTTGTCCCCTTCTCTTCCTGCCCTCAATCTTTCCCAGCATCAGGGTCTTTTCAAATGATAAGATTTCTTTCTTTTTTTTTTTATATCTGAGTAATATTCTCTTTTATGGATGAGAATATCACATCTTCATCCAGGCATCTATGGATACTTGGTTTGCTTCCATATCCTGACTATTGTAAATAATGCTGCAATGAACATTGGGGTGCATATATCTTTTCAAACTATTGTTTTCATTTTCTTTGGATAAATACCCAGAAGTGGAATTTCTGGGTTGTGTGATAGTTCTATTTTTAATTTTTTGAGGAAATTCTGTACTGTTTTCCATAGTGGGTGTACCAGTTTACATTCCCACCAACAGTGCACAAGCTGACAGATGTGAAATATAACGTACGGCATACAGAATGTAGTCAATAATATTGTAATAACTTTGTATGGTGACAGATGGTAACTAGACTCATAGTGGTGATCATTTTGTAATGTATAAAAATGTCAAATCACTATGTTGAACATCTGGAACTATTATAATATTGTAAGTCAGCCATACTTCAATAAAAATAAATAAATAAGAGCAATATATGTATCACTTTATAAGAGAACCCACACCCCCTCCCCCAAATAATCTTGAGAGCCAAAGAGTGGGAGTCTAGGACAAACAAGAGGCTATGAGTTAATCGTTGTTGAAGCTTGGTGATGGACACATGGGGCTTCGTTGCACTATTTTCTCTCCTTGTATACATGATTGAAATTTTTTCATAACAAAAGTTAAAGAAAAGAACTCTCAGAAAGAGTAGCTATAAATGAAGGAAGAAGAAAAAAACGGGAAGTATAATACCCCAGGATCCAAGAGATGCTTCAGGAAGGAGAGAGTGTTGGGTGGGGCAGATGCAACTGATGGGTCCGGCAGTTGAGCACTGGGGGTGATGCCAGGCCTTCTCTCACATCAGAGTGAGTTCTATGCTGCTGCTGCTGCTGCTGCTGCTGCTAAGTCACTTTGGTCATGTCCGACTTTGTGTGACCCCATAGACGGCAGCCCACCAGGTTCCCCCGTCCCTGGGATTCTCCAGGCAAGAACACTGGAGTGGGTGAGTTGCCTGCTGCCCAGGCCAGTGTTATGGGGCAGGGGTCTCCTTAGTCTCCTCACTTGCTGACCTCATCCCTATTTACCCAGAACGCTTAGAGATCCTCCCGCAAGCAGTACTCTCAGAGTCCTTGAAGCAGCTGTGTAGGTGACACCGTCCACCTCTCCAGTGTATGCCATGCCAGGGCTCATTTTTTTGTTTGCTTGTTTTGTTTCTCTTTCCTTAAAATTATACTTTCCTTCCACTCCAACTCTCAGTAGATGATTGTTTTACTAAATGAAGGAGATGATTTAAGCAACTATCTCTTCACTGTTATCAGTGTAGTTCTTTTCTAATTTCTTTTGGCCATACCATGCCACACGCAGGACTTCAGTTCCCTAGCCAGGGATCGGATCTGCATCTCCTGCATTGTAAGCACAGACTTTCAACCACTGGACTGCCAGGGAAGTTCCCCAGGGGTCAGTTTTAAAAGATCTGGTGACAGGATGGTCACGGGGAACTTAGTGAAGCCACCATGAGCAGGCAAATTTAGTTTCCAGAGTTAAGACCAAAGGTTACTGACTTGTTAATTATAATCTCATAAAGAAGCTCTTATTTGTTTCAAGATTACCTCAATCATGTTTTAGGCTTTGGTGGTGATCTTATTCTTAGAAGGAAGAAAATTTGCAGGAGAAGAGATTAACTGCTTGGGCCACATTTTCCCAATTCTGTTAAATAGCCTCCCTCTCTCTGGCCGTCTTTGTTGCCCCACCCCATACCCTCTTCCTCCCTTTCTGTTAACTGTCTACTGTAGGCAGTGAATGTAGTGTCTGGAAGTTTCTGGTTTACAGCCCACCCCCACCCAGGTTCCTTTTTAAAAAACTTAAAAAAAAATTTTATATTAGAGTATTGTTGATTAGTTTTATGTGTACAGCAAAGTGATTATTACACATATACATATATTCAATTCTTTTTCAGATTTTTTTCTCCATATAGGTTATTACAGAATATTGAGTGGACTTTCTTGTAAATACAATAGGTCCCTGTTGATTACTTTTTTATCTTTGTTTTGTTGTTCACTCACTCAGTTGTGTCCAATCCTCTGTGAATCTGTGGATGGCAGCAGCTAGGCTTCCCTGTCCTTCACTATTTCATTTAGCTCAAACTCATGTCCACTGAGTCGATGATCATCCAACCACCTTATTCTCTGTCACCCCCTTCTTCTCCTACCCTCCATCTTTCCCAGCATCAGGGTCTTTTCCCGTGAGTCAGCTCTTCACATCAGGTGGCTAAAGCATTGGAGCTTCAGTAGTAGTGTATATCTGTTAATCCCAAACTCCTAACTTATCTGTCCCCCAACCTTTCCCCTTTGGTAGCCATGAATTTGTTTTTGAGGTCTGAGAGTATGTTTATGTTTTGTAAATAATTTCATTTGTATCACTTGCATAGATTCTACATCTAAGTGACATCATATAATATTTGTCTTTGCCTGTCTGTCTTACTTCACTTAGTATACTAATCTCTAGGTTCATCCAAGTTGCTGCAAATGGCATTATTTCATTCTTTTTTTATGGCTGAGATAAGAAAGCCTTCCTCAGTGATCAGTGCAAAGAAATAAAGTAAAACAATAGAATGGGAAAGACTAGAGATCTCTTCAAGAAAATTAGAGATATCAAGGGAACATTTCATGCAACGATAGGCTCAATAAAGGACAGAAATGGTAGGGACCTAACAGAAGCAGAAGATATTAAGAAGAGGTGGCAAGAATACACAGAACAACTGTACAAAAAAGATCTTCACGACCCAGATAATCATGATGGTGTGATCACTCACCTACAACCACACATCCTGGAATGTGAAGTCAAGTGGGCCTTAGGAAGCATCACTACGAACAAAACTACTGGAGGTGATGGAATTCCAGTTGAGCTATTTCAAATCCTGAAAGATGAGGCTGTGAAAGTGCTGCACTCAATATGTCAGAAAATTTGGAAAATTCAGCAGTGGCCACAGGAAAATGTCAGTTTTCATTCCAGTCCCAAAGAAAGGCAATGCCAAAGAATGCTCAAACTACCGCACAATTGCACTCATCTCACACGCTAGTAAAGTGATGCTTAAAATTCTCCAAGCCAGGCTTCAGCAATACGTGAACTGTGAACTTCCAGATGTTGAAGTTGGATTTAGAAAAGGCAGAGGAACCAGAGATCAAATTGCCAACATCTGCTGGATCATCAAAAAAGCAAGAGAGTTCTAGAAAAACATATATTTCTGCTTTATTGACTATGCCAAAGCTTTTGACTGTGTGGATCACAATAAACTGTGGAAAATTCTTCAAGAGATGGGAATACCAGACCACCTGACCTGCCTCTTGAGAAATCTGTATGCAGGTCAGGAAGCAACAGTTAGAACTGGACATGGAACAACAGACTGGTTCTAAAAGGAGTACGTCAAGGCTGTATATTGTCACCCTGCTTATTTAACTTATATGCAGAGTATATCATGAGAAATGTACTGGAGGAAGTTGGGCTTCCCTGGGCTGGAAGAAACACAAGCTGGAATCAAGATTGCCAGGAGAAATATCAATAACCTCAGATATGCAGATGATACCACTCTTATGGCAGAAAGTGAAGAAGAACTAAAGAGCCTTTTGATGAAAGTGAAAGAGGAGAGTGAAAAAGTTGGCTTAAAGCTCAACATTCAGAAAACTAAGATCATGGCATCTGGTCCCATCTCTTCATGGCAGATAGATGGGGAAACAGTGGCTGACTTTATTTTTCTGGTGATTGCAGCCATGAAATTAAGACACTTGCTCCTTGGAAGGAAAGTTATGACCAACCTAAACAGCATATTAAAAAGCAGAGACATTACTTTGTCAACAAAGGTCCATCTAGTCAAGGCTATGATGTTTCCACTGGTCTTGTATGGATGTGAGAGTTGGACTATAAAGAAAGCTGAGCACCGAAGAATTGATGCTTTTGAACTGTGGTGTTGGAGAAGACTCTTGAGAGTCCCTTGGACTGCAAGGAGATCCAACCATTCCATCCTAAAGGAGATCAGTCCTGGGTGTTCATTGGAAGGATTGATGTTGAAGCTGAAACTCCAATACTTTGGCCACCTCATGTGAAGAGCTGACTCATTTGAAAAGATCCTGATGCTGGGAAAGATTGAGGGCAGGAGGAGAAGGGGATTACAGAGGATGAGATGGTTGGATGTCATCACCGACTCAGTGGACATGGGTTTGGGTGGATTCTTGGGAGTTGGTGATGGACAGGGAGGCCTGGTGTGCTGTGGTTCATGTGGTTCACAAAGAGCTGGACACGACTGAGCGACTGAACTGCACTGACCATTCCATTGTACATATGTGCTACATCTTTATTCACTCCTTTGCCAGTGGACCCTTAGGTTGCTTCCATGTCTTAGCTCTTGTAAATAATGCTGCAACGAACATTAGGGTACATGTATCTCTTTGAATTATGGTTTTCATGGGGTATATGTCCAGTAGTGCGATTACTGGGTCATATGGTAGTTTTGGGTATTTCCCTCGTAGCTCAGCTGGTAAAGAATTCACTGGCAATGCAGGAGACCCTGGTTCAATTCCTGAGTCAGGAAGATCCAATGGAGAAGGGATAGGCTACCCACTCCAGTATTCTTAGGCTTCCCTTGTGACTCAACTGGTAGAATCCACCTGCAATGTGGGAGACCTGGGTTCTATCTGGGAAGATTCCCCTGGAGAAGGGAACAGCTACCCTCTCCAGTATTCTGGCCTGGAGAATTCCATGGATTGTATAGTCTTGGGATCACAAAGAGTCAGACACGACTGAGTGACTTTCACTTTCATGGTAGTTTTATTTCTAGTTTCTTAAGGAAACTCCATGTAGTTCTTCATAGTGGTTGTACCAATTTACAGTCCCACCAACCATGTAGAAGTGTTCCCTTTTCTCCACACCCTTGCCAGCATTTATTTTTGGTAAACTTTCTCACGATGGCCATTCTGACTGGTATGAGATAGTACCTCATTGCAGTTTTTATTTTCATTTCTCTAATAATTAGTGAGGTAGAGAATCTTTTCATGTGCTTTTTAACCATCTGTATGTCTTCTTTGGAGAAATGTCTATTTTTGATTGGGCTGCTTGGTTTTTTTTGATATTGAGCCGCATGAGATGTTTGTATATTTTGGAGATTAAACCCTCATTGGTCACACCATAGCAAATATTTTCTCCCATTCTGTCAGTTGTCTTTTTGTTTATGGTCTCCTTTGCTGTGCAAAAGATTTTAAGTTTACTTAAGTCCTGTTTGTTTATTTTTGTTTTTATTTCATTGCTCTAGGAGGTGAATTGAAAAAGATATTACTTCAATGTAAGAGTGTTCTGCCCATATTTTCCTCTAATAGTTTTATAGTATCTGGTCTTACATTTAGGTCTTTAATCCATATTGAGTTTATTTTTGTGTATGGTATTAGAAAATGTTCTATTATCTGTTTTTTTTTTAACATGTAGCTGTCCTGTTTTCTCAGCACCACTTATTGAAGAGACTGTCTTTTCTCCATTTTATATTCTTGCCTCCTTCATTGTAGATTACTTGACCATTAATTAGTAGTTTTGGGCTTCCCAGGTGGCTCAGTGGTAAAGAATCTGCCTGCCAATGCAGGAGATATGGGTTCAATCCCTGGGTTGGGAAGATCCCCTGAAGAAGGAAATGGCAACCCACTCCAGTATTCTTGCCTGGAGAAGCCCATAGAAAAGGAGCCTGGCAGGCTGTAGTCCATGGGGTTGCAAAGAGTCGGACATGACTGAGTGGCTCACACTGCCCCTTGTTAGAGTCCGGTTTTCTGGGTTTCCTGGCCATCCTGTGATCTCTCTCTCCGATCTCTTCAGTCATGGCCTGTTTTTGAGATGAAGACCTGATTAATTCATCCTTGGATACCTAGCACTTGGGTGTGTTGTTCTCACCTACCTTAGTTATTCATCTTACTGCTTAGTTTTGCTTATCATCTTTCCCAGTCCTTCTGATTTGGTCCATTCCTTTGCATTCCTCGTGGCAACCCTGGCTCCCTTTCAGACTGGCCTCTGCTCCTCTATTCCTGCAGGACATTCTGGGAACAGTGGCATTACTTGGATGGATGGCGGCCCCACTTGCCTCTCCTCTGTCTTGTGTGTGAGTCCACAATAATGTTTTAAAAATCCCTGGAGGCCAGTTTTGAGTCATGTGTGATGCACAGAGAAGATGTGTATCCACTGTTTTCAGACCTTGCATCGCCTGCCTTACGGTATAAGAACAATTCAGAGGACCCCCACCCTGCCTTGCTAACCTCTGTGGAGGTGATAAAGGACCAACTGAGTCACATTCTCTAGACCCACCAAGAACAGGTGAGATGAATCTTGGCCTCAGGTTTGGCTTGTTTCTGTAACCATCTGCCACTAATCGCTTTCTTCCCTGTGGGGCTCCCATGGGAGCAACTGTCCAGCTGTGCCTCTTTACAAAGTCTATTGTAGACTCTCTTGGGAATGATCACACCCCTGCCTTCCCCCATATGGTGCTCCCCTTACACATCCACATACACAGACCCACATAACCAGGACTTGTATGCAGGTTGTAATCACTTAATTAAAAAAAGAAACTTAGTGGGACTCAAGAGCTTTCTTCTGATTGTTTTACATTTTCATCTTGTAAGCTTTGTTTCTGTGTTGATGGGTTGACTATTCAAGCTATATTAGGATGCTGGCCTTGTATTTTGCACAAGTATCTTTTCTTCATACACACTTGTCTTTTGTGTGAATTCTGACTCTAATTGTCTCCATTTCCAATGTTGGTATTTCTCTTGTGTGATTAAATTGTTTGTGTTTTCCTGTTTGTGCAGGATCTAGAATATATAGGAAGTTACACCAACAACTCAGCTCTCAAGAAACTGATTTTTGTAGTTAGCTTCTTTCAAGTGGAAGACACAGAGACTCACTCAAGTTGCCTTGAGAAAACTGACGTTGGGAGTAAGATACACATAGAATAGGACATTCTCTCTCTGTCTCCTACAGAGCACCTCTGCCTCACTCCATGCATTTGCTTCCGTTTCCTCCTCCTTCTAACCAGTTTCCTAGAGATTCTGTTGCCTCATCATTTCAGATGGCTCATGATACCTCATGGCCTCACGCACTATAGCGCAAACCTCATGAGCTTTTTGTTTCAGATAGCACCTCACATTTACTTGCCTCAATATGGTTTTCAGGGTTGGATGGGCTAAGCTCAGCTTATCTTTTTATCATGGTTGTTGGCCAGTCTGTGGTCTGATTGCCCTTGGGTCTGGTGCTCTGCCTATCAGTGTCATGCAGTGTGCATGACTGGGGAGAGACCATGATCAAACAGGCAAAGCATGACCCCTAAAGAAGCCATAGGCAGTGGCTGATGACAATTTCCTTTAAAGGAGGTTGTTGGGGAGCTGTACCAATGAATATGGCTAGGATATTGCTTAACTAACAATCTCTTCAATTATTGACCCAGAGAGTCAGAAAGTTAAAATAGATATTTTAAGTTCTATTCATGAAAATTCATGTTTCCTACTCACTAGAAATCCTCTCAGCCATTAAATGAGTATTAACTTTTTCTCCCCAAAACAAAACAGGCCTAAATATCTTGGTTTCATATCCACCACAGATGATTAGTAGGAAATCTAAGAGGGCAAAGAAAGACTAATGCAGACAGATACTAATAGCACTGAGATTCAATAACCAAGAGGCGGACAGCATGGCAGAAAATCTATGAAAAGCAGACACAAGAACTCAAATAGTATGGTAGTCTGGGACCATTTGAAATGTAGGTTAAAAACAGCCGTATGTACTTCAGCAGTCCCGAGGGCATAGCTGTCTTAGAGCCTCACTAACTGCAGCTAATGTTCACATTGGTGAACCTAGAGTATATAAGGAAAGGCTAAAGGCTAAATTATGTTTAGAATATCTAGCTTAAGAAAGCAAGACATTATATAACACACTTAAGAAAATTTTCCATGCACATTTAAAAATCGGTGTTTAAATTAGTAAGCCCTCAGCTATTCGAAGCAAGCCATTTCCTAAGTGTTGTAGCATACCCACAATTGCAAACATGTGCCTTTTTAATATTGGCTCTCAGGAATAAGGATGGTAAAGTGCCCTTATTTCTTCAAGCTGCCCAGAAAAGACTATCCTATTATCTCTCAAAACCAAAATATATAACAGGAGGCAATGAGGTATGGCAGTTAAGAGCATGCGCTTTGTAGTTCACTTAGTCTGGGTTTAAATTCTGGGAGCTCAACACAGTCTCTTGACAGGCCTGAGCCTCCATTTCCACATCAGGAAAAATGGACACAATAATACATCTCTCAAAGAATAGTGAGAGTTTAATGTTTAATGTCCATAGACATTTTTACCTTCTTTGGAATTTTTATGTAGTCTTCTTAATAGATAAAACAATGAAATTCATTTGCTTTTAATTTATCTGGTTCTCAATTATTTTTTCCCTATAGGATAGTGGTTCTTAATAGAAAAAGACTACAGTAAACCTCAGCTCAAAACTGTTTATAAGATTAGATGAGGAGTCACATAGTTTTTCTAGGGGTTGGGACAGAGATGGGAAGCTCTAAAAGAGACAGGGGAGGGAAAGGTCGGCTTCAGTGTCTAAGTGGAAGCATGAAGACACAGAGTTTGTTAGTTTGTTTGGAAAACGGAAGGAAGGAAAGCTGGGGGGTGGTTTGAAGGTGAGAAGGGACACAGAAGAGCAGATGAGAGATGCAGAAGACAGTTCTTAAAGATCTCAGAAATATTCCTAGGGTTACTGCCTTGGCTAAATCATGATTTTTTAAATGGTATCAATAATTAGAGAATTTATTCAAGATAACTTTTCCTTTTTGTCCCTACTCCTGTCCTCTTTAGTAGGTGACTTGATTCAGAGTTCAAAAACTCACCATGAAAGATTAAGTTGACTGTGATGTCTTCAGAATCCTTATAATCTTGAGTTAGAAAGTGCCTCTGACCCATGGTTTGCCTGCCTGCCCAGGAATTCAATCACCTAGGTCATTTTCTTCAAATAACCATTATTACATTCCTTTTAAAAATAAACAACTTTGGGCTTCTCAGAATCCCTGATAGATGAGAGAGAGAAATTTAACTGTCAGTTGCAAGGTGAAGACATCAAATTCATAAACAGAAAATTGAAAAAGAGAGGGCATATTAACCTCATGCTCTTCCCTAGACCTGGTATAACAATGTGCATTGAACAAACTTCAAAACAATACATGTACCAACGTCTCCTTTTGCCGTCTACTTGACTCATCCAACTAAAATTAAGGATTCCACCTCTGAACCATCTTATAAAGTTGACAATCTTTAATCACAGACTGGACATATGGGTCCATCTCATCAAAGTAGTCTTCTTTCTTTTTTAGGGATTCTTCCACTGTTTTCTTTAAGGCAGTTTAACATTTTTTGATGTTACTGGGGATTTGGGTTTGCTTGTTTTTGATAAAAGTGGCTTTTGGCACCAGTAGATTGCTATTGTTTTTTTTTATAGCCAAATTCTCAAAAGTCATGATAAAAAGATTCCGACCATATTCATCTACAGAGCTAGTAGAATAGAATTTTTGCAAATAGGTACTATGTGCACCTGATTAAACAGTAGATGAGTCCTTCTGTCTGGGAATTAGCCAGTGAAAACCAGCCTCTCTCATAAATAAAAAGACTGAGGATGGTGAAGAGGTTTCAAATAGTGTGCCAAGCCAAATCAGGTAATTGTCAACACATTTTGCTGAGTGCTTTGTTGAGAAGGGTTTTAAGGCTGGATCCCTGCTCATCAAGAAAGAGTTCTGTGATGAATTAGTGATGTCTGCTCACTTTCACTTTTCACTTTCATGCATTGGAGAAGGAAATGGCAACCCACTCCAGTGTTCTTGCCTGGAGAATCCCAGGGACGGGGGACCCTGATCTATGGGGTCGCACAGAGTCGGATACGACTGAAGTGACTTAGCAGCAGCAGCAGCAGCCTTCGGTACAGGTTAGGAAGGTGATTGCATGTTTGCCACTTATTTACCACTTTGGTAAATCTTTGACATTAGAAATTTAGAATTTGTCATTTTGGCCACTTAGCAACTTTCCTGAAGAATCTATGATGTATAGTAGTTTGCAGGTTTTATTGGAGGATAAAGTTTATGTATATTTGAGCAAACATTACTATTCCACTTATATCTTAACTACATAGCAATTATTCCAAAACCTTGTGGCTTAAAATAGCACTTTTATTATACTTATGTGTTCTGTGGGTCAGAAATTTGGAAAGGGCACAAGAACACCTTGTCTCTGTCATACAAAGTCTGTCTCCTTATTTGAAAGGACTGGAAGACGGAAGGCAACTCAGTGGCTGAAAACAGAAACCACCTCACTCACATGTCTGGTGGTTAACACTGGCTTTCAGCTGAGATCTCAGTTCCTCACCTGGGCTCTTGGCCAGAATATTTACATATGTGGCTCTTGTGCTTCCTCCCAGCATGGTGGATAGGTTTCAAGAGAACCAGGAGGAAGCTGTATTCCTTTTATGACCTAACCTCAGGAGTCACGTAATTTAATTTGTGCCATAGCCATAAACTCTCCCAGATTCAACTAGAGGGAGCCTAGACCCCACCTTTCAATGGGAGGAATGCCAAAGTTACATTATAAGAGGAGCATATTGGACAAAGTATGTAGGATGCCGTCACTTACAGAGAATACATTCTGCTGTAGTCACCAGTTTGGTAAATAAGCTGGCCATTTTATCTCAACAGGCTTTGCAGTTTTCCTTCTCTTCTCTCAATAAATGACTTGTTTTGAGTAATAAAAACATTATTTATTTGTGGAAAATGTTTAACAGCAAGAGATCAAACATTAAGGACAGTTTTAAAAATTGTAAATCACGGTATAAAAACCTGCACATTAAGCCAATGATAAGGAAATAAAATTTAGAAGAAAGTCATTTGCCTTGATATATATTGTAATCTTTGCAAATACTAGGTTTGTTAATGGTCTTTGGATGTTACCCTAGATAATATCCGAATGTTGACAGACCACAGATATCTGTCTAATTCAGGATTCTCATTCTTAGCACTACTGACATTTTAGGCTGGATCACTCCTTGTCGTGTGTGTGTGTGTGTGTGCGTGTTTGTGTGAGTGTGTGTGTGCGTGTGTGTGTGTGAGTGTGAGTGTGTGTGTGTGCGTGTGTGTGCGTGCGTGTGTGTGTGCGTGCGTGTGCGTGTGTGTGCGTGCGTGTGTGTGTGTGTAGGGGTGCTATCCTCGGCATTGCAGGATGTTTAGCAGCATCTCTGGCCTCTGCCCGCTCCCTTCCAGTTATCAAAACCTAAAATGTCTCCAAAAATTGCCACATGTCTCCTGGGAGGCAAAACTGTCCTCAGCTGAGAACCACTGACCTAACTAACTTCACTATATGGAGTTGCAAAAAATATTCTTCAGAATCTGTTTCCTAGCCTACTCTTCAAAGGTTTGCATGGGCCATAGAAAGCACTACAGTTCACAATCATTTTGCATGTTTCTTTCATTCAAGACATTTAAATGTATGTTCAATAAAATGAATCTTTTCCCCATTAATAGTATTCATTCTGAAAAGCAGAAATCCCTCCTTTACCGCTAAGACTGGAGAGTTGAATCAGGCCGGAAAATGTCAGTGAAAGGAAGAAAGAGGCTCGTCATGTACTAGCTCCCCCTACCGGAGAATGAGTGGGCGCGCCGTGGGGTGGGGGCTGTGAGCACAGCTGTACATTCTCTTCCCCGTCCCCCACCCTTAACAACCTACCCCTTCCACATTCCAGGGAGAAGATGTGAGTGGGAAACAACTCTCCTAAGAAGTGGTGTGGTGACTACTCTGCTTCTTGCATTGACAATGTCCTGGGGGCTGACAGTGTGTGCTGAGAGGAAGGTGTGACATTAAGGAGCGATCTCTGCCCTGAGGTGTTACAGCACCAAGCTGCAAGGCGCAGGGCGGAGTGCAAAATCACTGTACCACAGCTGGAGGGAGGTGATGGAATCAGTGAACCTGCACCCTTTCCCATATACTCACCAATATATGGACATGCTGGGATGAGGGGCTGGCTGACAATAGGGGCAATATGTACAGGCAGTTCTCAGCTTATGAATAATTCTTAAGTAAATTAATTAAAATTTGCAATATATATCCCATAGGAAAACAGTGTTATATACGCTAGTTATGCCCACAGATTGGTTGGCAAAAGCCTACTTAACTCCTTCAGGGCTACACCATGGTACTAAGCACATAATCACCATGTATTTATAACAGCACTTCTAGGAAGAGTTGCCTTCAGATTTCCAACATGGGCAGTCAGAAACAAATCTTCATCACTGCAGACCAGTCAGCTGGCTCTCTCTCCCACTCCTCTTCAGTTTAGCAAAGTTTCACTGAGCATCTTAATGTGCCAGGCAGGGTGTAGGTGCTGGGGGTTCAAAGGAAAACAAGTCCCTGCTTTTAAGGAGTTTAATTCCCAGCCCATGCCATTCACAGTTTCTGTACACACCTTGTAAGTAGGAAGAGCAAGGACTCCCTTTCTGACCTGGAGGTGACCTCTATGTTGGCTGGGGTTGAGGCTCCCGCAGGCGGAGGTAAGCAGGGGGATGGATCTGGGAACTTCAGCTTGTATTTTCTGTTTTGGATCAGAGTCCCTGACTAGTGTTCCTATTCTTCCTAATAACCAGCTACTACAGAACAGATCTCTGGTCTTTCCCATTCTGTTCTTTTCCTCTATTTCTTTGCATTGATCGCTGAAGAAGCCTTTCTTATCTCTTCTTGCTATTCTTTGGAACACTGCATTCAGATGCTTATATCTTTCCTTTCCTCCTTTGCTTTTCGCTTCTCTTCTTTTCACAGCTATTTGTAAGGCCTCCCCAGACAGCCATTTTGCTTTTTTTTGCATTTCTTTTCCATGGGGATGGTCTGGATCCCTGTCTCCTGTACAATGTCACGAACCTCATTCCATAGTTCATCAGGCACTCTATCTATCAGATCTAGGCCCTTAAATCTATTTCTCACTTCCACTGTATAATCATAAGGGATTTGATTTAGGTCATACCTGAATGGTCAAGCGGCTTTCCCTACTTTCTTCAATTTGAGTCTGAATTTGGTAATAAGGAGTTCATGATCTGAGCCACAGTCAGCTCCTGGTCTTGTTTTTGTTGACTGTATAGAGCTTTTCCATCTTTGGCTGCAAAGAATATAATCAATCTTATTTCGGTGTTGACCATCTGGTGATATCCATGTGTAGAGTCTTCTCTTGTGTTGTTGGAAGAGGGTGTTTGCTATGACCAGTGTATTTTCTTGGCAAAACTCTCTTAGTCTTTGCCCTGCTTCATTCCGCATTCCAAGGCCAAATTTGCCTGTTACTCCAGGTGTTTCTTGACTTCCTATTTTTGCATTCCAGTCCCCTAGAATGAAAAGGACATCTTTTTTGGGTGTTAGTTCTAAAAGGTCTTGTAGGTCTTCATAGAACCATTCAACTTCAGCTTCTTCAGTGTTACTGGCTGAGAAATAGAGGAAAAGAACATAATGGGAAAGACTAGAGATCTCTTCAAGAAAATTAGAGATACCAAGGGAACATTTCATGCAAACATGGGCTCGATAACAGAAGCAGAATATATTAAGAAGAGGTGGCAAGAATACACAGAACAACTGTACAAAAAAGATCTTCATGACCCGGATAATCACGATGGTGTGATCACCCATCTAGAGCCAGACATCCTGGAATGTGAAGTCAAGTGGGCCTTAGAAAGCATCACTACGAACAAAGCTAGTGGAGGTGATGGAATTCCAGTGGAGCTATTTCAAATCCTGAAAGATGAGACTGTGAAAGTGCTGCACTCAATATGCCAGCAAATTTGGAAAACTCAGCAGTGGCCACGGGACTGGAAAAGGTCAGTTTTCATTCCAATCCCAAAGAAAGGCAATGCCAAAGAATGCTCAAACTATCGCACAATTGCACTCATCTCACATGCTAGTAAAGTAATGCTCAAAATTCTCCAAGCCAGCCTTCAGCAATACGTGAACCGTGAACGTCCAGGTGTTCAAGCTGGTTTTAGAAAAGGCAGAGGAACCAGAGATCAAATTGCCAACATCCGCTGGATCATGGAAAAAGCACGAGAGTTCTAGAAAAACATCTATTTCTGCTTTATTGACTATGCCAAAGCCTTTGATTGTGTGGATCACAATAAACTGTGGAAAATTCTTCAAGAGATGGGAGTACCAGACCACTTGACCTGCCTCTTGAGAAATCTGTATGCAGGTCAGGAAGCAACAGTTAGAACTGGACATGGAACAACAGACTGGTTCCAAATAGGAAAAGGAGTACGTCAAGGCTGTATATTGTCACCTTGCTTATTTAACTTATATGCAGAGTACATCATGAAAAATGCTGGGCTGGAAGAAACACAAGCTGGAATCAAGATTGCCGGGAGAAATATCAATCACCTCAGATATGCAGATGACACCACCCTTATGGCAGAAAGTGAAGAGGAACTAAAAAGCCTCTTGATGAAAGTGAAAGAGGAGAGTGAAAAAGTTGGCTTAAAGCTCAACATTCAGAAAACGAAGATCATGGCATCCGGTCCCATCACTTCATGGGAAATAGATGGGGAAACAGTGGAAACAGTATCAGGCTCTATTTTGGGGGCTCCAAAATCACAGCAGATGGTGACTGCAGCCATGAAATTAAAAGACGCTTACTCCTTGGAAGAAAAGTTATGAGCAACGTAGATAGCATATTCAAAAGCAGAGACATTACTTTGCCGACTAAGGTCCATCTAATCAAGGCTATGGTTTTTCCTGTGGTCATGTATGGATGTGAGAGTTGGACTGTGAAGAAGGCTGAGTGCCGAAGAATTGATGCTTTTGAATGGTGGTGTTGGAGAAGACTCTTGAGAGTCCCTTGGACTGCAAGGAGTTCCAACCAGTCCATTCTGAAGGAGATCAGCCCTGGGATTTCTTTGGAAGGAATGATGCTAAAGCTGAAACTCCAGTACTTTGGCTACCTCAGGCGAAGTGTTGACTCATTGGAAAAGACTTTGATGCTGGGAGAGATTGGGGGCAGGAGAAGAGGATGACAGAGGATGAGATGGCTGGATGGCATCACTGACTCGATGGACGTGAGTCTGAGTGAACTCCGGGAGTTGGTGATGGACAGGGAGGCCTGGTGTGCTGTGATTCATGGGGTTGCAAAGAGTCGGACAAGACTGAGCAACTGAACTGAACTGAACTGATGGTCACAGGAGCCAGTTCTTTAAAATACGTCTCTCCTTCTGCCCACATGGTGGTTTAGTCACTAAGTTGTGTATGACTCTTGTGACACCATGGACTGTAGCCCGCCAGGCTCCTCTGTCCATGGGATTCTCCAGGCAAGAATACTGGAGCAGGTTGCCATTTCCTTCTTCAGGGGATCTTCCCAACACAGGAATCGAACCTGAGTTTCCAACATTGCAGGCAGATTCTTTACTGACTGAGATGTTAGTGCTACCCATATATACACATCTATATATCTACTGTATATAAAATACACATATATACACATACATTTTATTGGTTTTGTTTCTCTGGAGAACCCTGACTAATTCAAAGTTCAACACGGGGCCTCAGCCTGGAGCCGACCCACACCAGGTGTCACAGGGCCAAGGACACCTGGCCAGTAGATACAGCTCACTGATCAGCCTGCTCTGTGGCCAAGGGTTTTGTCTTCATTTCTAGGGCAGAGCACACGGGAGGCTGAAGTGGGACCAATACAGGAGTCTTCAGATTGGCCAGTTTGGAGATGATTTAGCCATCAGCCTGGCATGCTTTGCGCCGTATGACCCAGTCTCTCCATTCCTTTCTATCTACAAGGAACAGTCTTCAGTCTCTGTTTATGGATTCCTTACTGTTTTTAACACATCTCATGCATTTTGCTCATAGTTCAAAAGTGATTTGCTCTTTCTCTCTACTTAAGACTTCTTATGAGTAGTAACCGTCCTGTTTGTTTCTTATCTTCTAGAGCAGAATTGAATGTTATCACATAGTAGTGCAGTGTATTTTGATTTCTGTTGCCCAGGGGCACTGCCTGGATGCCAGGCTCAGGGTGGCAAGCTGCACAGAGAGGAACACTGCTCTCTTTACTAACTGCTGGAGCCGTTGTGGGCAGGGATCAATGCAGATTACCTGACATAGCAATGATCGCCTCCCCTGATGTGGATCTAGATGGTACCATTTCTGAGAAGTAAAGCTTTTCTTTAGGAGATGTATTATATTTGAATGACAGTTACCCTACCGATAGACAGGAAGAGCCCCCATTCTGAACATGGGCTCTCAGATTCAGCTGATGGGGTTACCTGTTATTCCTTCCTAAGGAATAAGCTGTAGCCTTGCCTGCTTCCCAGTTCTAGGATTAACATAGAGGGGACCAAGCACATCAGCTCAGTTCAGTTCAGTCACTCAGTCGTGTCCAACTCTTTGCGACCCATGGACTGCAGCATGCCAGGCCTCCCTGTCCATCACCATATCCCGGAGTTCACTCAAACTCATGTCCATTGAGTCGGTGATGCCATCCAACCATCTCATCCTCTGTTGTCCCCTTCTCCTCCCACCCTCAATCTTTCCCAGCATCAGGATCTTTTCAGATAAGTCAGTTTGTTGCATCAGGTGGCCAAAGTATTGGAGTTTCAGCTTTAGCATCAGTCCTTCCAATGAGTATTCAGGACTGATCTCCTTTAGGATGGACTGGTTGGATCTCCTTGCAGTCCAAGGGACTCTCAAGGGACTCCAACACCACAGTTCAAAAGTATCAACTCTTCAGCGCTCAGCTTTCTTTATAGTCTTTATACGTGACTACTGAAAAAACCATAGCTTTGACTAGATGAACCTTTGTTGGCAAAGTAATGTCTCTGCTTTTTAATATGCTGTCTAGGTTGGTCATAACTTTCCTTCCAAGGAGTAAGTGTCTTTTAATTTCAGGGCTGCAATCACCATCTGCAGTGGTTTTGGAGCCCCCCAAAATAAAGTCTGTCACTGTTTTCACTGTTTCCCCATCTATTTGCCAGCCAGGCACATCGGACTTTGGCAAAAGACCATAAGGAATTACCATGTCCATCTAGAGAGAGGAGGAGGACACATTCTAGGGTGAAACCAACTGTGTGGGTCAGAAACCGGACTTCCTAAAGAGGAGAGGGCTTCCCTGGTGGCTCAGAGGTAGAGCTTCTCTCTGCCTGCAATGCGGGAGACCTGGGTGTGATCCCTGGGTCAGGAATTCCCCTGCAGAAAGAAATGGCAACTCACTCCGGTACTCTGGCCTGGAAAATTCCATGGGCTACAATCCATGGGGTCACAAAAGAGTTGGACATGACTGAGTGACTTCACTTTCACTAAAGAGGAGAGTGGATATTTGCCCTGCGGCCTGAAAGACGGGAGAGCTGAGGGTAGCAGAGCAAAACAAGAAATTTGAGAGTCCCAGTGAGGCTTCCTTATGCAAGGTTGGACTTCTGTGATGCCTTACTCTTGGATCAGGAGGAGAATCATATGAAATGGACAAACTTTCCCCTCTGATGTAGTAATTCTCTCTGTTTATCCCCTGCCATTCAGCTAAGTCTGAGACATCAAGGACCACTGGTGCAGTCATGTTATGGGGAGTGAGGTGGAGCATCAAGCGACAGGATGGAAAAGGGAAGGGCAGTCTGCCTCACGGTTGTCCCGTGGGACTGCCCTGGGGAGGACAGATGCTCTGTCAAGGGATTGCTGCCTCGGAGACCCATGCCCAGATGTCAGCAGAAATGTGAGTGGAAGAAAAGGCATCTGCCAGCTGGACATCCCTGGGACAAAGGGAGACAAATGTCCTGGTTCTTGAAAGCAATGAATTTGACTACAACACATTTTGAGTTTCTCCTCAGGCCAACTCCTTTATCCCTGTGCCTCCCAGAACCTATAAAGAAAAGGAGAAAACAAAAGAAAACATGCAAAAGCCATTTGCAGTTGGTCTTAGATTATACAGAGGGCTGAAGTGGAATTCCTCTGTATATCTGAGGAATGTCAAACTCAATGGGATTGCTAGGCATTTTGGCATACAAAGAAGGTGAGGCCTTATGTTGGTGGCCTTCCCCTCCACCCTGCTGTCATCAGTCCTGCCACAGATGGCCCAGGCCTGCTTGTTCTCCTCCCCTCATCCTGGAGTAGAAATGCACATTTATTCCCTTCATCTCAGACTGCAATTACCTGATTCCCTTCCATCTCCCCGACTGCCTTGTGGTTTACTTGAGGTCAAGGAGCAAGACTTCCTCACCACCCAGTGCAATGCTTAGCACATGGTCAGCACTCAAAAAAGATTTGTTGAGTGAACAAATAAATGACCCAGCAGTGGACCAGCCAGGCCTGTGGCTGGGACCTCCAGGCAGAGTTAAAGTTATCTGTGGGGTAAGGAGCAAAAGAAAGAATCTCCCTGCTTGCTTTTTCTTTATAGAATCTTCCTTTTCTTTAAAGAATCTCCCAGCAAGGCCTCTGCAAATGTAATAGGCATGTAGATCACGCTGGGGGCTACCTCTATCAGAAAATAAAAATTCTAACACTTATGTGAAGAGGCAGGCAAACTTATTAAGCAACCAAATGTCAGATCTCAAATATTTACACACGGTCTTGCCATGAAACATGTTTTTCCACCAGGGAACCTAGGGAAACTCTGTTCTCCCAAGCACACCGTTGCCAGAGAGATAGTCCTGAAGCCTGCTCAGAAGCCCCAAACACAAGAGTTTGTTTACTGTTTGTGGTCACATTTTTGAGGATCTGATGAAAGCCATGGGTTTTTTTTCCTAGGAAAACATACCAAAATTTGTATGCAATTTTACAAAAATTTGCAATTATAGAAGTGGTGATTGTAGCCCACCTCCCCTCTGGTGGTCTCCCATGACCTTGGACAAGACCTATCCCCTGAGCTGGCGGCCCCCACCCCACCCCACCTGGCCCTTCTGCCTCTTCCTTCCGCGCTTGCTCACTGCTCCAGCCACTCTCTGTTCTCATTCCCACACCATAAACACAGCTTGTGTTTTCCCACCTTTGAACTTGGAGTCAGAGGTCCTGAGGTTCCTAAGGCGCCTGGGGGACAGGAGCTGGGCCCCCACGGCCCCCGCACAGCCAGGCCATCAAAGGCGGAGGAGCCGCCACAGCCTGCTCTGCGGCACCCTCCCTCCCCACCCACCTGGCTGGACAGCGCCAGCCTCTCTCTTGGTGTGGTCTCTTGGCCTCTCTGACTCACCTCTGTCCTTGGACTAGCATTTCCTGCTCTCCCCAACCCCTCATGGCTCAGATTCCTGCCAGAGCAAATAGCATTTGACCCCTCAGCCTTTTCTCCTCGACCTAGTCATTTAATGAAGAATGAGTCAGGCGTGGCTGGGTGTCCCTGCGCTCCAGGGAGGCAGGAATGCAGCTGACAGAGACCTGGGTCCTGCCTCGGAGCTCAGTCTTGGAGTGGTGGCAGGCACCCACACCCCAGGAGTCACGCCAGAGACCCAACCACCTGGTGCTGGGCGGGTAGGAGGTGACTTCTAAGATAAGGCCTGAAGGACAAGGCCCGGAGGATGTTCCGAAGAGAAGAAAGTCAGTGGGAAACATCTGAGGCCAGAAAAGAGAGGGTGGCGTGAAGGTGTGGGAAGGAATTCAGGAAGTCCGGCTTCCAGAGAACGGGGGCGGGGGGGGGGGGCGGGATGGGGGGGGTGGAGGTGAGGGTGGAGGGTGGGGGGGTGGGGTTGAGGGGGATGGAGAGTGGTGATTGTGATTCTGGAGAGGATTGAGGGTGGGATGAAGGGCTCAGTTCCCACTCTACCCTGAGGGCAGGAAGAGCCACAGAAGCAGCAGAGGTGTGAGGTGGATCAGATGTTTCCACTCAGGCCAGCTGCTCTCAGACAGCCCCCCACACCTCCCAGTCTGTCCCTTTAGCTTCAGGCCCTGCGACACCAGTTACAGGTCCTCCCATCTCCTTGCTGCTCCTGCAGACAAACATAGAAGTCCATATTGTTTAAGAGCCTGATGTATTTTTTTTTTAACTGTTAAACCCTAGAGCCAGAAAAGGATAAAATAATAACCTGTGGGGTGGGTGGGGCCTGTGGTAGAGTGACAGATTCCAGCATCTTCCACACCCAGGCCCTACCCCTTGTCCGTATTCTCTTGGTCCTAAAAACTTTCCGTTCTCTTTCGTTCCTTGCCTGCTGTCATTTCAGTCCTGCCAGATGCCTTGTGACGCTATGGACTGTACCCCACCAGACTCCTCTGTCCATGGGATTCTCCAGGCAAGAATACTGGAGTTGTTGCCATTTCCTTCTCCAGGGGGTGTTTCTGACCCAGGGATGGCACCCACATCTCTTATGTCTCCTGCATTGACAGGCAGGTTCTTTACCACTAGTATCACCTGAGAAGCCCTGGCTGGGAGGTTGGGGGGTGCTTAATAACCACCCCCCACCGCACCAAACCTCATTGTCTCACACACTACAGAGAAGTGGCTCAAAAAGTTTTTGACTTCTGACCCTTAAAAGACATTTTACAGCATGACCCAGTAGACAGATACACACACACACACACACAGGCAAAATAAATTTCCTGAAACAGCCTTATGCTTTCTAAAGATGATGCCTTCTGATCTATTTTAGTTCAGTTTATTTCTTTTGAGGGGGGAGAGAGGGTCGGTTCTGACCCGCTCAATTAATTTCAATATCCACTAAGGGGGTGCAACTTGCAGTTTGAAAAGCGTTGCCTGGCCAAAGGATGTGCTGAGACCTTCCCCAAGAGACCCTCTCTCTAGCCGAGGCAATACAGATGCAGCCCCAAATGCCCCCTGTCTTCAACAGTTAGTTTGAGTTTGGAGCTGCTTCCTGAGTCTCTGCTAGCTGAGGAATGTTCCTCTTTGGTCATTGCCTCGAATGGTACAGATCCTAGAAAAGTGTTAGTTCCATGGGCTGCTGGTAGGTGAGGATGGTACAGGGAAAAGGGAGCAGGCTGTGTTGTTCCTGCCTGCTAGCAACAACAGCAGCAGTGGCAGCAGCAGTAATAACAACAACAGCTGCTGAGGTTGACCAGACACTGACTGTGCTGGGCTTTGTCTCACTCAGTCCTCACCGCAACCTCTAAGTTGGATATTATGTCCATTTTACAGCATGTGAAGGGGAACACAGAGGACCCAGGAAGGAGAAGGCACTAGGAGGGGGATTAGCCTAGATGCACTGGGTACTGGAGCCCGGGGCCTGACAGGCCTGAGTATTCTACAGCGCCCACTCGTCTTAAGGTGTCGGGGAGAGCTCTCACCTCTAATTTCATTTAGAATGTTGTGCTAGTCTGTTCAAGCTGAAGTGACAAAGCACCATAGACCAAGTGTGTATCAAAAGCAGTTTATTTCTCACCGTTCTGGAGGGGTGGGATCAGGTGCCACCATGGTAGGGTTCTGGAGAGGGCTTTGGGCTTTCTTCTGGGTTGCAGGCTGCCCCTTGTTGTCTTCTCACATGGCAGAAAAAGGGCCTGAGAGCTCTCTGGGGTCTCTTACACAAGGGCGCTAATCCCATTTGTGAGGGCTCCACCCTTATGACCTGATCACCTCCCAAAAACCCCACCTCCAAATGCTATCACATGGCAGGGCAGGGGACCAGGGGCAGGGGGTAGTGGGGAAGTGTTAGAACTTCTACATATGAGTTTTAGGAAGACACAACATTTGATCCATAGTTAAATGTATATGTTTCATATGTTGCCCTGTCTTGGGGATTCCAAATGTTTCATTCTCAGAGGGTTTGTGGGCCCTTGAGATCATGGAACATAGACCTTATGTGTGTGTTTTTCTGGCTAAGTTCTCAAAGTGGTCCTTGACCCACTGACCTGTCTTGATGAACTGAAGGATCTGAATAAAAATACATTTGCTCAGCAATGATAGATTCAAGTCTGTGTATGGTGGGGATGGGTTTCCCTGGTGGCTCAGACAGTATTTTCCTACCATGCAGGAGACCCAGGTTCAGTCCCTGGGTGGGGAAGATCCCCTGGAGAAGGGAATACCTACCCACTCCAGTATTCTTGCCTGGAGAATTCCATGGACAAATGGGCCTGGCAGGCTACAGTTCATGGGGTCCCAAAGAGTTGGACATGGCTGAGTGACTAACACACTGAGAAGATCAGAACAATAAGAGATTGTGTGTAGATCCCTGTGGGATAGGAAATTCAAATGGGAAGGTGATGTACACAACTGCAGTGAGTGGGTGAACAGGGAAGACCCTGCCCAGAGAGGGGTTGGGGGGCTGGGCAGAGCTGCTTCCTGGTCTATAAATGAGGGATTGTTCTCAACTAGGCTTCCTGCAGTTTCCTGAGGCTCTCCCACCATCACTTCAGGCTCTTACCAGCAGATGCTCTCTCCTTGTGCTTTGGGGGAAAGGAGACAGCTTTTACTACTACAAAAAAAGTCGGTGGCGAGGAGGGAAAACATTAGGCCAATCCAAACTGAAGGACAGTCTACAAAATACATGACCAGCACTCCTCAAAATCGTCAACGTCAGCAATAACAAGGAAAGTGAGAAATTGACACTGTCAGGAGGACACCAAGGGGACACGTTGACTCAATGTGATCGGAGATCCTGGATAGGATCCTGGAACCGGAAAAGGACAGTAGGTAAACACTAGGGAACTCTGGATGAAGTGTGGATTTTAGTTGGTAATAATGCATTGGCTCTGGCTAACTAATTGTTCATGAGTGGCACCACCTTTCTCCAGTCACCTGTGCCAGACAGTCATCCCGAAGCCTTCCCCTTCTTCACCTCCCACACTCAATCAATCATAGCATTCCGAGGATCGCTCGCCCTGTATCACTGGCACCCATCTGCCCTGTCGACATTGCCTCTCCAACTGCACTCTTGTAGTAGAAACTAGTAGTGTCCAGTTGCCAAGTCTTCTAATCCAATCTTTAAAAAATATTCTGATGTAGATTCACAGGCATAGGAAAAGACTTATGGTTGCCAAAAGCAGAAAAGGGTAGGAGGGAAAAATTGGGAATTTTGGATTAACAGATACACACTACTATATATAAAATAGATAAACAATAAGGACCTACTGTACAGCACAGGGAACTATATCCAATACCATGTAATAACCTATAATGGAAAAGAATCAGAAAAAGTGTGTGTGTGTATATATATATAACTGAATCACTTTGCTATATGTGTGAAACATTGTAAATCAACTACATTTCAGTAAGTTTTTTAAAAAAGAAATTCATGCTAACAAAGATGGGATGTTAAAAATAAAACAATTAAGAAAACAATTATGATGAAATATATCAGGCAAACCAAAAAGTACAGATAATAATGTGAGAAACCCACTTCCTAGCACAAGACACAAACCCTTACTGATAAAGCTCTCTGTGTACCCAAGTCTGACTCACTCCCCACCCTCCAACTTCTTGCTTTCCCGTTCTCATATCTCTTATCTTTTTCTTTCTCAACATGGCCTTCTCTGACCACATGACATAATATTGCAATCCATAACCCTTCTTCCCAGTATCCTTGACCTCCTTTAATTCTGCTTTTTTTTGTTTCATAGAGTTATGTCACTTTCTAATATACAATACAATTAATTTATTTATTGTACCCATGTAAGCCTGTAGGGACTGCCACAACAAAATACCATAGACTGGGTGTCTTAAACATCAGAAATTTGTTTTTTCACAGTTCTGTAGGCTGAGATTGTCCAAGATCAAGGGGTCAGCAGGCTTGGTGTCTCCTGAGGCTTCTCTCCTTGAATTACACGTAGTGCCTCTCTGTGTCCTCTTGTGATTTTTCCTTTGTGCCCTTCTACTCCTGGTGGCTCTCTCTTTTTGGGGAGGGGGGACGTGTTGCACTGTTCAGCTTACAGAGCTTCCCTGCACAGAGATCAACTTGTGCCCCCAGCCGTGGAAACATGGATACTTAACCACAGGAAAGTCCTCTGTGTCTCTTGTGTGTCCAGATTTCCTTTTCTGGTAATGACACCAGTCAGATTGGATTAGGAGCCCCCTAACCCTCGGGACGGAGTAGCCTGGTAGGCTGCTGTCTATGGGGTTGCACAGAGTCGGACACGACTGAAGTGACTTAGCAGCAGCAGCAGCAACCCTCCTGTGAGAGCTGGACCATAAAGAAGGCTGAGCACCGAAAAACTGATGCTTTCAAACTGTGGTGCTGGAGAGGACTCCTGAGAGTCCCTTGGACAGCAAGGAGATCAAACATGTCAATCCTAAAGGAAATCAACCCTGAATACTCATTGGAAGGACTGATGCTGAAAGTAAGGCTTCAATACTGTGGTCACACATTGCAAAGAACTGACACATTGGAAAAGACTGTGAAGGCAAAAGGAGAAGGAGGGTGGCAGAGAGATGGTTGGACAGCATCACTGACTTAATGGACATGAATTTGAGCAAATTCTGGGAGATAGTGGAGGAGAGAGGAGCCTGGTGTATTGCAGTCCATGGGGTCACACAGAGTGGATATGACTTAGTGACTGAACAACAACAAAACCCCCATTTTAACATAATTACCTCTTTAAAAATCGTATTGCCAAATATAGTCATACTCTAAAGTACTGAGGGTTAGGGCTTCAACATATGCATTTGGAGAGGCACATAATTCAGCCCATAATAATATCTGTTGTTTATTTTCTGCCTTTCATTACTACAGCATGTACCCAGTGTTGTCTCATCTGTTTTATTTATTGGTGAAGTTTAAGAGCCTAGAACTGCTCCAGGCACATAGTAGGCACTTGATAAATTTTTGTTGAACAGAATTTTCACCTTGACTCTGACTTTCAAAACAAGGCTAACTTGAAACAATTATATTAGTAGAAGTTACCTTTATTTTCTTTCTGACTCCAGTGGAAATGGTTTTAGAGTTTGACCATTAAGTATGATTATATTTGCTTCAGGCTTCCCTGGTGGCTCTGATGGTAAAGAATCTGCCTGCAATGCAGGAGTCCTGGGTTTGATCCCTGGGTTGGGAAGATTCCCTGGGGAATGGCTATCCACTCCAGTATTCTTGCCTGGAGAGTCCTATGGACAGAGGAGCCTGGCGAGCTGCCATCCATGGGGTTACAAAGAGCTGGACATGACTGAGCGACTTTCACTATGTTTGCTTCAGTATTTCAATAGATGTACCTTTTATCAGATTAAGGAAGTTCACTTCTATTTCTAGTTTGCCGAGAGTTTTAATTTGAGTTTTATTGAATGCTTTCTCTGCGTCAGCTGAGATGATCTTGTAGTTTTTTTTTCCCCCCTTTAATCTGTTAATATGGTGTTTTACAGAACCAGATATCCTTGCATTCCTGGGATAACATTGCAGGGTTTTAATCAGGCGATTAACATGATCTGATTTACATTTTGCAAAGTTCACTCTGGCTGCTGTGTGGAGCAGGCGTTGTAGGGAGTGAGAGTGAAAGTAGGAAGATCAGCCAGAAGGCTATTAGAGTAATCTGGGCCAGAGAGGATGGTAAAAGTGGAAATGGAGATACGAGGGAGGATTAGGAATATATTTTAGCGGTAAACCCAGCAGAACTCAGCGATTAGAGGGAAGGAGGGAAAAGGGAAAAGGACTGAGGATGACTGCTAGGTTTTGATGTGTGTCACTAAGTGGTCCCATTTTACTTAGTGGAGAACATAGTGAGGGTAGGAATCAAGGATTCAGATTCCTATTGGACACCCCTGAGCAGATACTGAGCAGATGGTTGAATGTGCAGCTCAGAGGCAAGTCTGAGCTGAAGACAGAGATGAAGGAGGGATCACATAGAGGTGGCCCTTTAAGCCACGGCCACAGATGCCTGTCACCAAGGGGAAGGGTGGTGGAGAAAACGACCAAGCTCGGGGCTCTCCTAGCTAGTCAGGCAGTGAGCCAAGGGCCAGCAGGGGAGCCTGAAGAAGACAACTGTAAGGTGGGAGGAGAAGCCCAGAGAGAACAAGGGCAAAGGCAGGACTGGCCCGCTCGCGAGTGCTATTGCGAGGTGGTAGACAGTAGGGGCAGACAAGGGTCCAGCAGTCCCCAGTGGATTTTATTACATCAGTATTTCCAAATGTTGTTATTTTGTGTACTCAGCTATGTGAAGGCAAAACCAAGGACTGTTTGCACAAGGTACTGAATAAGCCACACGTGTCCTCAGCCTCAGAGAAGGAAATGGCAACCCACTCCAGTATTCTTGCCTGGAGAATCCCATGGACAGAGGAGCCTGGCAGGCCATGGTCCATAGGGTCGCAGAGAGTCAGACACTGAAGCGACTTAGGCTGAAGCGACTAAGCACGCATGTGCGCACGTACATCCTCAGCCTCAGGAAGAGTGGTTTTTCTAAGTTCCTCCTCCTGCAAAGAGCATCTCCGGGTTCACTCCAGGTCAGTGGTTCTCAGCGCTTCTGTTGCTGTGACACAGCGCATCAAGTTTGATTTTGCTTGACTCACGGAGCTGTGAGTGCAAGTTTCTACACACATTGGACTCATCCACTCAGTTAGGCACTCTGCAGGGCAGTGGCGTTCACAGAAGGGAGCACCACCTCACCTCTGCCCTGAAGGTTTGTTTTAAAAATTCCAACCAAATTTAAATTACCTTCATAGAGGCAGTTTCATGACACACCCTTTGAGATAACATTTACAAATAACATTGGGAATCCTTGTTGGAAGATGCCAAAACAATCTCTGGCACGGGTTCCCTGAAGGCACACAGGTTGCAGAGTCCAGAAAGACAGGATGTTAATGCCTTAACTGGGTACCATTGGAGCTTCAAATTTCTGCCTTTGAGATTCATGTTTGGCCTCCTCTCAGCCACTCTCGTTTTGTTTGCAACAAGCCCTCACTCCCAATTGCAACAAGCACTCCCTTTCTTAAACAACCAAGATGATTCTCAACAAAGGTAATTTTCTGCTTCTCTGGTTCAACAATTTATCTTTTTAAAATCAATTAATATCCCTTTAGAATTCTTTTATGCTTGACTAATTGTGCCTTAATTCACGAGTTAAAGCTTCTCTCTATTCGTTTAGGCAACTACAGTAGTATCTAATTAAAGTCCAGACCAGACAAAAATGCATATTTTGGATAACATACTATCCTTAGATTTTTAAGTATTTAAATTTCCCCCAGTTGAGGAGTAGGGAATCTTTATTTTAAGGCATTCTTGAGAAGGGTGTATTTCCATTAACTGAATATCAGAGTAATTGGAAGCTAGCACAGCTAGAGAACTTAAAGTAGGCCTTAGGAAGCATTACCATGAACAAAGTTAGTGGAGGTGATGGAATTCCAGCTGAGCTATTTCAAATGTTGAAAGATGAGCTGTGAAAGTGCTACACTCAATATACCAGCAAATTTGGAAAACTCAGCAGTGGCCACAGGACAGGAAAAGGTCAGTTTTCATTCCAATTCCAAAGAAAGGCAATGCCAAAGAATGTTCAAACTACCACACAATTGTGCTCATTTCATATGCTAGCAGAGTAATGCTCAAAATCCTTCAACCCGGGCTTCAGCAGTATATGAACCAAGAACTTACAGATGTTCAACCTGGATTTAGAAAAGGCAGAGGAGCCAGAGATCAAATTGTCAACATCCGTTGGATCATAGAAAAAGCAAGAGAATTCCAGAAAAACATCTGCTTCATTGACTATGCTAAAGCCCTTTGACCAGGTGGATCATAACAAACTGTGGAAAATTGTTCAAGAGATGGGAACACCAGACCACCCTACCTGCCTCCTGAGAAACCTGTATACAGGTCAAGAAGTGACAGTTTGAACTGGACATGGAACAATGGACTGATTCCAGATTGGGAAAGAAGTATGTCAAGGCTGTATATTGTCACCCTGCTTATTTAACTTCTCTGCAGAGCAAATCATGCTAAATGCCAGGCTGGATGAATCACAAGCTGGAATCAGGATTGCTGGGAGAAATAGCAACAACCTCAGATGTGCAGATAATACCACTCTTAACAGCAGAAAGCAAAGAGGAACCAAAGAGCCTCTTGATGAGGGTGAAAGAGGAGAGTGAAAAGGCTGGCTTAAAGCTCAAGATTCAGAAAACTAAGATCATGGCATGCAGTCCCATCATTTCATGGCAAATAGATGGGGAAAAAGTGGAAACAGTGACATTTTATTTTCTTGGGCTCCAAAATCACTACAGGTAACAATTGCAGCCATGAAATTAAAAGATACTTGCCCCTTGGAAGAAAAGCTATGACAAACCTAGACAACATATTACAAAGCAGAGACATCACTTTGCTGACAAAGGTCTGCATAGTCAAAGCTTTGTTTTTTCCACCAGTCATGTATGGATGTGAGAGTTGGATCATAAAGAAGGCTGAGCTACAACCAAGAACTTATGCCTTTGAATGTGTCCTGTATAACACTCTTGAGAGTCCTTTTGAGAGCAGGAGATCAAGCCAGTCAATGTTAAAGGAGATCAACTCCGAATATTCATTGGAAGGACTGATGCTGAAGCTGAAGCTCCAATCCTTTGGCCTCCTGATATGAAGAGCTGACTCACTGAAAAAGACCCTGATGCTGGGAAAGATTGAAGAGAAAAAGAGAAGGGGCAACAGAGGATGAGATTGTTGAATGGCATCACTAATTCAATGTACATGAATTTGAGCAAGCTCCAGGAGATAGTGAAGGACAGGGAACCTGGCTGGTGTGCTCACAGAGAGACAACGTGACTTAGCAATGGAACAACAACAAGAGAACTTAAATATGCATTAAGAAAAATTCCACTACTCATTTGAAACTACTTGGTAGGCCCCAAGGTATTAGAAACACCAGGTAGCTTGTATTTTTCCTTTGTAAACCACACTACTTATTTACCTAAGCCTGGTAAGGCAATCTGGACTCACCAACACACTGACCCTATTACACCAGCCTTTTGACACTGTAGACAGCTTTAGAGACGTTCCAGGTGTTGTGGAAAAACAGCTGGCCCTTGGACACTTTTTGTTTCCAGAAGAGAGACCAGTTGAAAGAGAATTATATAGTAGAATAGTCTTTACAGCTCAAATAATCTTAGGACAAAGTCACCTGTATAATTTTATAGGCCAACAAATTCATTAGTGGCAAAGGCAGGATTTGGAAAGTTATTGTTTGGGGCCTTCCCTGGTGGTCCAGTGGCTAAGACTCTGTTCTCCCACTGCAAGGGGCCTGGGTTTGATCCCTGGTCAGAGAACTAGATCCCACAGATCACAACTGAAAGACCCTGACACTGGGAAAGGTTGAGGGCAGGAGGAGAAGGGGGCGACAGAGGATGAGATGGTTGGATGCCATCACCAACTCAATGGACACGAGTTTGAGCAAGCTCTGGGAGACAGTGAAGAATGGGGAAGCCTGGCATGCTGCAGTCCATGGGGTCACAAGGAGTTGAATAGGACTGAGCGACCCAAAAACAACAGCTGCAACTAAAAGATCCCGTGAGCCACAACTAAGACCTGGCACAGACTAGTACATAAATAAATATAAATTTTTTTTTGAAAGTTGATCGTTTTATTTCCAGTCCATTGGTCTTTTCTCTAGAGTGGTGGTTCTGAACCCTGCAACACTTTGGAGTCACCTGGGGAGTTAAAGCAAAAACAAAAACAAAACCTTCCCCAGAGATAGAGATTTAATTGGTCCAGGGAGTAGTCTGGGCACTGGGATTTTTAAATACTCCTTTCCCCAACCCTGGGTAGTGAAGAAAAGAAGAAAAAAGGTACTGAGTAGGCAGGGCACATACTACATATTTGCACAGTATCTGCTGTGATCCAGTTGACCTCACCTCTCACTGGGATGAATTCCCGAGTCAAAAGAGGCTCTTACTGAAATTCAACCCCCAGACTTCCTTTTCAATTTACAACATATAGCAGTCTTTTCTTCTTTAAGTTAGAGAGGGTCTGGAACAGATTTCTCCTTGACTCCTGGGCTGGAGTGTTCATTTGGTAAACAGAGAATGGTTTGCAGAAATCTAGAGGTTGTGGGAGCCAAAAGAATCATCTCATCTCCTAGGATCCAATTAGGATTCCTGAATGGCAAAACTCCCATTAAAAAAAAAAAAAAAATCACAAAACACTGTGAAGAGGCACACTCAGAATTACTCTGGAACTTTCCACCATAGAGGTGAGATAGAGAGGCTCTGGGCCAGTTTAGCAGAGAGTTGGGCAGCAGCCTAGCACTCAGTGATGAGAAGAGATGGGGTGACCACCAAAATCCAATCCCATGACATAACCTGTGGCGGCGGAGGCACAAACAAACACAATGGATTGATTTTGGCAGTGGTTCCCCATTATTCCTTTTATGTCAGAAGCCACTTGAAAAACTATTGGCTGCCCAGGTCTCAAGTTGACCTGATACCTGGTGGGCGCCCCCTAGACCTCTCTCTCAATTCTATCGCCTTGCCTCTGTTGGGGGAATACAGCCCCTTGACAAAAGGGTGAAGAGCCATGGAAGCTAAGCCCCAGCTTCTAAGCTTTCCCAACAATTCCAGGTAAACCATTCACCTGATGAAGTTGAAAGTTTCCTCTGTGAGAAATAAAAAGAAACTCAACCTGCCCAACTGGTTCTGAGACCTGCAACTCGTCCAGCGCCTTTATGTAATGTATAACCCAGGATGCCAGTCCCAGCTCCACTCCACTCCCTGTTCACAGCAACACCTCAGCTCCCACAACACACACCTTCTCCCCAGAGAGACGTGCCTCTCTTTACCAAACCCTAAAGATGTTAGTGTTGCTCATTTTTCTTCAGGATCCATAGGAAAGCAAACAATTTTCAAAGAAGCGTTTTGTAGTAACAAAGAACAGGGAAGTGTGCCTAAGTGAATGACAATCATAGAAACAGCCAATTAACTGGTAAATCCCTGTAGTCTGTAAGCTGAACCAGAAATGAGTGCAGGAGGAGGAAAAGCAGCTGCAGCCCAATTACTCAGTAGCTCAGGTGCCTCGGGAGGATTCTCGCGTCTAGTTTACCTAAACAGATCTGCTTTCTTCGATCTTGGGGGACCACTGTGCAGAAGCACGGGCTCTGATGATTTCCTTCTTTATTGCTGTTGGTACGTGAACTAAACTATGCATCCAAGGAAAATGGAGGATGGAAGGGTTACCAGCCTCAAAAAGCATGCTTTTCTTGGCATCTTTGAGGGAGAGAAAGGGAGACCACTGAACCTCGTAACTCACCACACTGAAGAAACTGTACCTATGCACAGCCCAACAGCTGGGGGAAAGAGAACTGCAGAATTGGCACCCACTGAGGAAATCTTTGGAATCCAACTGATCCTTCAGTTAATGAGTTTGGAGCTTCCAGAATGGCCTGTGGTAAAATGGGCTCCTACAGAAATGATGACAGTATGAAGCCCTAGGAGATGCGCATCTGGTCAGGTCCGAGAAATACTTCATTTTGCAAGTTCTTCTCACATTTGATCTTTTTCATGTTTTTTTTTTTCCATATGGAAAGAATTTTCCAGCTTCAATTCCTGATCAAAAGCAGTCTATCGATAAATATCCATTGAGGGTTTGTTTACTACCTGGAGTAGTATAACACTAGAGCAGATTCTTTCAATGTGGTCCTAGTCTCTCTGGATCAGAACCAGCTGGGCTGCTTGTTTAAAAGACCTCCAGGCTAGAATCAAAATCTCCTTGGTGCCCCCAAACCTGCACCATTTTTTAATTAAAAAAGATTTTTAAAACTGTTTCTCATGAACAGTTAAACATACACAGCATTATAGAGAACAGTATAACAGACCTCATATACCCATCTATCACTCATCTTCAACAACAATATTTTGTTTTTCTTGCTTCAATTCAATTTACTTTTTTGGAGGAGGTGGGGCAGCAAATTTAAAATTTAAAATCCCAGACATCTTATCCATTACCAGTATGCTCCTCTAACAGATATGGACTTTTGATTTCTTTTTTTAAAAATTTTATTTACTTATTTTTGGCTGTGCTGTGTCTGTTGCTGTGCGGACTTGTCTCTAGGTGGGGCAAGCAGGGCTACTCTCTAGTTGCAGTGCGTGGGTTTCTCACTGTGGTGGCTTCCCCTGTTTCAGAGCATGGGCTCTGGGACGCATGGGCTCAGTAGTCGCAGCTCCCAGGCTCTAGAGCACAGGTCAGTTGCTCCGCTGCATGTGGGATCTTCCCAGATCAGAGAGAGAACCCATGTCTTCTGCCTTGGCAAGCTGATTCTTAACTATTGGACCATCAGGGAAGCCTGGGACTTTCCGTTTTTAAAAAACATAACCACAATGCTATAATCACACTAAACATTAACTATAATTCTTTAACATTACCAAATTTCAGGTCCTTGTTCAGTTTTCCATAGTAGTCTCAAAAATGTCTTTTTTTCTGTATTTGGTTTGTTCAAATCAGGATCCAAAAAGATTCACATGTTGTGTTTGGTTGGTATGTCTTTTTAAATCTGTAGCAGGCCTTCTCCATTATGTTAATGCTATTTATTTGTTGAGGAAATTGTATTATTTGTTTTAGAAATTTTGCCACATTCTGGGTTTGAGTGAGTGTATCCTCCTGGTGCTATTTTTTAAAAATATTTATTTTTAATTGATTGATTGCTTTACAATATTGGTTTGATTTCTGCCATACATTAATGAGTTAACCATAGGTATACATGTATCTCCTCCCTCTTGAATCTCCCTCCCACCTTCCACTCATCCCACCCCTCTAGGTTATTACAGAGCCCCAGTTTGAGTTCCCTGAGTCATATAGCAAATTCCCATTGGCTATCTATTTTATGTATGGTAGTGTGTATTTTTGACACATTCCCCCATCTCTCTTATTTTCTATAAGTGGATAGTAAAGAAGCTTGATTAGATTCAGTATATTTTGATAAAAATATTCCACAAGTGAAAAACATTATAGTTGGCTGTTTCACTTTTAGTTAAGATGCTCAACAGGTTTAAGTGTTTTCAGTCTGATCCATCTATTTTGAAGTTCTGCATCAACATTTTATTTAATGGTTTTAGCAACCAATTCGATCATTGCCTGATTCTACTGTTTCATTAGAGGTTACAAAATGACCCTTTTTTTTCAGTTCTATCTTTCCTCCTGCATTTATTAGCTATGATTCTTTCATATAGAGGAAATTTCCTTCACAAACTATTTGGTTATCAAGAAATACAATCTGTACAGGGCAGGCAAGATAAAAACCTTATTCTTTCCCTTTATTTATCATTTTTATATTTATCAGAATGATTGACACCCTAGTATTCCCAAAACGATGACAAATGAAGTTTTCTTTCTTGTTTGGAGTTTGGAGGGGAAGGGAAATTATGGGCTCATAGATTTTTATATATATGATGTGTCTTATTTATTTATTTTTATTTCACTTATTTAAATTGAGGTATAGTTGCTGTATAGTATTATAAAGTTACAGGTGTACAATATAGTGATTCACAATTTTCAAAGGGTATGCTAAATTTATAGTTATTATAAAATGTTGGCTATGTTCCCCATGTTGTACAATATAATATCTGATATATTTTATACCATTGTAGTTATTACTCTTTTTCAAATTCCAATTGTCCTAGCATTGGCCAATGGGAGCCATTTCAAGTTGGGTCCTATATTGCTATTTTTTTTGTGTGTGTGTGACCCCATAGACTCCATAATTTTCTTTCTTTCAAGTATAGGCAAGATGCTCCAGGCTTATCTACCTCAGAATCATAATTAGCTGTTTCTCTAAGGAGTCCTGATTCCTTTTATTGGGAAAAGTTATGTAGAGATTACAATCTAGGGTTCAGGGTACTAGTTGCTCATTAATCCTGGGCAAAGAGTTCCCATATATCCAACATCCAGTTTCCCCTATTATTAACATCCTGTGTTAATGTGGTACGTTTCATCACAATTAATGAACCCATATTGATACCTTATTCAAGTTCATGCTTTATTCAGGCTTCTTTAGTTTTTACCTAATGTCCTTTTTCTGTTCTAGGATCCCACTCAGGACTTCCCATTACATTTAGTCACCATGTCTCCTTAGGCTTTTCTTGGCTGTGACAGTTTCTTGGACTTTCCTTGTTTTTGATGACGTTGGCAGTTTTGAGAAGTACTGGTCAGGTTTTTGTAGAAAGTTCCTCAACTGGAATTTGTCTGATATTTTTCTCATCATGAGATTAGATGATATGTTTTGAGGAGGAAAACCCACAGAGGTAAAGTGCCGTTTTCACTGTCATGTCAAGGGTACCTATTATCAATATGATTTATCACTGTGGATGTCAACCTTATCACCTGGCTGAGGTGGTGTTTGTCAGATTTCTCTGCTATAAAGTTACTCTTTTTTTTCCCCTTTCTACACTGGACTCCTTGGAAGGAGGTCACTACTCAAATCCATGCTTAAGGAGTGGGGAGTTACATATGCTCCATCTCCTTGAGGTTGAGTATCTACGTAAATTATTTGGAAATCTTTTACATGGGAGATTTGTCTCCCCTGTTTGTTTTTATATTTAATTAACTTCACGTTATATTTATTTATTCTATACTTTACCCTGTAATCCAGTTCTGCTTCATTAATTTTGTTGCTCACATTGGTTCCATTTTGGCCATTGGGAGATCTTCAATTAGCTTTTGTGTCCTTCTAACATACTTCTATAAATTTTTATGCCCTTTCCTTACTTTCTGGCACTACTGGATGCTCCAGGATTATTTTCTATACTTCTCACCCTAGTCCTAGAGCTGGCCGTTTCCCCAGTGAGCCTTGGCTCCTTCTGTTAGAGAATAGTATTAGGAACCAAGATATGGGTGTTAGGTCTGCTTGTTGCTATTGGGGTGTCATTGCTTCTAAGTAATTGACAAGCCAAGGAAATATAATGCATGTATACTAATGTGTGTATATACACAGATCTATAAATACTTCTACTTATAATGAGTTGTATCTATATTGAGCTAAATATGAGTTTACGCTGATGTCTCTAACTCTAATTTATTATCACAAGGATAATTCTGGCTTCCTCCTCTTGCTTATTTGCAACCTCCTATTCAAACAATGAGAAACCAATTGTTCCATTCCTGTAAATAAAAACATAAATAAGTAAATATATATGTGTGTGTTTGTGTGTGTAAAGTAAGTAAGTGTTAGTTACTCAGTCATGTCTAACTCTTTGTAACCCTATGGACTATAGCCCACCAGACTGCTCTGTACATGAAATTCTCCTGACAAGAATACTGGAGTGGGAATCTATTCCCTTCTGCAGTGGATCTTCCTGATGCAGGGATCAAGTCTGGGTTTCCTGTACTGCAGGCAGATTCTTTACTGTCTGAGCCACTAGGGAAGCCCATATATATATGTGTATACACACACACACACACACACACACATTTCAGTTTGCTTCTAATATTTTCTTTTGGCTTACTCTTGTTTTGGAATCATGTAAAATACTTGGTTTCAGGGTTAAAACTATAAAGCAAGGTGCATTTAGGGAGATCTACCTTCATTCCAGTTTCTTCTCTACTGATTTCTCCCCATGAGAGATAACTTTTATTTTAGTGCTTAATTTATTCTTACATTGTTTCCTTTTGAAAAGATAAGCAAATATATAAATAGTCACACTCTTACCTTTCTTACATATACAGTACAGTAGTGTACTGTACATATTTTTATTCACTTTGCTTTGTTCACTTAACAATAGAATCTGGAGATCATCCAAAGCACCCTGTAACCATTCTTCCTCATTCCTACACAGTACTCTTTTTATGTGAATGTACCAGAGTTATTCAACCAGGCCTCTATTGATTGACATTGGTTTTTCTCTAGTCATTAACTTTTACAGATATTACTGCAAAGTATAGCTTTGAACGTACTGCATTTCAGATTTTTGCCAGTGTATCTTTAGGATGAATTCGCAGAAGTGGGATTACTGGGTCAAAAGGAATGCACGTGTAATATTGCTTGGCTGCCAGATTTCCTTCCATGAGTGTTGTATCGTTTTGCACTCCCATTAGCAATGTATGAGAGGTCCTATTTTCCTACAGCCTTGGCATCAGAATATGTTGTCACACTTTTGGATCGCTGTCTATCTGACAGGTGATAAATAGCTACTTGGTGAAACTTTGGAAGTTATTTATTATAATGAGGTCCAGCATCGTTTTGCACATTTAAGTGTCATTTGCATATCTTACTCTGTAAGCTGTTCTTTGCTATCTTTCTGTACTAAAGTTGCAGAAATTGCCCTGGTGAATACAAGAATAGGCCTTTTACTTTTTGTCTGTACCTCAAGGTACAGTTCACTGACCAGGAATTGAACCTGCAGCCCCTGAGTTGGAGGCATAGAATCTTAACCACTGAATTGCCAGGAAGTCCCAACAGGCCTTATCCTTGAAGGAACTTGCTTATCCAAATGATATGCCCAAAATCATAATAGGGAAGCAAACAGCATGAGTTCAAGTTTTAAAGTCCCTGACATGGAGCAAACTTTTTGAGAGTTTGGATAGTGGAGATAATTGAAATAATTAGAGAAGGCTTCACACCAGAGGAAGAATTTGAGCTGGAATTTCTGGCATAAGCCGAGGAGAGGTGGGCAGGGGGATATGCCAAAAGTATATTGAAAACAAAGAGTATATGTATGTAGAGAGAAAGCAGTATGTTTAGCTGTCAGGATTGTGAGCTCTGGAGTCAGACTGCCTGGATTCCAATTACAGCCTTACCATGTATTACTTTTTTCAAATCCTTCATCTGTAAAATGGGGATAATAACATTATTATTATTAATGATAATAATGCTTATTTCAAAAGATTGTTTTTAGGATTAAATGGTATAATGCTTAGCATAGTGAATGTCCAATAAATATTAACTGGTATTACAAAGCATAGAACACCAGACTCAAGTCAAGTGTTCTATTTGGAATTGTGGGAGGTTTAGTTAAAAAATACATGTGAGCTCAAGTCATAGAGGACATCAAACTCTATGCTTAGGAGTTTGAATTTAATCTAAAAGGCAAGAACTTCCTTCAATGTCTTAAAGCAAGAGAATGTCAAAGAGAAAGCTTCTTTCATCTGTGCCTAACCGGAATGCTGAACAGAGAGGACTCTTGAAATGTAATCAGAAAGAAACTTTGTTTTGAACTCCCACTGTGTCTTAAAAATGGGGCAAGTTCTGCTAACCCTTAGAGTCTCTTAAAATCATAATCACACTCTGGCTCAGTAATTAATAGTGTGCCGGTCATGTAATAATCAGAATTCCCAGGTGGCACAGTGGTAAAGAATCCTCCCGCCAGTTCGGGAGACACAAGAGACGTGGGTTTAATCTCTGGGTTGGGAAGATCCCCTGGAGGAGGAAATAGCAACCCACACCAGTATTCTTGCCTAGAGAATCCCATGGGCAGAGGAGCCTGGTGGGCTACAGTCCATGGGGTCGCAAAGAATTGGACACATCTGAGCAACTGATCACGCTAGCATGTAATAATCAGAATTTCAGAGTAGAACCTCCTCCTATTTCCCAGCTGATCCTTCTGCGGAAAGGAGATGGAGGGGTGTACTGTCTCTTTTGTCACCTCCTGCTTGGACCTTTCCTCACCCTTGTAGCTAAGTGTAATTTCTGGCCTCTGTGAGGTTGAAAGTGAGTAGGGGATAACAGCTAAAGGAAGCAGTGAGGTTTCTACTTGACTAGTACTACTCCAACATGGTTTCACTGTTTGGGAACCTATTTTATTTTGGTTTTATTTATTGTGTATTTATTTGACTGCATTAGGTGTTGTGGTGCATGGGATCTTCATTGAATCATGCAGGATCCTTCCTGTGGCGCATGGATTCTCTAGTCTGGGAGCATGTGCTCCATAGTTGGCAGCATGCAGGCTTAGCTGCCCTGTGGCACGTGGGATCTTAGTTTCCCCACCAGGGATGAAACCTGCGCCCCATGCATTGCAAGGTGGGTTCTTAACCACTGGACCACCAGGAAAGTTACAGGCAAGACCTGTTTTAAAGTTGACTCTCTTCTGGGCCTTTTAAGAGGTTCTTGGGAGGCTTCAGTGGGAAGACGCAACAGCATTGCCTATGACACAGATGATGCAATTTCCTCTGAATGACACCCTCCCCAGCCCATTTCCCAGCAGCCCTTGCTGCACAGACCTCCGGGTGGTTCTACTGGGCAGAATTTAAAATGGCTCCAAGCCAGCCCTCATCCCTACATGATCCAATTTCATGAGAAATAGCCTTGCATTCTTGGCCCCTCACTCCCTGCTTGGACAGGCTGCCAGTGCAGTCACTGCTGCTACCTTGGCCATCAGAAAAACTAGCCAGCCCATCTTTACCTTTTAGATTTTCCAGGCAGGAGTCAGTCACCAGACTATGATGCCCCCTAACCTTGCTGCTTATGCATCAAACTTGCTAAATGATTCCCTGAAGCCCTTTACTCCTGACCTTACATGAAAGGCAAGAACCTTCCCCAATTCCTTGGTAGGAACAGGATTCACAGCCAGGTCACACATTGTCCTTTGCACAAAATTTCTCAGTCTCCACCTTTAACTCATGTTTTAAAGACGTGGACAAATATGTTTAAGGATTTTCTCAGCTGCTAACTATGAAAATTCTGCATGATAGTATTTTAAAGATATAGCACCTCTTGTCTTCTTGCCTTGACAAAACTGAAATAGAAAACCCCAATTTTAGCACCTATTACATATAATTTCCCAGGACAATGCCTAGCCCGAGGTGGTTAACAGCTGGTATAGTAGGAGGATAGATCTAGCTGAATTTTGCATGATAGACTGGTGTGGGGTTGAAGGAAGACTAGTTTGAATCTGCAGTGACCAAGGAATAAGAAAAAAAATTAAGCAAATTAGGGATCTTTAGCCTAGAGAAGAGAAAACCTAGAGGGGTATAATAATTCTCTTCAACATAAGCAAAGGAAAGGCCTGTCATGTAGAAAGGAGGAAAGAATTTATTTTGTTGAAGGAGATGAACTAGGATGAAAGTAAATTTGCAGGGAAACATTTGGACTCAATATAAGACTTTTCTATTGTCAGTGGCATGAGACCCTGTCTATGCAGTGATTGTCCCATTATTAGGAATGTGCAAGCCACACACTAATCAATCCCACCCCAGACTTCCCCACTCCGTGAAATAACATCACTGTCCATCCATTGCTTGTGCCAAAACCTAAGGGTTATGCTTAGGTTTTGGTTATGCTAAGGTTATGCTTAGGTTTCTTCTTAGGTTTTCAGGTTATGTTTAGGTTTTTTCTCATTCCTTTATCCCACACCCAGCCTATCAACGCATCCCATAGTTTCCGTCTCCATAATATTCTGAACATGTCTTAGTCCAGCTGCCTCCACCTACACTGCTCTCACACAGTCCAGACCACCGTCTGTCAGCTGGCCTCCTGCAAATGCCTCCTGATTGTTCTCCCTCTCATCAGTAGCCATCTTCTAAAATGAAAACAATTCACATCACTGCCTTAACCCTCCTATGGCTTCACAATGAACTCAGAATAAAGTTCCAACTTCTCAACCTAACCGAAAAAGCCAAGGTCTGGCCTCGGCTGCCTCTCCAAACTCATCTTTTATGATTCTTCTCTTAACTCACTGCACTTGAGCCATATTAGCCTTTTTTCCCTGCCCCTAAACAAGCCAGGTTCATGCCCAAGGGCCTTCACACCAGATGTCCCCAGCCTATTTACCCCTGGTGCTCAGCATGACTATCTCCTTTTCATCACCTGGTCTGAACTGAAATGTCACTTTCTCAAAGAGGACTTCTGACCATCGAATCTAAAAAATTCCATGCTACCTCCTCCAACCTCCTTTTCTCCTACGTTAGTGTGTTTTGTTTTTTCTCTACCAGACTTCAGTATCTGAAATGATTTCATTTATCCACTCATTTGTAATCTATCTGCCTGACTACCATATACACTGTATGAGAGCAGGAACATTACTTTCTCTGTCTGGCGCTCTGTTCCTGTATGCACAATAGATTCTCAATAAATAATTGTTGAATGAATGAGCGATTGAATCATCTTGGCCAAGAGGATTAGAGAGACTTCCGGTCATAGGAGGAAGGGGAAACTAGACCTCTGACATCACTTCAAAGTCTGTATTTGGGTAGATGAAACAACAGGAATGATGAAGAAGGAATGTATCTGTGACATGCTTGAAAGACGAAACAGATGAGACACATCATATGTGGAGGATAAAGGTAGGACACTGTAAACGTTAGCTCCATGATTGGTAGCATGGTGAACTCAAGAATAATAAAATCCAAGTTTGGAAACTGGAAAGGGATTTTTTTTAACTGGGGGAAAAATACTCATGCCATTAAATTTTTCCAATTTGACTAGTGTAAAGTGTAGAGCTCAGCAGATTAAGTACACTCGCATTGTTGTGTAACCGTCCTTCCACGGAACTCTTTCACCTTGCAAAACTGAACCTCTGCATCCATTAAACATTAACTCCTATTCTCTCATCCTCCACCCCCCTGGCAACCACCATTCTGCTTGTCTCTATGAATTTGACGACTCTAGGTACCTAATTTAAGTGGAATCATTCTATTTGTCCTTTCGTGACTCGCTCACTTAGCGTAATGTCCTCAAGTTGTGTGTATTTTGCATGTGTGTGTGTGTACTCGGTTGTGTCCGACTCTTTGCAACCCCACGGACTGTATGAACTGTAGCCTGCCATGCTCTTCTGTCTGTGGAATTTTCCAGGCAAGAATCCTGGAGTGGGTTGCCATTTCCTCCTCCAGGGGATCTTCCCAACCCAGGGATCAAACCCATGTCTCCAGTGTCTCCTGCATCGGCAGGTGGATTCTTTACCAGTGACCCCCCTGGGAAGCCAGCATCCATGTTGTAGAATGTGTCATAATTTCCTTCCTTTTTAAGGCTAAATAATATTCCATTATAATGTATATACCACATTTTATTTATCCATTCATCCATCAATGGGAAGCAACTTGGACTGCTTATATTAATACCTTTTGGCTCTTGTAAATAAGCTGCTATGAACAGGGATGTACAAATATTTCTTTGAATCCCTGCTTTGTTATTTTGGAAATATACTCAGAAGTAGGATTACTGGATTATATGTTAACTCTATTTTTAATTTTTTGAGGAACCTAAAAGTGTTTTTGCAGGAAAAATTTTAAGCACATTTTTGAATATGATGGTTTTGGAAATATGACAACAGAATCTGGGAGAGAGAAGTTTGGACTAAAATATATTTGGGAAATCTTATACCAAGAGTTGGTCATTAAGCTGGGAGGCAGCGTTCACTGAGATAATTAATGACAGAAAGATAGTTAAGTCTCCTAAGGCTTAGGCCAAGAAATGATCTGGAACTGAGTGTTTGTCGGTACCCACGATGAGAGACCAGGAGCTACAAGGAAGGTAAATGTCACAGAGAGGTAGGAAGACAGTCATAGCAGATCAACATGCAGCAAGTTAAGAGCGAGAGGTTTTAGTTTTGTTTTTTTAATTTATTTAGTTGCGTCAGGTCTTAGTTTTGGCATGCGAGCTTTCTAATTGTGGCTTACGTGCTTAGTTGCTCTGTGTCACGTGGGATTTTAGTTCTCAGACCAGTGATTGAACCTACATCCCCTGCATTGCAAGGTAGATTCTTAACCACTAGGCCACCAGGGAAATCCCAAGAACAAGAGTTTTAAATGAGAGGTGGAGGCAAAAAATAAAGAAGCCTTTACTCACACATACAATCTAAGACAAGCATAGGATGAAAATCGTAGGTAATCTTTAAGGGAAATTTCCATAATACGATGGAGTAAAATTGAATGGCAAGAGATGAAGGAATGAGTATGGGGAATATAGAAAAGCAGATGGAGAAAGTGCCAGGTGTTTAAAGATACAGATGGAACATAAGACAGGGAAACGACTGAGACAGGGCTGCCATAAGGCATTTTGTGGTTTAAAAATTGGAAAGCTGTCGAGATTTCCCGGGTGGCATAGTGGTTAGGACTTGGTGCTTTCACTGCGGGGTCCCAGGTTCAATCCCTGGTGAGGGAACTAAGATCCCACAAGCCAGGTGGTGTGGCCAAAAAACAATTTTTAAAAAAAATCTGTGCATTTTTAAGGAGAGTAGGATTCAGTGTGGGAGATCCTTCAGCAACGGTAAAGAGTGGGGTCCAAAACATAGGTGAGGAAGTTACTTTCAGAAGGGAGAGGGGTTTCTCACCAGAGATGGGCTCTCTGTGCTGCCAGCTCCTCTCCTCTTGTCCTAAGGTGACTTTCCCCTACTTCTCTCAAAAGATGTTCCATACCTTCTCTGCTCCCCTCAGGTGCCCTTCCCCACCCACCCTCTCTCCTCACACATGACTTGGCTTCTCACTTCACGGAAGAGAATGAAGGCCTTGGACCCTCCCCCTCAACTCCTTCCTGCTTCCACTCACACCTGCTTCCCCTAGGATCTGAGGGATGGGGCTCACGTCACTCCGACTCGTCTCTTTCACAGCACTGGTATCCATGCCTCTATTACTGTCTTCATTCAAGGTCACCCAACTCCTTCAGTGACAAGATGGGATGAGTTAATTCATTAATAAATTTAGAATAAGATCAATCTCACCATCTTTAAAAAACAAACAAACCAGCCTTAAAAAATACAAATCAGACCTTTTAGTTTTCCTGCCT